>NC_139914.1:4860000-5287250 GCF_905171665.1 Trachurus trachurus
CCAAAGATGTCCAGTTTAATATACAGCTGATCATATTTCAAAATCAATCATGTATGAAAACATATTTGCTTTGTACAAACTTAAGAAACATGTCATCATCTTTTCATTTAATCGTTCCAACCCGGTTTAATGTGATGTAAAACAGAGAAAAGCAGCATTACTGTAATGTTAGAACTACTAGTAAACAGCTGCCAGTAATTTTCTGTCAACTGCTGCAGCTCTAATCAATATATGATATGATATGGGTCTATTCTTGAATCTTAAAGCAGATATCAGCTTCACGGCCGTTTCGGCTAATGCTGCGTTCAAGGCAGGCTTTTGAAACCGTAAATTACAGCTTCAAGTCACAACTTACGACTTTGTAGCGTTCCAGGCAACCCACTCGTGTTTTTCCGACCTGTTTTACCGGTGAAAGTCACTATAACGGCCACTCGTAACTTCCGACCCGTGAACTCGTACCAGATTGAACTGGTACGACTTCACAGGTCGGAAAAACACGAGTTACGGGCTGCCTTGAACGCACCATAACAGTCCTCGTCCCTACGTCACCACATTCACGCGCATCCCTTGGCTGCACACACAGCCCTGCATGCCGTTCTCTCTCCTCATTGGTAAAAACTGTAGGATACGATAAATGTTTTCTCCTCGGCTCAGAGCAGAGCAGAGTGACTGACAGACCCGTGATTCAGACCAAACACTCTATGTAAGTGATTGCTGTCGGAAGATATAACTATTTAAGACTTATATTAACACAAATATATCACTTACTTCTGCTTTAAAAAAGGGGAAGGTACATGCATGTAAATCTGCAGTTGATAAAAATGTAATATCTTTTTTACTCTGCATAGTTTTCATTCTTTCGAGGACAAAACAAAAAAACCCTCTCTGATTCTGTATTACAGTTACCTCTGGTATTTGAAGTATTGAATATCTTTGATGACTGAGGTATTCTGCTTCCTTTTCACACATTTGACACTGTTTTCACTGCAGACGAGGCGTTCAGGGGTGCATGACAGCTAGCTTTCCCCTCTCCGTGAAAAAAGAAAAGCTGGAAGCCGTGTACCTTTCACCACACAGTCTAATTTTACCTATTTTAGTCGTCTGGGGGCTGAGGCTGAGTGCTGAGACGTAGCCGCGTTTCTTTGAGCTCTGTGCACGCCGCCGCCGCCGCCGCTCGTTGACGCTCTGACAGTCACCGCCGCTGATCTCTGCGCCCCTGAAACTGCCAAACACATGCAGTGCATTATTATGACAACTGTGGCAGCTGTGGCACGAGTACATATCTAAACAGATATTTAATAGCCTGACTAATGTTTAATTCTTATTTCTCCGGTCTTATTTTGATGTTTTGGAAAAGATAATTAAAACATATAACACAATACAGCCTGGTTTGACTGGCATGAGAAGAAAACAACTTTGCAGCTGCTTCAATTTACAGTGAGGAGAATAGGTAAACAAACCTTGCACCACCGGCCTGTGTTCAATGTACCCACTTTGGTGCTGTACATCTTCTTATATAACCTGAGGCATACTGTACGTACGTATGTAGGCTGCACACGTGCATTCATCTGGCCGGCTTCCTGTTTGCTACCTCTCTATGCTCCTGAAACACACCAGACTGAAGCTTTCATGTCGGATTTTAATCCCACAGTGACTCAGTGAAAAGTTGCATAAATGAGTTTTGCGCTGTAACCTCATTTCATCGGCACAAATCTGAAGATCGGATCGTATGAACCCTCTGTGATAATTAATGAAATTAAGTCCGATCAGATAAAGAGAAAACGATAATTCACCCTGCATCAGAATCACATTACGCAACTGCTGTTATGAAAGTGAGGATGGGGCCTGATGACACTTCCTTCCCCTCCAACCTCTGGAGTAACACAAGTCTAAAACCACTGAGCTTAAACCTTGACCTCAATGTCCAGCTCCACTCGGGAAACCTAAATCCAATCAAGTGTGTCCGCAGTGGACCGTTCAGTAACAGGTCGCTCCGATAGAGCAGAGTCCCTGGACGGCTTATAGACGACGGTGGTGACTGACCATCAGTGAACCCTGAGCCGTCAACACAAAAGGAATCGCCTCAGCACTTTTGGAGACGGGAGGAAAACAAAAAACAAAAAAACAGCAGCAGCAGCAAGCAAGAAGGGGGGATTTACTCTGTATGACTTCTGATGACTCCATTCAAAGTGACAGCATTAAGGGGAAATTAGCTCTTCTGCTGAGAATACCCATGACCACACACACACAACGCTGCTGACTGACTGAACATCCAGGAACTACAGCCGCCACTAAACAGGAACCGCTCACATCTGATTTACAACACTGATTGTGTCTTTACACAGAGCTACATCTATCGGTTTTCTCTTCAAGTTCAAAACGAGCACATGCTTGTCTTTAAAAAACCTCCCAAAACACGGCCGTCCTGCTCAGACCTGCACCGACAGGGTTTGACCTGCTGCAACATGCAACAGGATAGAGAGAGATAGAGGACAAGAGGACACGTCCACCATCCTGTACATGACCATGAGTGTCGACAACAGGCCCAGTGACGAGCGTGGACCACGACGGGAGACGGGTTACTTTTGTTTTCTGCTGTGGTGACTGTACACAAGCGTTGTTGATATGACAACACAAATTCTTCTCACGCAACACAAACAATGAAACCACATCCAGCGGCATGTAAAGAGGGCGCACAATGCATGCCCACACATCCTCCTCAAACATGGACGTTCATTTACACACACACATACACACACACACATATATGAAAATGTTCTTGATGCAAAATTAACAAGACTTTCTATGGGTCTGAGTGAGTGCAGGGTCCATGCACTGTTATGCAACCAGATATATGCAAACATGCACAGTGTGATAGCACCATGCCCGACTACTGAAGACACTCTCTACCCAGCATAAAAACTAATCTTAAATCTGGTCTTCACTCTTAATGCAGGTCCAAATCCTTTTTAAAGCCTTTGAGGGCGTCAGAAGCTGCAAAGTGTGTACACTTCCTATCTGACAACACAACCTCCAGCCCGACACTTTCACTTATTCAGAAAGTGAAAATGTGCCTAATCATCCGAAGACGATCTGTTGAAAGACGATCAAAGCTTTGTTACTGACAATGAAAATGTTTTATTCTGGTTTGACCAGATTTTCATTTGCTCACATTACCTGGTAGTTACAACAACACTACAAATTCCTTTTGAATTTTAATATAGGAATTTATATATACACAGTTTCTTTGCCATTGCCCTGGATGTGAAAACTTTTTTTTTTTTTTTTTTTGCAACAGGGTTTACTGTCCTTTTTGTGACCTGCCCTACTGAAGAACAGCTCTCTGCAGCTCAAATGTGCAGCAGGAATATTTGAGTGCTTTGCAGCTACAAGAGCTGCAAACAGTGGAGTGACTGTAGAGCAGTTCGTGTGCAGTGCACGCTGGGAAAGAGGCTCCTCAGTGTGGAGGGCCGGTGTGGAGGAGAAGGGTTTCCAAAAAGCTGATTCATAACTCAGTGTGAGCTTAAGGACACTCTCCTCCACTGACCCCGACGTGGAGTAACACCAGAAACCAAACCACCTTGAAGGACCGCTGACATAGAGATACGTACGTTTTATTGGCTTAGTGATCAGTAACTAGACTGAACCCACGAATACGAGAGGACAGGTGTGTGTGTGTGTGTGTGAGAGAGAGAGAGAGAGAACAGGAGCCCTTTAATCACAGAAAGGCCAAGTGTTTTCTCTTTCCCAGCATGGCATCCATCACCACGGCCCGCTTCTCCTCAATCCCTCCTTCCTCAGCCTCTGCTGGCTCTCCACCCCGAGCCCACCAACACAACCCCTGTCTCCCACCCTCTTTCCCTCTCTCTCTCTCTCTCTCACGCACACACACCCTCCAACGATTTCTTGCCAGTGAAGCATGCCACCGAAGCAAAGCTCCTTTTCCTCAGGATTTATAATCCCAAAGGCTCCAGAAAAAAAAGAGGACTGAAAGAGCTCTTTATAAAGCCAGGGGCAGTCGGTGGCTCACCTCTAGATGGTCACTACACTCAGCTTTAGCTCCTAAAGTTCAAGATTATAACACACATTTCCATTTTTTTTTCCTTAATAAGATCAAATATACTGTAATTTCCCCAGCAGATACACTTCTCCACAACTCCTACCCAAAACTGTATCACAACAACCTTTTCTAAAAGGACAAAGCCGTTCTGTCCAGCTCTCCAGAGATAGCACTCACAATCACATGTGCAGCCTGCTGCATGATGACAACACAAGCTACACCTCGTTTAATCAAATCAGCAGGTCATAATTTCATTACATGAGACTCCTCATGTTGCAGACTGAAAACGGACTGGACTGTACTGGAGAGTTAAGTGTTTCTTTTTTCCCTGCATGAACAATGAGCCTCTATATAAATGTTTTCACTTTTTAAAGATTTGGTTAATAAAAAACATGTACTTGAACAATAAATAACTTGTTGACCTCATTTCCCTAATATCAAGTGTGTTTTTTTGTATCACCTTTCACCAAATTCAAGGTACAACCAGTATTTCCAGCATTTCCAGTAGAAGGCAGGCAGAGCACGATTACAGTATTACAATCCTTTTCCTTCCTCTTTCCTCAAAGCGATGAATACAGTGTCATGCAAAAGTTTAGACACCCGCCCTGATCAACATTTCTGTTCATGTCAAGGCACAAAGTTAAACATGAAACACTCTTTTTGCTATATTTGTAAGCAATATCAGTGTATTATTTTTGTTTTCTACAATTTTTAGAGTGAAAAAGGAGCAGCCTGCAAAAGAATGGGAAACCCCGGAGACTTGAGCTCTTGGGTAACTTTGACCAAGGTGTCAGACAAGATATTTATTTTTACACACTGTAATAGTTTCTAAAATATATATATATTTATATTATGCTTTTTGGAGATCATTGCATCTTCCACTTGCTAAACTGCTCACATTAACAGAAATTTAGACCAGGTGTGCCCATACTTTTGCATGCCACTTCAGTAGTAGGCTATATGGATTCAAGAGGAGGCTGGGAGCAGCTGGTAATTGATTGACAGCTACGCCATCAACTGCCGCTCGAGACCTTATACAACAAGGTGTAACAAGGATGCTATTCTTCACCTACACCATGATACACCGTGTTATTGCCACTTTGTCTCATAAGCTAAGCTAAACCTGCCCCAGAAATAATTACAATAGGACCCCCCTCCACCCCTGTTCGCTGCGGCGATCACCGTCTCGATTCCCAAAACACACACACACACACACACACAAAAAGCCCCCATCCAGCAGCTAGCCTCGTTAGCTCTATTATTATCACCCGCTGCTGTTTTAACACGAGCAGCCGCCGCCGCCGTAACGAGCTACAGTATCACCGTCTCTGCTGCTGCTGGTGGTGCTGCTGCTGGCGGCTACATTAGCTTTGTTTCAGAGGGGAAGGGGAGGCCGACCACCACTCATTTCACAACACACACCGCCGCAATGACAAGTCGCCCACTCCCCGAGAACACACACACACACACACACACACACACACACACATACAGCAAAACACTGCGCCTCTCTCTCTCTCTTCCCTTCTCTCTCAATCAGCCGCCGTTGTTTCCTCAACAGTGGGTAACAGAAAAAGCAAAGCTCCCGGCCACAAGCAGCGAAAAGGGGAGCGCACAGCTTACCTTTTCCCCGTCCGGAGCTCTCGGTGGTATTTTAAGGTGGTAATATGAGTTAAAAATCCACGCGAACGAGCAGGAGGAGACAGGGAGGTTGTGTGTGTCGTTGTGTAGAGAGGGACAGACCAGACCGGAGTGTGTAGATGAGACTCTCCAGCCACAGCGCAGCGCAGCGCACTGACTGTGTTTGCTCTGCCCACTAGCGGAACGACAGAGACGAAGCGCAAGGGACCGTCTGCGTGTTCACCACCCGAAACGAAAACGAAAAAAAACTATCCCTAATCACAGCAGTACAGTATTGATTTAATAATAACAATAATAATAATAATAATAATAATAATAATACACTTATATGTAGGAGTACAGGCCAAAAGTTTGGACACACCTTCTCATTCAATGTGTACCCTTTATTCTCACTGAAGGCACCAAAACTATGAATGAACACATGTGGAATTAACAAAAAAGTGTGAAATAACTGAAAACATGTAGCCTATTTTCTTCTTTGTCTTCTCTTTCTTCTTTTCTTCTTCCTCTCCTTCTTCTTCCTCCTCCTCCTCTATCTCTGCCCGCACCAATTCTAGTTTCTTCAAAGTAGCCACCCTTTGCTCTGATTACTGCTTTGCACACTCTTGGCATTCTCTTGATGAGCTTCAAGAGGTGAACCTGACCTGAAAATGGGTTTCACTTCATAGGTGTGCCATGTCAGGGTTCATTAGTGGAATTTCAGTGAGAATCTACAATGTAAATAGTCATGAAAATAAAGGAAATGCATTGAGTGTGTCCAAACTTTTGACCTGTAGGCCTATAGGATATTTGAGGTAATTGTGGGATTTTTTAACCTTCCACTCTACTGTATTTATTTGATAACTTAAAAGGCAAAATTAAGGTACAGTGTAATCATTATCTGATTCACTGTCTGTCACAGATTTATTAACACAATTTGATACTACTGTACTGATTTTAGTAGTATTTGAAACACTGGGATTTTACTTAAAATAGCTTTTTTTAGTAGGTAGGCTACTTATACTTTACCTGAGTATTTTTTTCAACCTTCCACTCTACTATATTTATTTGATAAGGCAAAATTAAGGTAGCTTGTAATCATTATCTGAATCACTGTCACAGATTTATTAACAAAATGTGATACTACAGCACTGATTTTAATTTTTTTACTTTAACTGAGTAGTATTTGAAACACTGGGATTTTACTTAAAATAGCTTATTTTTTTAGGGTTAGGGTTTAGGTAGGCTACTTATACTTTACCTGAGTATTTTTTTTAACCTTCCACCCTTGATAACTAAAAAAAAAAAAAAAAAAACTTTAAGGTAAAGCAAATTAAGGTACAGTGTTATCATTTTCTGATTCACTGTCATAGATTTATTGGCAAAGTTTGATACTATACAGTTGGCTCCACTTTGTGTGCTTTAATTGGAGTGGGTTTAATTTATTTGAATTGAGTAGTAGCCTATTTGAAATACTGGGATTATACTTAAAATATCTTCTTTCTTTCTTTTTTTATTAAATAGGGCACTTGAATGAACCATATAGTAGTAAACTTAAAATAAAGTGCCCATTTACAGCTTGTCAATTTATCTGGATAATCTGCATAAAAAATATTATTTTACCAACTTCATTTAAGATAGATGTAATATTTGATGGCTGCAAAGCTTGAATGGTGAGTGTTACTATAATGTTCAACTACCATTTGCCCTGTAAAAGTAATTAAACAGAAAAGACATAAAACAGGATGATCCCTAACTAGATGTTACCATAACAGTGCAATGAAAGCTTTGTATCTACTGCCATCTGCTGGCTCTCAGATGCTAAGAGAATCCAGTTTACTTATTGAATTATATTATATAACAATTAGGTTCTGCATTTGTTTAATTAAATAAAAAAAATACCACAAGAAGTAAAGAATTGCTCAATTGTTCTGTGACATGTTTATTTACGGAGGTGAAGAGGCAGATGAGAAGAGCGACAACCTGCTGTGTGGAGAAAATAAAAACTTAAAGTAAAAAGTGGAGGAGCAGCTGTGTGCACAGCAGCACCTGCAGGGAAATACAGTGTTCATTTTTAGATTCTTGCATGTAAAGTTTTCCTTTGCTTTTTTTTCTGCACGCTGACTGACAGCAGGTACCTCTCACTTTGTTGTATAGGCCTATGTATGCAGGATCACATGTGAGTGTGCATGACTGCTATTCATTACACAGACTGTGCATAAATTTCCATTTGAACAAATGAGTGAGAAAACCTTTGTACTTCAGTATCAATAAGTCAGTATCCATTCCTTCTGCAGAAATTCACAAGTGACAAACCACAACTCTCAGGCTCAGTCTCTGAGAAAATAGATTTATTATTCAAATAAGTGACATATACACAGTGCGTTTATGGTTCTAATAATCAGACAGAATATGAATGTAGTTCAGCTATAATCATTTACAGACATGTTCAGTTTATACTATCATCATACGGCTCCACGGAGCACCAGAGGTCCTTTGATGACATCAATAATTCAAATTCATATTATATTCAAATATATATAATTTACTGTACAGACATAGAGCTTAAGGCAGAAGAGAGCTTGATTCCCACTAAGGCACTGATGACTAAAATTACATTCACTACCATCAGTTTGCACTAAATAGGCTGTCAACACTGTAGCTGGGGTAAACTGGGTTATCTGTGTTTTTGTCTTTTTATTTATTTCACTATGTTTCATAGTGAAGCTTTAATCTGAAATACATTATCAGAACAATCTGTAAACTGTGGTGTGAGACTCTAATAGAAAAGGGAATTAAAGCGTTAAAGCCATTCATTCTCATTGAGAAAAGGAAGGAGGCACCACATCCCCACAAAGTTCACAAGTCGACTTTGACCCGATAAAAGACAAACAATTTTGGCTGAAACACATTCTTAGCAGTATTTTTCAACAACAAAGAGAAAAATGCTATGATATCATTACATATTAAGTCAATAAACTGATTAAGTGTGAGACTGTGATAACCAGCAGTGATTTCATTATTTAATGAATTGCCTTAATCTCAAATTCCCCATTAATTAAACTCCACCACCTACTGTTGCCAAGCATAGTTTAAAATGACAAACACATTTTTCCCTCGAAAATGATTTGTAATTTTTTAATCGGATACTTCTCCTGAATAAATATATTTATTTTAGGAGAAGTAGCAGCAGCATAATCACCAAAACCAACCCTTTTTCAGCCCTTCCATTTTGTTTAGAATAAGCTCAGAGCCATCAGCCTATATTCTAATATAATAATCTATATTCTTAGCAAAACCTTTAGACATTGATGAATCATTTTTAACACATGCTCATGTTGTGTAAAGAGTGTGTAATGTGTATCAGATGCATGATTTTAAGTATTTTCCAAAAAAGAGAAAAAGGTACAGCAGGTTGTGATGCATTCACTTTCCCAGCCTCTTGGCTACATCCTTATACGCCAGTTCGATTTCAACGTCAGCTGCGCAAGTGTTGGTGAACTCATCTCGGCTGTAGGCGTTGCCAAGGTAACGCCACAGTCCTTTAAACTCGGACGGGATGTCGTAGTTTCGGTATTTCTTTGCAACCACCTGACAAAAAAACAAGCGAGCAGCGAGGCTGTCAGAAAACACAACTGATGATGAGGTCAATGGGATCAAAAAACCAATGTGATATCCAAAGCAGGTTACCTTGACGACGTGAAGTTTGGGCAGGAGGTTGCAATCCGCCAGTGTCAGTTCATCTCCATCCAGATACTTGCGGTTAGATTCATCCTTGCCACGGTGTCCCATGTCAACCTCGTCAGGTAGCGCCTCCACCAGATACTTATCCAGCTTAGCTATGGCCTTGTTTAGAGCCTTCTCTAAATCTGCAACAGACAAAACAGCATTTCCAGACCAAAAGGTCATGAAGGTCAACAGGGTTTACTAGACTGCATTTAGGGAATAGCTTTGGATACAGCAGGCTGAGTGAGCCCATACCTCGATTTTTATCTGGTTTTGTGTTCTTGACGTAAGCTGAGAACTTGGCAAATATGTCGTTTCCGGCCGTGTTGGATTCCCGGTTCTTCGCTGCAAGTTTGGGATACCTGAGCGACAAGAATACGGTGTGAGAGTTGGCATGTTGCTCACTTCCTGTTCCCATTGTCTGTGTTTTTGTGCACATGCAGGACCTACTTTGGTGGAGCCAGCATGGCCTCCAGGTACTCCTCTATTTTGTTGACATCAGTGAGGACCTCCCCCTGGAAGGTGAGGAACGGCGGGTGTGTCCCCGGGGCCAGGTTGTGAAGGTCGGCCGGTTTCCTAATCAAGAGTGGAACCGTTTTACAACCTCAGCCCAACATAATTAAACACACACCTTAAAGATAGGCCTATCTGTTGGCCAAAAACACAACTACAGCATTGGAAAACACAACTACAGCATTGGACATTTAGCATTTCTTCCCAAATTTTACTTCTGCTGCATGTATGTTAAGCATCTAATGGAAACTCACACTTTATAATGTACCTCAAAGTTGAATCAAATAATTATTTTTACTAAGGCAATGAAAACAAGATGTAGAAACCACACTGACATACTGTCATTGCTTAAACTTTGTAGTGAACTTACCAAATAGTTGCCTGTTTTAAGGTTTTGTTTTGATCCCAACCAATACCCACGGATCATACTGGACTCTTTAGCAGCAAATGGTTCACTATGTATTTATTAATTTATTTAAATATTTATGCTTTTTTTTGTATTTTCCTTTTTAATCTAAGCTAGCTGCTCTACCTGCTCTTTTTAATTGGCCCTCAGGGGCAAAAAAAACGTTCTTTGAATTTGAATTTGAATTTGAATTGGATTTGAATTCACCAGCTATGTCCTATGTAGTTGCCAATGTAGTGAGGAGCTCACCAGTAGTGTGGCTCTCTCGAATGTAACCCAGGGATGAATCCTCTAATATGTTTGCTGCATATGCACCTGATCCCCCGTCTTCAATTATTTCTTGTCCCCAGCAGCTCCAATCCTGAGCATTTTTGAGTTTCTTTAATAAAACAATTTGACCTGCACCACCTGTTTCTGCCTCATCGGTCATGAGCCTGTGTCTTTGTGGCTCCAGGTGGTGATGGTGGTGGTGCTGTTACCTTCCCTTCCCCGATCATAAACTCCAGTTTACAATGTTTCTGAGCTGCCTGACTGAACTGTTATCAGATCATAATTCATTGTGAATCTAAAAGTCAACACTTTTCAGAATATATGTAGTCATATTTGATTAATTGCATATGATTCAGCTTCAATAACCATTTTAAGATTAGCCCCATCAATTTTGAATCTAACTCAAATTTGAGACATGTATATAAAATTGCAATTGGGATTAGAAATGACATTCTCCATTCTCTAGTCTTTCATCGTGTTTGTTGGCTCTATTATTACCTCTTGAGGTCAACAGTGGTGACATTAAAGACTACTCCTTTCAGCCAGAGGATCATGAAGAGGCGCTGGGAGAACGGGCAGTTTCCAATGCTCTCTCCGTCACTACCAGCCTGCGAACACACACACATATACACACACGGTGAGATACACATTCAGGGCTGGTCAGATGAGCACTGCAGTGTCCGTTGCTATGGACGTGCATATTTCACAAATAACACTGTGACATCCGCCCTCTCCAGGCCGGCCTCACTACAGGAGTCTGGTCATCAGTGATTGATTTTACCTGCTGTGGCTGCAGTATGCACAGCGATCAGCAATCAACCCGCTTCTCTGTCTCACCCCGGGCTTCCAGTCTTTGATTTTATTCGTCTTTTAGGTTGGTTTTCTCTTTAGTTGTGTAAAATAAACTAATTTCCAGTTACAAACTCATGTGGGGACTTCCCACCTTTATTTCATGACACTGACCGACTCCATAGAAACTGCAAGTGACACACTTTTGACAACCATTCATTCATTTCTCACATGAAGAATTGGCGTCTTTTACTGTCTCTGTTTGTGTAGCCTACACATGTTTTTAATTGGAATATAATCAAATACATTAAAACCAACTGAGTGTGAGTATGCGTGCCTGAGTGTGTGTATTTATGCAAAGCTGCAACAGGACACTGTAATAAGACACTGAGTCCAACATGAATAATCCACACTCCTTCCATTAGCCGCCTCACTGCTTATCTGAACTTCCCGTTCCTACACACTGTAGTTGTGTATCAGCTACAGAAATCATAGACAAAAAGTGGGCTCGCATTTGAGATAGGCCTATTTAAAGGTACAGTTTGATGAGTTGGAAACCACTAGCAGCTAGTTAGCTTTGCATAATAAGCAGGTGTTTTAGCTGTGTTGCTAGGCAGTTTTTTAATTCATTTTTTAATGTTTGGACAGATAAAATATGTTTCATCATGTGTCCAGTGTTTGAGCAGTGCTATAAGCCATGCAAACTGTCTGCTGCTTAAAAGAGAGTGGTAACAGTCTTTGCATGTGTTACTGTAAGTAAATTGATCATAAAAACAACCCCATGCACTGACACACATAGTGTATCATAACTTCAGACCATTCAAAGCTGCTGCTCTCAATACTGAAAGGGCCCCAGTAATTATTCAGTGGGGGAGAGAAAGAGAGAGATTGTCCCTGCACGTGGGTGTCAGGTTAACACACGGAAAATCAGCATGCAACAACAACAACATGGCATGCACACGCTTAAAGGAGCCACCCCAACAAAACAGCACATATGTGGCTAAAATTTTACTGTATTACACACAAAAATTATAGAGGGTATGGTTGTAAAGAGATGCAATTTAGAAGTGAGAAACTTAGGGTCAAATTGTGATGTACACACACTGTAACACACACACATAGACTAAAAACCCCCACCTTGACAAAAAGCTCAATATCAGGGTCCTTGTCCTCCTCAGCTGCAGTATCCGTCATGGTCAAGAAAGACACGCTTTGCTTGTGTTTGTTTGTGTAAATGTATCTACCTGTGTGTGTGTGTGTCTGTTTGAATGTGTGTGTGTGAGAGAGAGAGGTCTCAGTTTCAGATTCTACTCCAAGTCCATTCGGTGAAGTCCGCTCAGTCCCATTGCACCTCTGTGAGTGTCAGCTGAGGTCGAATGCCAGGGAGACAGCGTGTGTGTGTGTGTTGGTGTGTGTGTGTTTGTGACAGAGAGAGATAGTGTGTGTGAGAGAGAGGGGTTCAGTTTGTACCCATGGCCTCAGCTGTGGGGCGGGACAGTGTCGGGCAAAAATAACCCTGTTGGGTGGGGCGGGGTCGGGGTGGTCAATGCAAGCACGAACACAGTGAGAAGTGAAAGGGCAGACTGTGTCACCTCGGAGTGTCCCTTCATGTGCCTCTCACTTCTTAAGGCTGTGATTGACAACACAAGTGGGACTCACACAATACTTTGCCCACAGAAAAAAAAAGTTGCCAACAAATGCTATTCTAGAAATGAAACTTTATAACTGTAACCCATTCACAAAGAATTACATTGTCACCAAAATTACTTTTACTTTGATTTTTTATTGTTTGGATAATTAAGTAAAAATGCACTCATGCAGTAACATTTTGAATAACCAACATGAAGTTATTTTTTGTGAGTTTGACAGAAACAAAACACACACAATTAAAATCTTTTTTTTTTTTATTGATTGGAAATTGTTATTTTTTGACAGACAAATCATTATTATTGAAAATTGGTAGGAAAAACCGGAGGGCCCGGAGAAAACCTTACATGAGATGGTTAACCCCCCTGTTGTCCTCCTGGGTCAAGGAAGGAAGGAAGGAAGGAAGGAAGGAAGGACGGACGAAGGGAAAGAAGGAAGGAAAGAAGGAAGGACAAAGGGAACGATGGGAGGAAAGAAGGAAGGGAAAAGGAAGGAAAGAAAGATGGAGAGAGGGAACAGATTGGGTCAAAAAGGAAGGAAGAAGAAGTAAGGAAAGAAGGAAGGGAAAAAGGATTGTGGAAAGAAGGAAGGATGGAGGAAGTGAACAGATTGGGCCAATTTGACCCAGAAGGACAACAAGAGGGTTAATTGTAGACGGTAATGGAGGGTATTACAGTTCATTCGGATGTCAGTCACTGCCCTAGATCAATTTCTGATTGGCCAGCCTTACGGGTGGGCTGAGACACTGAGGATGTTTAGTGGTCTTTTTTTTTTTTTTTATTAAAAATTTGTAGGAAAAACCGGAGTACCCGGAGAAAACCTTACATAAGATGGTGAATTGACGATGGTAATGGAGAGTATTCCAGTTCATTCGGATGTCAGTCGGTGGGCTGAGACACTGAGGATGTTTATCGGTCTTTTTTTTTTTTTTTTTATTGAAAATTGGTCGGAAAAACCGGAGCACCCGGAGAAAACCTTACATAAGATTAATTATTATTAATCACTTACAAATCAAATTTATCTAAAGGCAGGACTAACATATCTTTGATCTAAAAAGCCCTAGCAAGAGCATTGAAAAACCTGGAGAGTTTGGACCTCTTCGGTGCGTTAAGGAGGGAATCCAGGCGGAATTTTAGAACCCTGACAAGAGCATCATCAAATGATGTGTCACCTGATGTCAATAAAGTCTCAAGTACTTGGTCTACAGAGCCAAACTCCCTACAGAGGTCTCTGAGCACGTCATTATTGAGTCTTTTCAGGTTTTTCTTGATTTTTTTGGAAGAGGAGTCACGGAGCATGTCAGACAGCTGCTGGATGATGGTGTTGATGTCTTCTATCTGAGAAGAATCTTCAGTTGTAGCCTGGATGTGTGTGATGAGCCTCAAATAGAGTAAAGTAGTGGTTTCGGTGGTCATGTCCTCTGAGCGGAAACAGTTAGGTAATAGTCGTTGAAGAAAGTTTGACCCTGTGGTGGGGAGTGCAGTCATGTCTTGGTTGGTCATGTCCTGTGATCTAGGAGAGACCATGTCAGCTAACCGCGATTGTCTTCTATCATACTCAGAGATTCGCACTGGAGCGGACTGAAAGACTTGACGACTGGGCTTAAACACTGGTGTTGTTCTTACAGCTGGTTCTGAGTGCCAACTGGGACAATTTAGACGGCTTTTACGCGCATTCGAGGTAGCAGCAACCTTCCCAATAGAAGAACCAGGTGCGAAAGGGAAAGCCGGAGGAAGTGCTGCAGTCGGTGGTTCTGTCGCTGGTGATTGTGTAGTTAATGACCATGTAGGCGGTGATTGTGTAGCCGTTGATCGTGTAGTCGGCGATCGTGGAGCTGGTGATTGTGTAGCCGTTGATCGTGTAGTCGGTGATTCTGTCGCTGGTGATCGTGTAGCCGGCGATCGTGGAGCTGGTGATTGTGTAGCCGTTGATCGTGGAGCTGGAGATCTTGTAGTTGATGATCGTCTAGCCGGTGATCGTGTAGTTGATCTTATAGTTGGTGACCCAGTAGTCGGTACATCACAGCTTTTAGGGGGCTCTGGTGTTGGAGTCATTCCATCTTCTTCCGATGAGCTCATCTTATTGTCGATTAATTCTCGGATGTCGGTCAGTGTGCCAGACAGTTGCTGGGCTGTTTTTTCTGATCGCTCTTTGTCGGCGCAGAGTATCAAATTCTGCAGGAGCTTTCCCACCATGTCCTCTGCCATGGCATAGCGGACTTCAGGAGAAAGCCTTGTTGCGCCATCTTCCCTCTTGGTGACTCCAGGGATGACACGGTTGGTAAGATGTGCATCCACTGCAACCACAGGAAATTGATAGAAGTCGTCTTCCATGAGGTTGTCGAAAATTTTCCCAATCAGTTCCTTAACAAGTTCCTTGATGTTGTCATTCAACATGATGTTTTCCTGTGATTTTCTGGCACGTGCGAAAAGATTCCCTGACTTGAGCTTGTCAAACAATTCTTCAATTTGAGGTTTGATGGCCTCAAAATGAACTCCAGTCTTTGGAGTGCTAAATACTGATGTCCGGCTAAATGGTCTGGGAGTCGATCTAGGGGACTCTGGAAGCTCTCCTATGTAGAGCTTCTCGTCGTCTTCAACGGCCGCCAGCCCTGGTGACTTTCTTGATTTCTGTCTAAGCCTTACCAGATACCGTGAGTGTGGTCTCTTTGCTTGGGTCTTCAGCTCTGTCATCATTTTTCTATATTGGTTTTTGGCAAATGTGACAAAGCCTGATTTCTGATTTTGTGGGTCGACATTGGCGGTGGCACTTGCAGGTTTGGCAAAAAAGTCTTTCACCATGTCCACAATTGGCCTCATGTCAAAATGAGGTTGTGGTGACTTGCTTTTCTCACAGCATCCAATGTTGTCGAAGTTCTCATAATGCAGGTCTTCTCTGATAGCTCTGACAATATCATACGCTATAATCTTTGCTTCCAAAGCGTGATTAGATGAGGGAGAAATTTTGCCACATTTCTCGGCACTGTCTGCTGTCTCATTGGACCATTTGAGAAGAATGTCAGTCACAGCGCTGGTGGTCGTGTGCACAGAGATCCTGGATTTTACACTCAAAGGTGTTTCCTCCCTTTCTGGTACAGATGTTTCCGTTATCTCTGGTGATTTCTCAGGGCTTTTACTTGTGCTTTTGCTTTTGCTTTTGCACGGGGAAGCCTCATCTGAAAGTGCTGGGTGCCAACATGCTCCTAAGCACCGAAATTTCAGCTTATCCAAAGACTTTCTCAGACATTTGGTAGCTTGAAACACCATTTGGTGAAGAAACTTCATGTTGGAACCACTGACAAAGACAGCGGGCTGCAAAGGCCAGTCAGGGCAGCTGAGGGCTTCTGATGCGATGGAGCTGATTTTATGAGAAACTTCTCTTTCGATTAGTTCACTTAGCTCTGCAGCGCTCTCACATTCGTCCTGTGGAACATCGAGAGCGAGAGCGAAGCTGGCCGAAAGAGAGTCTCCCAAATTTGTGCTAATGCTCTCCAGCGATTCTTTTATATCATCTGGAGACATTTGTTGTTGGAATCCTTTCTCAATTAATGGTCTCACAATTCTGAGAACCATTGTGACCACTAACTGCACAATTTCTGCGCATAAGTTAGCGATGGTAGCTGTCGTGTCTGCATCTTCCAATCCTGCAGCCAGCAGATTCCACTGCACTGAGGTGAATCTTTTGAGATATTTGCTCACAACAGGAACAAGATCCTCCGGAGCGACTTCAACGGCGTCTTCCATTGGTGATCTTGGGCAATCCATTCTTTTTTCACAAAAAGCTGCAGCAAACGCTTTTGCTTTTTTTTGAAAAATTTCTGCAAATGTTCTTCGACGAAGTCCTGCGCAGAGGGAGTGCGTGTGTCTCTTTCACTGAGGTTGAGTGAAATGAAGAGTTCAGCCCTCAGACTTCAAAGTACAATCTATTTGACATCACTAACATGAAAGGCAAAACAAATTTAGCCAATCATATGCCAGTGACGTGGCCCGATTATGACGTCACCGCACATGAAACGACCCAAACACGTCATCCTAATATCTACATGACAATAGAATAATACGTTGACGTCACACATCGAGTTCTAAAAAGATTCTGCGGGCGCACGTGCACGTGTACCATCTATGCATGCACGTGACGCGCACCCACCCACGTATTAATGTGATGTAATCTACGTACAGCCACCCGGATGGCCGACTGTTTTTTGTTTGTTTAGCCTACCGGTATTCTTTTTTTTTTTTTTGACAAATACATAGAATGTTCAAACCGAATGAAAACATGATTTATTTTGAGTTGTATTATCCATATCCACTTGTTTTGCTGTAGGTTATGTCTTGTTCGGGCTATTTTGCAAATTCATTGAGATTGAGATGGAGTGAGACGCGTCCTAAACACCTCCTGGATGAATGGAGGTCTGACTGCAACCCTGTCTGCACACACAGTGCGCTCCCGACACGACGCATGGGAATGAACGGGGGAATGAAGACAAGCTACAACTTACTCTCTGAGGTAAAAACAAAAAGTTACCAGATGTTCTCACGGCTGCTTTTTTCTACCTTCTGCCAAATGATCTGCGCTTGACTGTTATCGTCCATTTCAGTGTATTTATATGGTCTTCTTGAATGAGAGAAAACATAGGCTAAATTACCGGCTTTTACAGCCTGTTGCCATAGTAACTGGCTGACAAAACTATCCTAAATCAGGGGTCTTCAATGTTTTTCAGGCCTTGGACCCTAAACTGACAGAGAGATGGAGCAGGGACCCCTACCAGGCCTATATTTAAAAATGTGTATTATTAGGCTATATTAAACTGGGCCCAAACGTAGCTTGTTATTGTGCATTCAATACTAAGCTATTCAAATAATATTTCCAATAGTTTTTATTTTAAACATGCAAGGTACAGTGAGTAGGGTGGCTGTCCCTCTGCCATTTCTAATTAGACATTGTTCACTGATACCAATGCTGATATCAACTATCAATTTCAAGTAAGTGTCTCATTAGAAACACGTTTCAGCTGTAATAAGTTAGGCCCTAATCACTGTGAGCATGGGATTGGCCTGTTGGCTAAACCTCAGTTACTTTTGCAATCAGTTTGTGGTTATATTGCTGTCTTTTTATGTGGCTATAGTTTCAAAGTGTCAGATTTACAATCCTTGTACTTTAGTAAGAGAATGTGATTATGTAATAATTTCAGTGTATGTGCGAAAGATAGACAGATAGACAGATAGAAAGATAATGTAATCCGCACACACTCACAAGTCCTGCGACAGGAGTCAAAACATTCCTGTCAGTTCAACTTAACTTATATTTAGAACCAGAGTAACCCCCTCCTAGACACACTGGTGCTCTCATACACACACATACACACACTCCTATTTATAGACCATCGTGTCTAGTCATTCCTACGTGTGTGTTTGTGAACAGAACAGTGAGATGTGTAAATGGACAATGGGGAGTAAAGTCCAACTCTAATTAAATTTAGCACATGTACACACACACACACATCATCATCATCAGATACACACTGACCTTGCACATTCGTACATTAGCTGCTGATAGGAGATTTATGAGGCCTACAAGTTGGATCAAAGACAGTTTGTAAGTATGAGCAGGCAAACCTCATGTGCGTGTAGCCTACATTTACTATTATAACAAGTCGTTACATGAGAATAAATGTATAAATAACTAATATAATAAAATTCACCTCCTTTTCTTTCCTACCTTGGAAAAAAGTGTGACCTGTGGGCCATCCTTTATCTCCGCAGCTTCCTCCTTCTCTGAGGCTGATGAAGATGAAGATGAGGACGATGAGGACCTGCGTGATGAGTTCCTGTCGCCCACCTCTTCCAGCGGAGACCCCCTCTCCCAGCCGAGATCTTTGCTACTCTCCTCCACCTCGACCCTCACCTCCTCCTCCTTCTCCTCTTCTTCGTCTTCCACCTCCTCCGCTCTGTCCGAGATTTCCAGTTCATCTTTCTCCTTATCCTCAGCGTGTGAGGAAGATGAGGAGGATGAGAAGGAGGACGAGGAGGAGGATGAACTGCCTCGCCTCTCCTCGTCGTGGCTGGGACGGCGTGGCGGCGGGAGAGAAGGAGGATCTGGAATCGTCCCCATGGCCTGTGTGGTGTTCTCGTACTCTCCCGGTGTCATGTACGCAGGCTCCTCGTACGGCACGGTCATGTCGTAAAAACCACCAGACTGCTGGTTCTCGTAGGCGACCGCCGGGGTCTCGTACACGTTCTCCTCACAGGGATCCATGCTGGCTGAAAGAAGTAAAACAGAGGTCGTCCCGGGACAGTGGAGAGAGTCAAGGTGTGTAGCCAAATGACTGTAGTGCAGCAGTTCTTTATCACTGTGAAGCACAGGACTTTGGACAGAGATGGTAGAAAGGGAATGCCAAGAAAATACAACAGGGATTCTTAAAGGAGAATACAATTTACAACTGTAGCGTGAACAGAAATTAACTTCCACTAATTATTCAATGACTATAGGAGGACAATATGTTTTGAACCTGTTACTCTCAAAGAATTACAGGTTTCATTTATTGAAATCTACTGTAAAAAAAAATCAACGTACTAAGATCTGGAACTTGCTCCTGTGGCCTTAAAGTTACACTATCAGATCATCAGATTATGGTGTAACTCCATATTATATAATCTAATATAAGCAGGAACAGTCCTAAGAAAAACTCATTTGTTATTCAAAATAGGTTCAACTTTACATTTAGTGGATCATATTTTCATATTTTCTGTCACATCTTCTTGCAGAACTCCAGATAACTCTGGTGGTATCATCAGGGTTGTGTAAAATCAACATGCTCTTTAAAACTGTGAACAGTAAGGATGATTTGTGAAGTGACAGGCCTCTCTCTCTCTCTCTGCAGGAGCCTGATTGGTGGAGACTGGTCGTCAGTGATTCATTTCACCTGGTCTGGCTCGCTGCAGTAGCCTATATAAACCCGACTGCAGCAGACCTGTCTCTCTTTGTCCCCTGGTAAGATGAAGTTTAGCCCTTGTGGTAAGATGACCTGGTTTGTTCATGTTGGTTAGTTAGGCTGCAGGTATTTGGTTCTTTGGTACAGTCTCAAGAATGTGTCTGCCTACTTGTTAAAGTTCAGCTGAGAAGCATCACACATTGGTGTTTTTCTTTTGGGGGGAGAGCGATATTCATGTTACTTTGTCTCTTCACTGAATCTTGGTTGCATTTCTCCTTTAGGCCTCTCTTCTTTAGGATTGCATCCTCCAGTACCAAGGTTGCAGATGCTTTAGGGTTGGACTGGTTAGAGGTGAGGTTTGTGGTATGTGTACTTTTGGTACAAGACAAAATAACCTTTTCATGTTTAATGCACATTTTAAAAAAAAATGTGATCTAGTGGCTTTCTCCTCTTTTTTTCTATCTAGTTTGCTGTGGAACCACTACGGGTGGAGGTGTGACGACCCTCTCCAGGCAGACAGGAGCCTGATGTGGTTCATTTCACCTGGACTTGCTTCCATGGCTTCCACCCTGTTTAGTTGGTCATTGGCTTGAGTGTTTTTTGTTTTTGTCGTGTACAATAAGCTGTCTATCTACTCAATGTGTGGTTCCCTTGTCCATGCAAAGCACAATGGTATTGTATGTTTTTATACATTTTTGGAGCAATATGACCATTGTCTGAAGGCATTTATGTTGAATGACTCATTTACGAACCTTCTGACTGGGATGGTCATAAGATGTGATGTCTGGTTAAATTCAGAACATTGTGAAAAGGGAAAATGTGCCTGCCCTGCAAAACTGCCGCACAATGCTGCAATGTAATGCTGAGAGTTGGTCACACACTTCTAATCTAGATTAAATTTTACCTTTTTTCCCTCATAGATGTAATATTTTCAAGTGATTTATAAAGGCACAACATTGCCATGTTCAAATAAGAAAATTACATTTAACACGACTTAATTTTTCATTCAACCACTTCATGCATTTCAAGTCATAGACATATATGTCTATGTTTCAAGTAAACGACCCATAATTGCCTGTTGTCTTGTGATTGGTTATTTGAACTGTGAATTCCGGTCCGTGGACTGTTACGTCAAGCGTTCCTAAACAAGCGCAGAGGTACACGGTTTCTACGTCAAAATAAAAGCATATATATTTTCAAAAGTCACAAATGAGCATTTTTACACTTCTGTGCTCCGACTTGAACATCTGAATTTAGTTTTATATTTATGCATAAAACTGAAACATGAATGAAAGCTGTTTATGAATCTATATTTACGGTAATACGTGTTTCAAAGAGGGTTGGGGTTTTATTTTGAAAGACGTCACCGGAACCCTGTGAAAATAATCATGGCTAGCTCGACAGCATCCACTTAGCATGTATGTATTTTGAGGAAGTGCGTGGATGATGTTGCGGCGAAAATAGAGTCGGTGGGAAAAGTTCTTCACCTGGTTTGTGTTTGTTGGACAACTCTCCGTCAGCCCGCGAACAGGTAACGTATAAACGCACTGTTAGTATTAGCACATATTATAAATGCGTGTGAACGCTGTGACATTGGCAAGCTAACCTGTTGGGACGTCTGCTAACCGGCTGCTCTACCGGTAGTGACAACAATAGTCAAATCTTCGTGCTCATTATCACATATTCTTCGCATTGTCATTAGTTTTATTATATATTTTCTTAATTAGTGGCGTTTTATTTTCAAAAATAAGGACTTCCTTGTTGATCTGCAGATGATTTCATTTTAATTCAATTGCGTCACTGCTCATGTTGTGGGACATAATGTGTTGACATGGTCACACTATGCAGAACTGTCTTCCTTATTTTGGACTGAGGACTTGCTTAAAGCTTAGGTTTAGGATCAGACAACAAGTGATTACAATTTTTTTAAAGGTAATAATTCTTGTGGCATTTTATACCTGTGTGAACTAGTCAAAGTGAAAGAGAGAGAGACTGGGGAATAACACACCAGTATGTGATGTATGCCAACCACTCGACCACCAAATACCTTGATTGACAGTCTGTTTAACGTCCAATTGGCAGGAAATGAGTGTGAATTAATAATAGTAGCTGCAAGTAATGTCCACTGAAAAGATGAAAACACAACCCTGTTGTGTATATTATGTGTGAGAAGCTCTTGAGCACGTTTAAAATAAAGATGTATTATTACTGTTTAGTTTTAGTGTCTTATTCAATTTCCTTCTTCCTCAGTTTGCACAATTTTGGTGTGTGTCATCTTGAACACTAATGAATGTAATCCAATAGAAGGAGTGAGAGAGGTGGAGGGCTTCAGTGCTTCTCTGCATCCCTGTCATATCCAGTGCTGTGTGCTGCTTGTAGTCAATCTAATTTCTTTAGATTGGCTCCAATTTCATGCATCTACGAGGTAACAGCTTGCAATCCTTGTGATCTCCTTAACAGCCTTAATTCAGAGAGAAAATGAGAAAATTACAGTTGACAAAAGTGAATTGAACAGGAAGAGGGAGTCAGGGGGAATTTAATTTCAGGTCAAACTGTGGGTAAGTGCTTGTCAGATGAGCCGTTGGCAGACGCACAGCATCTGATTTGACTCACAAGTTTCACTATTTGTCATCATCACAGGTGTAGAAAGGAGGACATATATTAAACTGTGTCTGTGGCAAACCAAGCTAAAAATGGGCTGTACTTGTGGCTGACAAGATATAAAAAAAAGTCACCAGTGCAAAGAGCTAAAGCAATAAACTTAACAGCACTGTTTTTGCAAGACTTTTACAAGGCTTTTACTTCTTTCTGTGCATCTCAAGTGAAGGGCGTGAAGTGGTGTAAGGCGTGCTGCTACAACAGCTCTTGAATGGGCCTGAATAACATAAAGAGCTAAGCCATGAATGACGACAACAGCAGAATCCTTGGTATGTTAATGATGCAGGATGTTGATGCTGTTGTATGCAGAAATCAAACAACAAACTGTTGAAGACTGTTATAAAGTAAACATTGAGGCTTTTTACTGACTCCACCCCACCCCTCACTCTTACAATGTGAGGTAAGTCAGTGAGCATACATCCCAGCCAGTTTTTCATGTTTACTTTAGTTTTAAAATGCCAGCCCATAGCAGACAGTGCAACAAGCAGACATGACTGCTCAGGAAGTGAAACAAACCAACGCTCAGACATTTTTATTCACAGATGAGTGGGACTTTTCTTTCCCCCCGTGGTTGTGGTGACTGGTAACTGCTACAAGTTTCACTTCCTAACAAGAAAAGTGAAAATACAATTGCTTTACCTCTCCATACATGAGTGAACATTCTCGTTCTTTGAATGCACCGTATATGCCGTTTAATGCAAATTGTATAAATCGGCTTGTTTGTCACAACTTCTTCTTCAGGATGCTGTTTAAACTACTACTGAGTTTCCTGTGTGGCGCCTCAGCCTTAGCCACAGGAAACAGCACAGCTCAGCCCGGTGTTGTGCCGCTGCTGCTGGTGTCGTTCGATGGTTTCCGGGCAGACTACCTGAAGAGGTTCCCCATGCCGAACCTGAAGCTCCTGTACAGCCAGGGGGTCCTGGTGGAGCATCTCAGCAATGTGTTCATCACGAAGACTTTTCCCAACCACTACAGCCTGGTAATCATGCTGCTTGTGACTGGGTTTAAAATGAATGAATGAATGAATGAATGAATGAATGAATTTTATTTCGAACAAATAAGTATCATCAAATCATAATATGCACATGTTAAAAAAAGGAGTCGGAAGAAGTATGCACTTTTTAAAAATTCCCACCCCTTTCTACTCATCATGGTTAATATATATCTATCTACTACTTAAATATCCATATCAATATAAATATACTACTATACTACATTAATATCCTTATCAATATACATATACATCCATAGAAATATATAAGTATATACTACATAAATATCCATATCAATATAAATATCCATATATCTATGGAAATAAAGGCTATTCTATTCTATTCAATTCTATTCTATTCTATTCAATACTACTTAAATATCCATATCAATATACATATACATCCATAGAAATATATAAGTATATACTACATAAATATCCATATATCTATGGAAATAAAGGCTATTCTATTCTATTCAATTCTATTCTATTCTATTCTATTCAATACTACTTAAATATCCTTATCAATATACATATACATCCATAGAAATATATAAGTATATACTACATAAATATCCATATCAATATAAATATCCATATATCTATGGAAATAAAGGCTATTCTATTCTATTCAATTCTATTCTATTCAGAATAGAATAGAATTGAATAGAATAGAATAATTCTATTCTATTCTATTCTATTCAATACTACTTAAATATCCATATCAATGTACATCTACTACTATACTACATACATATCCTTATCAATATACATATACATCCATAGAAATATATAAGTATATATTACATAAATATCCATATCAATATAAATATCTATGGAAATAAAGGCTATTCTATTCATATCAATACTACATAATATCCATATCAATATACATTTATACTTAATCCATAGAAATATGTAAAACATATATATATGTATACTACATAAATGTCCATATCAACATATAATATCCCATATGTTTAGTAATTTATTTTTATCCCTCATCTTCCATATACATATTTAGAAATAATTTGTTATACCTCTTTTTAAATATATTTATGTTTGTGCCTTTGTCTAATAGAATCAACTCAAATACACAATATATCAGCATATTGGCATAATAATGGATTAAAACTCTCATGAAAACAAAAAAATAAAGCCATTGTTTCCTTTCCAGGTGACGGGCCTGTACGCTGAGTCTCATGGTATCCTGGCCAGTAGCATGTACGACCCCGTCAGCCACAAGCACTTCACCACGGGCAACGACACGGACCCGATGTGGTGGAACGAAGCACAGCCCCTCTGGATCACGGCGCAGGAGTCGGGCTACAAGACGGCGGCCATGATGTGGCCAGGCTCCGACGTGGTCATTAACAACCACACGGCGACACACTTCCTGCCCTACAACTCTAATGTGACGTTCAAGCAACGATTAGGAAATGTGACAGACTGGTTATTGGGAAATGAAACGGTAGGAAAGTTGTTAATTGTTATTGAATTGCCATTTCTGCTATGTTCTGCCAGTGTTGTAAAACTTGAGTGCACATTATGTCTGCATCCATCAGGAGAAAGGAGCCATGTTTGCAGCTCTCTACTGGGAGGAGCCGGACCGGTCAGGCCACATATTTGGCCCAGACAATGAAACTGCCATGAGCAAAGCGTTAAAAGAGGTGCAGTAATTTGATTAATTTGAATTAATTAATTTAAGCCTGTCACAAAATGATTGTCTCTATGGTTGGTTTGGTATGGTATGGTTTGTTGGTAATTAAAGCCAGTTAAAGAATATCTATCTATCTACCCATCTATTATAAAAAAAGATCTATCTATCTATCTATCTATCTATCTATCTATCTATCTATCTATCTATCTATCTATCTATCTATCTATCTATCTATCTATCTATCTATCTATCTATCTATCTATCTATCTATCTATCTATCTATCTATCTATCTATCTATCTATCTATCTATCTATCTATCTATCTATCTATCTATCTATCTATAGCAGATACCTACGGCTGTGTAACACTACACCATTATCCATTTAGTCATATGGCAGTGAGCCAGCGTTCATTATACTGTGATCCTGGTGGCTGGCTACTAGTCACACCTGTGGGTTTCCACCTATAATTTTCCATTCGTCATGTCATAAATGTTTTAGATGCCACAGACATTTCCTTGTAAGACACTGACCTTTAGTCTATTTGTATCATGAGTTACACTCAGAATGGATTGGTTGTTTGTTTTTTTGGGCATTTATTTGATACAGGAAAGCAGGGAGAAAGACATGAGTTACGTAAAGATTGTCTCAGCCAAGACTCAAACCAGCGATCATACGCGGGAATGTGCTCTAACCACTCAACCTCAAGCACTTTAGTAAAAATGATAATAACACACCATGACCTCCAGACATGTTTGCTACCGTTGGCCTCCAGAGTGATCACTTTTATATTATATTGTCTTAGTTTAGTTGTTATTTTGTCAAATAGTCATCGACGGGTGTTTTCTTGTGTTCAGGTTGATGACAACGTCGGCCTGCTGATGTCAGAACTGACCCGGACCGGCCTCTGGGGTCGCATCAACGTCCTGGTGACCAGCGACCACGGCATGGCCCAGTGCTCGGCCGAGCGCCTCATACGGCTGGACGACTGCCTCCACCCCGACAACTACACCCAGGTGGACCTCTCTCCCGTCGCAGCGCTCATCCCCAAGAAAGGTAACGAAGAGCATCAGCGGTTAAAGGGATAGTTCACCCAAAATTGAAATTTCACTCATTATCTACTCACGCTCATCATGTGGACTAAGGGCTGGGAGAAGTTTCAGAGTCCTCCGTGGCTTCTCTGAGTTACAGGGGGTCTCGGCGTAGCAGTGCATGTCCATATAACGGTTGCAAATGGATACCAACTGTCTTCGTAACAAAAAGACAAACCAAAAAACATCCAAATACCTCCATGCTGCTCGTATGTAATGTCCGTCTTGTATTGAAGCCCTGTTCGTCAAATTTGGACGAACCAGGAAGAGGAGCTTCAAGAAGCTTCCTCTACAAACAAGCTTGAAATATAGGCTTATTTAATTTTTTCCGGGACAATTTCGCATTTCGGGGCTTCAATACAAGACGGACATTACACACGAGCAGCATGGAGGTATTTGGATGTTTTTTGGTGTCTGCTACGCCGAGACCCCCTGTAACTCAGAGAAGCCACGGAGGACTCTGAAACTTCTCCCAGCCCTTAGTCCACATGAGGGTGAGTAGATAATGAGTGAAATTTCAATTTTGGGTGAACTATCCCTTTAAAAAGTGGTAAAACCGTTTCCTTTAAAAAGTGGTAAAACAGCCTTGCAACTGAAAAAACTGAAAAAATGCTGTGTGTCTGTCGGTGTGTAGACCCCCAGGCTGTCTTCGACTTGCTGAACAAGTGCCACCCCCACATGACGGCGTACATGAAGGAGGCCATCCCTGACAGGCTGCACTACAAGAACAACGGACGCATCCAGCCGATCATACTGATCGCCGACGAGGGCTGGACCATCGTGCACAGAAAAACAGACCAGCTGCCAAGATGTAGGTCTCTCTTTAAATAAATAAACAAATATGTTGTCATACCAAAGATACTCTATTTACCAAGATACCCCATGAGCGGCCTTTTCTTGATAAAAACTGTATGCACTTCCTGTCTCCTAAATGGGCGTGGCCAACCGTCAGCCCACCTCGTCTGTGAACGTGTGTGTGGATTTATAGAATTTGTAGGTAGATGAAAGTGAGATATTTATATTTTCTTATGATAATAACATTAAATATTTACACTACTAACAGTCATATTTAGCATGACGGGAGTTTTCACGGGAGTTTGCGGCCGTTTGTTTGACGTTGCCAAATCTCGCGAGAGTGTGTCGTCGAGACAGAGACAGGTCGTGAACAAAGTTAATTTTCTCCTGATGTGTCTGTCTGAAAATTGAAATTTTTTGTGTCAAAATGTTCAGAAGAGATGTGGCTTGTGAAAAATGAGTTCAAAATTGACTTCAGTGACTGTGGGGCCAAAGGATCGACCATAATCTGTGTTCACGTTCAATTTTCCCATTGGAGTCAATACACTCAAGGCTGCCGCTAGTCTCCCATGTCCCACGCATGCATACAGGAAGCTGACTCGTCATTGGGGGTCTTGGTTTATAAACCGTCTTTGGTCACACTCATTGAACATTAGAGAGTAACACCACCTTCCTCTCCCTCCCTCCTTCTCTCTCAGTGGGCGATCACGGCTATGACAACTCCCTACCCAGCATGCACCCCTTCCTGGCGGCGACGGGGCCCAGCTTCCGTCAGGGTTACCGCATTAGCAGCATGCAGTCGGTGGACATCTACCCGCTCATGTGCTACCTGCTGTCCATCCCCGCGCGGCCTAACAACGGCACCCTGAACCACGGCCGCTGTCTGCTGGCCGCCGAGACCTGCTGGGACGTCCCCCTGATGGTCGGCCTGGTGGTCGGCGTGTTACTGGTCCTCTCTACAATCACTGGTAGGTTTAATGTGGTGGCCTTTTATCCTATTGTATCGGTTTATGAAATTGATTTCTTCAAAGTGACCATGTTTCCATCCACTTGTCGATCGAATAATATGAAGATCGATGAAAATATGAATGTGAATAATGCCGGTTCAAGTGCATTTCTAAGACCTTTAAATCGAATAAAATGCCGTGCATAACGACGTCATGTGTGGTTTTGCGATCATATTGGTGTATCGAGTTGTTTTCTTGCAATTTACAGGGATAGTTCAACATTTTGGCAAATTGGCCCATTGCCATTATCTCTATCGTTTTAGGAGTAGGTTTGTTACCTTTAATTTTCGGTGCAAGCTATTTTTAGAACGGCTGAGCAGAGCCGTGAGCTGCTCAGAGCTACGCTACGGAGGCTTTTGAGATTTCTTGGTTTCCCTCATCGAACTCATCAAATACACAATCCAACAACTCCAAAACGCTCTGGTGGACAAGTTGTGACCTGCACATTCACCACGATATGAGATAATAAGAGAACGTTATGAGACGGAGTTAGTAAATGCAGAGGCTGCTTGCTGAAAAACTGCCCCCGACTGGAACGTGGATGAGCAGTTTTGCATGAATTTACCTCGAAAACTATCTGTCTCATAACGACATCCATCCTTCATCTTTAACTGATTAGTGTGATGAGCTGCTGGAGTCGTTGCCTGGAAACCACTGACGTGACATGCATGTCATCAGAAGACAGGGAGTGGCGTGTAAACACCGTTTTGATGCAGATGCACCGCGTGTTAAATACGACAGACACCGGAGGAGACCTGTCACCTGTGGTTTGTGAACGGCAGCGCTTCAAACAGTTCTGGGAGATCATGACGCTTCACATTCCTCACATCTTTCCTTGTTTACTCCCTACGTAGCGGGATTGACATAAAACATGATCGCAACTCACATTTATCCGGCAGAGAACTGTTTCCATCAGCATTTGTCGTAAACTTTGCATCGATCAAGACAATGTCAGATGAGGTCGACCGTATTAACTTTTTATTGATATTCATGACATTTAATCGATTTACAGTAACTGTTTCCATAAGGCTTTTTGTGTGACCGTGTCTCATCTCATGTGATCCACAGACTAACTTGCTTGCCGTCTCCTCAGTTCTTTTCAGGATGCTGAGCCAGCGCCGGCCCTCAGGCCCTCGACCTTTTCAGAGGCTGCAGGTCGACGACGACGACGACGACCCCTTATTGGAGTAAACCCGAACTGGTCGTCACAAATGAACCAGTGTTACCTGGGTGTGCTTTAATAGGTACTCGACATGTTGCACTTTAACCACCGAGGCCACTGTCCTCGCTCTCTCACAAGCGCGTGTACTGCATGTGTATGTTCATGTCTGAAAACACACATGCAGTACAAAAAAGCCCTGCTGTCTACGAAGCCTTCAGATCTACTGACACCTGCTGTGCAGCTGTAGGAAAATGGTGAATAATATATGTGACGTCAACTCTTCATAAAGTTACTGCTGTAAAAAAGAAAGTCCTGTTGCACATGAGATGAGAAAGCAGTTGTGTTTTGTCAGGAAATGCAACTGGTTATGATAAAAAATAATATTATGGAATTTTATTTTAGGGTTTTTAAGAGATTTTTGTTGAGCCACTGATTTAAGAGATTTATTTCATGTTATGTGTGAGCTGTGTAGTTTTTTTTTGTACTTGTAATGTCTGTTTTGGTCAGCAGATGGAGCCCTGAGCTCATTTATATTGTCTTCTATCTGTATATTGAGGAAAGCATCACAGAGATTTAATTGGTTTTCTTTTGGTTGTCTTTATTTTTCAGGTTTTTCTTTGTAATGTTACTGTTCTGGTTTATTTGTTGCTATGGTACCTGAGTCTGAATTCATCTCTATCATGCTTAAACCGTCCTTGTATCTACATTTGCATGGTTAGAAGCTGAAATCTGAAACCTGACACTTTTTTACTATTAAATTGTAATATAATAGATGGAGAGGACTGACGTGAGGAGCTGTTTTAAAAAGGTGATTTCTATGCAAATTGTCTGTCAATCACCATGTACATGAATGAATTATACCAAAGATGCATTTAGATGGACAACACAGGCTTGAAAGAGGCACTAGTCACGATCTGGTAAAAGGGAATCCAACAAAGGGATTTGGTTCATGAAATTTAAGCAACGTAAAAGTTACTATTGGCAACAGGTGGGGTTGAGATATACAAATTACTGAGCTGGGTTAAAACTTGAAATACTTTTGAAGTCAGTTTTCATTTTATTTGCCGCAGATTTGATGTCCTGCTCAAGGGAACTTTAACAGTTCACGTGGCTGTTTGCAGGGATTCGTGAAAGTTACTGATTGTCTTATTTATAGAAGCGTAAGTCTGGCTATATTCTTTATTTTTCTCAAAAATAAACCCAATGAAACACCAAAACCAACAGTGAATTGATCCAACTAACAAGTGTTGTGTGTGAGCCTCCGTGCCCTTAAGAAAAAGCTACTAAAACACTATCCTACACAAATGGATTGTGACATTTGCTAAAGACTACAACTCCCAGCTGTTTTTGGTCAAGTACTTGGAGTTATGTATTGTTAATAACTACAGTAGGAACCAGTAGACTTTGGGTGCGAGATCTCACGTTTCAAAGGTGGACTAATGCATCGTTGGTTTTGGTCTTTTCATACAGCAGACTATCACAGGCTTCTCTGATCGTATATCTAGTGATATGTTATTTATGTGCTTGGTGGTCAAGTGGTTAGAGCACATCCCGTGTCGGCATAGTCTGTAGCAGTGATTGCCGGTTCGATTTCTGACAGGGATGATTTACTGCATGTCATTCCCCCAGTCTCTTGTCACTTTTTTTTCAATGAAGCATGAAATGCCTCAAAAATAACTTTAAAATATCAAGGGATATGTACATATTGTTCATGTGTGTGTGCATCATTCAGCTGAAATGAGAAAGGATCAACGTTCTTGGTTCTGCATGTGGCATTGCTCTTCGGGAAATTACATGTGTTGCCTTTATGTAATCAACCAAAAACTAATGAGGCCATGGTCAATATGTTGGTGTTTGTCATTATACATGGTTGTTTCAGGTAAGAGCTGCGATTTTATTTTGCAATCCTCCCATTCCTATTCCTATTATTCCTATTCTGTATAATTTTGTGCCATTAAGTAAAAAACAAGTGACAAATCCAATGGAAAATGCAGCACTACCTACACAGGATGGTCTCATCATAACATTTATCACATGTTTGATCCTCATCTTTACTGCTTTCAAGGTCTGAAAACACAAACAAATGCTTTTTGTACAATGCAGTTCCTGTCTGGCCGGTATAGAGATTTCTGTGGTTTCATGAGATTTTCAAAAATAATAAATATAACTAAAAATCAGAGTTTTCCATTGTTATTCAAAGGAATAAAAAAAAAACTCACTCAGATGGAAAGGAAGAGCAACACACATTTGGAAAAATTAATTTATATTCCTTTATATTTTTTTTGTTTTGTTTTCTCAATCGCAGTCACAACATTACAATGTAATAAAATGGTAAATATATAAAATCAAACTCAATATTGATGCATATACATTTCTGTATCATGTTCAAAACAAAATGAACTGTACATGTTTTCATTTATATGTTTTACATCATTTAAAATCTGTCATAATTTCTATCTGTATTATTGTAAATCTTTGTCACTTCACAGATAAATAGACTTTATTTTTCAGGAGGTATTGTAACAAAAATAACATATTTCCTAACGCTGGCCACCTAGAGCCATTGAAAATATCATTCACCGCTTCCCCCAGAATGCTTTAACACTATCATAGACACAGAATACACAGACAAACTGGAGAAAACAACTTGTGCTGTTTCTCTCGCGTTTGTTCTTGTTGTTGGTGGTTGTGGAAACATTCTCTATGAATTCTGGGAATTCCTCCAAAGACCGGAAGATTCCTGAATGGTGCTTTTTTGTTGCTGTTTTTTGTCTGTTTAGTTTAGTTCTTCTTTTTATATATATTTATATGAGCTGATGCCGGAGCGGCTTGAACACAGTTGATGACAACAGCCATCGTTTCTACAGTGAAGTCGGGGAGATGAAAGCCAGACAGCCGGATATCTCGTTGGGACAAAGACTGCAGGTACATTTTTGAGCGTTTCCTTCCTTATTTTTTAAATTGCTTTATTGAGCATTTCCTTCCGCCATGTTTGAAACAGGTGCATATGCTAAACCGCTAATTAGCATCTCTAGCTTCACACTGCAAAAATGTCCATCTTATCAAGCTGCTTAAACCACATTTAGAGACCAGAATTCTCATTTACATTAATAAATGAATCTTAAATTGCCTTTTATTTTGGTTAAACGTCATGTTTAAACACACTATTTTCCCTCTTCTTTTTTTGTGTTAGCTTGAAACAGTTAGCTTACGCTGCGTTGGAGACCACTCGAAATCTGCATTCTACACCCTGTGCAGAACCATACAGTTAACGATAAAATATCGATTATAATGCATTTAAATGCCAAAATACATTAAAAAGGTTCCTTTTATATAGTTTGTGTGCCCTTTGTTATGATTTTACGCCTTACGTGAAGCACTTTGAATGTAAAGTTTGTCCCGGTCGGGTCTGCCATGTTTGTGGTTAACGTTATTCTGGTGCAGTGCGTCTCGAACTTTCAACTGGGATTTCCGAGTTCCGAGTTGTCTCGAACGCAGCATTAGTTTAGCTGGTTGCCATGGAAAATTGCTAAATTTCTAAATTTTCTTGTTTTTTCCTTGTTTGTTAAATCCATACACAAACGTAAAATGTAAAAGGGCAAAGTGTTTTGTAAAATTATGTACTGGAAATACAATTTATTTATCAAGTCTTTTGATTGATTGATTGATTGATTGATTGATTTTTTATCAATTGTTGTGGCTTGTAGTGTCACTTTTCTGTGCAGTGCTATTAAAAATGACTGAGGGACATGTATACTAGCTCAATCAATCAATCAATCAATCAATCAATCAATCAATCAATCAATTGCTTATTTGTCCTTCTGGCTGTCTGGCAAATCACCTCCCAAAACCTCACCCTGCCTACAGATCTAATATCAGTGTGCTTATACTCAAGACAACACGATGGCACAGACTCCTACGAAAACACAGTTTCCAGTCAAAGTCATTTTTCTTCTGTCATCTTACATTCTGGATATTTATAAAGAACATTTACTATCAGTACATTTGAAAGAGCCATCTAAGCAAACTCATCGAACATAGATCCAACTGAGGAGGATTACCAGAAAAAGGTATTTACAATCAAAATGCCAACCACCGAAAATAAAAGCTACGTTTGCACATCGAATTCTCTAGAGCTACTTTTTTTTTCCCAAGCTGAAGAACAAAGTAGAAAAGCATGACCTTGACAAAATAAAAGTTTGTGGTACATCTTATAGGTACATCCACAATAAAGTTTAGTTTGACCCTGCCCTGTGCTTATAGTATCCAGACCTGAGTCAAACCACTGACATCCTTCCAAAATCACTCTCTATGGTAGAATTTGTGTATTTTGTGCCGAGACAACTGTGCCTCCTCACTTCTTAATGGAAAGTTAAGTTGTAGTTTAACTCAAATCTGGTAGAAACTGGTCTGAGATCAGAAACAGCTTAGCGTCTGGCCTGGAGTTCTACAAAAACCACAATGAGTCATGATACTTTCACAGCTCTGGACCAAGCAAGTAAAACTTTGGCTAAAGAAAAGCATATGAAGCATTACTGACACATACACGGTAGCTTGCACACTCACACACACATGCTCACACACACACATACACATACACACTCAGCCGGACCACAGGCCTCATATGCTTTGCAGACCCTGATAGTGGAACATTTAGGCTATGTGTTTTCCAAAGAAATTAAAGTAACAGAAAAACTTTCTGGTTTTGATTTTCACAATCATATGAACACTCCTCAGTCAGGAGGTTGCATCCATCACGCTTATTTCCAAGATAAAGGTGCATTACACTGTTTTTTTTCCCATGCCAGATACATTTTAACCTACTTAACAGACAAATGTTATAGAGAAAACTGTAAATTAAGTGCATACAAATATTACAAATCATCATAAACAAATGAAAAAAAAAAAGGTTTTGAAAAATGTAAACAAATGGTACGTCACATTTGCATTGTTGCACATTGACACTTTATGTTTTCTGCTTTCTCTCATCATTGTAAACAAACAAAAAAGGCAAAAATTAATGATAAAAACAAGCAATACATGAGTACAATAATGATCTTTTTTTTTCTTCTTTTTTTTGTAAAGGTTATCCAAGCCCAGAACTATTCTGCCTGCAACTTTGCATAGCTGTGGATGTGTAGCCATACAATAACACTGACTGGATTTCAATTTCTTACAGAGTGGGCCTGGCTAAGGCTCTGGTTTTTTGGGTGAAGAAAGAAGCTCTTCATTTGTGGCGTGCAGACTCAACCATGTGGATCTGTGGATTTTTCACAACTGGATAATAAGAAAGGTAACATTATTTCAAAAATAAACCTGCAGTTTGATTGTGGTGCTGTAGTTGAGTCTATATGCCACACATGAATGCCTTTAAAGAGAGAACTGTGTTTTTTTTGGTTGTGTCAGACCTGATTTAGCTGTGTTAAACCTGATCTCTGATTGGCCGAAGCTCTGGGTGCAAAGGGGCCGTGGGGTTTGGCTGAAAAGGTCAGAGGTCAGTGCTGAGGGGAAAAGCTAGTGGGACAGATCAACATAAATCTCCCTTGAACAACCCAGAAGCACATAGGAAACACATAGGTGACTCTTCAAGACTTTACACGTCTGCCGCTGCCTTTTTTTTTTTTTTTGGGCACATGTGCCCCTCAAATCTAGAACATTCATGCAAGAAATTCACGAGCACGGGCTGTGAAACTAACACAAAATGCTTGACTGTGTTCTCTAAATGGCACATATTCATTTTTTTTTAGGACAACGTGCTAATAAAGTATGCTGTTTGCCTTTTACTTCTGTGCTCTGACACACTGAACCCATGCTTACTGTACAGTGCACGTCCAGATAAGAGTGTAGCAAAAAAGAAGCACCACCTTCCAAATGTGCATGTATGTGTGTGTGTGTGTGTGTGTGTTTGTTTTTTTTGCACATAACCATGACTCAAATATCTGAAAAAATCAAATCAAATCCAAAAATAATAAAGAAGAATCCACCTGCATTTGTCGAGCGGTTAAGGCATTGTAGCTTTTACGTGTCACTCAGTTTGACAGAGGGAGAAGGTGTTGCTGTTTTTATGTACACTCTCTACATGAGGAGTCAGATTGATTGAATGACGCTATTCAACCGATCTGAATAATGTGATATCTAGACATATTTGGCTAAATTCTTCATTAACACTGTAACCACAACTATACAAAAACCACCCAGCTTTACTCAATAGCACCATATGAATATTGTTCCCAAATTATAAAGGGGTAAGGGATAATTGGACGTTAGTGTGTGAATGTGAGTGTGTTTATGTGTGTGTTCAAGCGGTGAGGTAGGGACACATCCCATGTTGTTACACTACTTTTCACTGTGTGCCTGCATGTGTGTACTAAGCATATCTCCCTGCTGCAGAGGAAAAAACCCTGTGTATGTGTGTGTTTGTGTGTGTGTGTGTGTTGTGAGCATGTACACTAAGCACATCTCCCTGCGTCGGAGACTTGCATAGCTTCTGCAGGAAGAGCAGTTGTCCATTTGGACGGAGCCTTTGGCACAGCCTTGGCTGATAACTGAAGGCAGTACACAAGTTGCACCATAGAATTCAAAGAGACAATCTGCCCTTATTGCACCATAAGTACATGTGTGTTTCATATTTTGCACCATATGAAGTGGGATTAGCAGCCAATTGACTCCATAGCTTGAGTGTGTTGCACCATATGAACACCGACGCTGCTGCTGCTGCTTCTGTTGCGCGTTCGCATCTACTGGATCTGCCTTGCCTGTTTGCAGCAAATGAAGTGATTTGCCCTTTTTTTTTTTTTTAATTGACTAGCACCACGGGAAAGAAAAATGCAAGCTTGCTCCTTGTTCACATTGTTTAAACTTTAAGGGGGTACTACTAGATTTTCTCCTTTATAACCCAATGAACAAACCTCTTAATGTTGCGGATCATTTAAAGTCACCATGTGGTCATATTTAAGATGCTGGAAATATTTAATTCATGGTTCAACCGCTTCACTTGTTACTGATTCAGTTTCCGTCAGTTGTTATTATTTCCACACCAAAGACAGAGGAAGCAGCTTGAAGCCTGCTGTCAACTTGGCCCCTCGTTAACAGGGACATCTGGACAAAAGTTAAAGAAGAGACTCCAGAAATATGTCAAAGTACCCCTTGTTAACACTGTTAATTTGCTCTTGAAATCTTTCCTTCACCTGCTCACTCCTCTTGGACAGCAGCAATAAGAAGCGCGCGTGTGTGTTTGTGTTCATCGTTACTAATTGCACCATTTGAAAATGGCTCGCGGCCGGGTTTTACCTGCTCTAAAGGTGTGGACGGTTGAAACTCTTTCACCACCTTTTCCAAACCCCTTGTTTTCACCCGCCACCAAGTTGTTAACAGTGCGCGGTTTCAGGAGCACCGTTCCCGTCGATGGGGCCCATCACTCACATCATCTTGGCTCGTTTGTTGTCGCCTGCCAATGTTAACAGCTTGGATCACGGGGATAAACAAACAAAAAAAAATAAATAATGAGCCATACATCACAGCTCAGCCGTGGGTGGCTTTTGGAGGAGTTGATGCTGGACACGGAACAGGAGAAGACGAGTCATCGGGAGTGTTGTGATGACTGAAGTACAAAAGTGTTTTATATCAGCTCCGTTGGCAGCACCCTGTTAGCGTGGGAACGACACGATTAAGACATCACGCAGGGGAAAATGTAGTAGACAGAGATCAGAAATAATTAGTCCTGCATTTGCTCTTTCTGTTCAAAATCTGGACACGATTGCTCTCTCTTTTCTTTTTTTTCTGTCGTCTAATCAGGAATCTGTTGTTTTTTTTTAGCATTAACAACTGTTGATGGAGTAAGCAAAGAAAAAAATACATCTCCCACAACTCCTTTAAGCACAACAGGAAGTGATGGAGAACAACTGTTGTACTGCAACAGTGTGACAGGCATCTTCTGCTTTATGCCTCTTCCTATAGGCACTAAGACTTCAACAGTACTTTAGATTTCACATATTTGCTTTTAAGGGTGTTTATCATGTGTAATGGCCAACTTTATATACTTCAGCTTTCAAAAAACCTGTGGGTTTGGGTTCATTTGTGGGGTAATCTTTTTTCTATGGATATGGCCTGTATATTCATGAAATCTAAGTAAGTGCAGCTAGTACTTATCTTTAGCTATTGATAACGTTAGCACTAATGTTGTTCATGGTCTCCTAACACAGCGTATGGCTAAGAATGAGCATCCTCTAAGCATTAGCTTAGCATTAACTACAATTAGAAGACAATTAGCCCAGATTAGTGTGAGGACTGAAAGCAGGGGGTAACAGCTAACCTGGCTCTGGCCAAAGTGTAAAAATCCTCCTACCAGCACCGTTTGTTATTTACTGTAACTATTTATTGGCTGGCAAAGACTCGAGGAAGTCAGCGTAGCCTGCCAAGAAACGTCACAGCAGGGAACTGCCCATAAACCCACTTCTCCCGCTTTTTTTAATGCTAACGTTAGCTAATTAGCTCCATAGGTAGTGTAGAGGCATGAGATTTGTGCTCATCTAACAATCTGGCGAAAAAGGAATAAGCGTACTTCTCAGGTTTTTAATTTGTTTGGGTGTGCATCAGATGCTAATAACCATCTGTGTCTCCATCTTTCCCATCATGCTCTGCTACTTCCCGCTAACCTCGTCAACCAACCCCCCTCCCCGAGAAACTATACGCCCGGCCGCTTTGTCCACAGTCGGCAAAAACGTAACGATACATAAAAAACATCCCCTCTATACATAGAAAATATATACACTACCTTTTGACTAGACTAACGACAACATGTTCACAAACTCCTTGTATTAAAAGTGACTTTTGGTCTTTCTTTGTCACATCTTTTTATTCTACTGAAACCCGTGAAAGTGTGAGCGACACAACGTAAACGGCATGCGGTGGCCAAACTGCGCTCAATTTTTCTTTTTTTTTGTTGTTGTACGTTGATTAGTTAGTTTTTTTTTCTTCACAGCGGAGCACGGGTGTGTAAAATTAAAGAAGTGAGACCGGATGAAGAGCAATCAGAGGAGCTGGAGATAGAGAGACGGAGGGATAACGAGAGAGAGTGAGAGAGAGAGAGATGGACTCGCGCTGAAGCAGCTTGGTGAGTCATGGCCATGGGACTCGCAGGTCGCAGGTGCCTGCAAGGAATGTGCGTGCATTTGCATGTGTGCTTGTGAGTGTGTGTGTGTGCATTTGAGTGTAATAGATTGCTTTTGTGTCTGTGTGCTTATATCAAGTGTGACATTGTGTGTGCGTTTGTGTTTTTTAAATCTTCTCTAACATCCATGGATACATACATTTTTTGGTAACACTTTACTTGAATAGGTATTCATAAGATTGACATAAAACTGTCATAACCATGACATAACAGCTGTCATAAACATCAATGAATTATGACAGCTGTCGTTAAGTGTCATTCGGTAAGTTATGTCACTTTTAATGCAAAGTTGACATTGTTTGAGATGTTTTTGTTCTGACAACTTGACATAAAGACAATTTAAACTGTCATAGCAGACCTAATTGCCAAACTTTGAAAAATTATGTCAAGTTCTCATAACAAGGACATCTCAAATAATGTCAACTTTGCATTAAAAGTGACATAACTTACCGAATGACACTTAACGACAGCTGTCGTAAGTATTCATTGATGTTTATGACAGCTGTTATGTCATGGTTATGACAGTTTTATGTCAATCTTATGAATACCTATTCAAGTAAAGTGTTACCCATTTTTTTTTAAATAATGGTGGCACATGTGCTTATGTTTGCGATTGTGTGAGTGATTGTGTTGTGTTTTTTTTTGTCAGAGTGAGGACTCGTACTGCAACAGTTCATACAGTAGCGGTCCATCACGGTAGCGGATGCCCACGGCGGCCGGCGTTATATACTGCAGGATATTTATAGTCCTCCGCAGGCGCCTGTCTACGTAGTGGGCGTCCCATGCCGGGTAACGCTTCCTGGGCATGTCGATCTTTATGAGCGGGCCCTCGGCCTTGGCGGCGGTGATGGGCTCCGACCTCACCTGGAAGACGGGGAGACAAGTCTCGGCCACATCCTCTTCCGTCTGCGACTTGGTCATGTGCGCCGGAGTGGGCGGGGCTGTGGGCGGGGCCGACGGGGGCAGGGGCAGACCCCAGAGCAGCTGGGCGCAGCAGGACGAGGCGGGGCTTGGCTGCAGGTGGGCCGTGGCCGGGTGCAGGAAGCCGTAGTACAGCAGCATGACCAGGACGCCGCCGGCGAAGGTCAGGTAGACGCCGCACAGCGCTGGGACGGCGTACGAGTCCGTCAACGCTGGGTCTCTGTAGGCGTACCTGCAGGATGATGGTGACACAAAGGGTTAATTAATACAAGGTCACATATATGCTTAAAGGGATAGTTCGACATTTTGGCAAATTCGCCTATTGCCATAATCCTTATAGTCATAGCAGTAGGTTCATTACCTTTAATTATCGGTGCATGTTGCTTTGAGATCCGTGGGGCAGAGATGCGAGTTTAACGTGAGAGCACGAGATACCGGGGACTCCCCTGGCCCTCAAAACTCATCAAATACACAATCCAACAACTCCAAAATGCTCTGGTGGACAAGTTGTGACCTGCACATTCACCACGCCATGACATAATCATGTAACATTACGAGATGGAGTTGTCTTTGAGGCAAACGCAGCCGGAAGTACATTCCAGGCACGTGATTTAAAAAATCTCATAGCGTGGTGAATGTGCAGGTCACAACTTGTCCACCAGAGCGTTTTGGAGTTGTTGGATTGTGTATTTGATGAGTTTGATGAGGGACAGGGGACTTGTACCATTCACCTCCATTGTGTTCACTGAGCAGCTTGCGTCTCTGCCCCGCTGATCTCAAAGCAACATGCACCAATAGTTAAAGGTAATGAACCTACTGCTATAACTATAGGGATTTTGGCAATTGGCAAATTTGCTAAAATGTTGAACTATCCCTTTAAAAAACGAAAAGAAGAATTCACTTTGACTCACCACAGCCCGGTGAGGATGGTGTTCTCCGCCAACACCACGATGTAGTACGTCACCATCCTGTACCGCGTCCGGCCCTCCTTCACGTTGAACCAGCAGAAAATGTAGACGATGCCCACCACCATGTTGAAGAGCACCTCCTCCCACTTGGACATGCAGAAGTCGGTGCCTCCGTGCACCACCCAGAACGCCATGGCGCACCAGTGGACCACCACGAAGATGCCGAAGTAGATGTGGAAGAGGGAGGCGAAGAGGGCGAGCGAGAGGACGCGAGACGAGATGGTGAAGAGGCGCCAGAAGAGGTGCAGGAGCGCCCCGCGGTAGCTCATGCTGCGCTGGTCGTCACGAGAGTCCCGGAGCAGCTTGTGGTAGGAGGCCAGAACCCAGGCGAGAGACAGGAGCGAGGCCAGCGAGGAGATGCCTACGGAGAGACAGACGGGGAGTGAGTCAGTCAGTCGATCAGGACAAAGAGACCAAATCAAGGCTTCGAGGTCCGTGAAACAAAAAGTACAAATGTATTTAAAGTCAGTGTGGGTGTGAATAACTCAAGCACATCCTTAAATAAGTGGTCGTGTGTGACACAGCAGAAGAAGCTTGATGACTCCTAATGGTGTGAGTCGACAATATAAAGTCATTTTTAGTGTCCCAGCTGCTGTGTGTGCAATGCATCCACCCCCTGCTCTAGTCATATTTGCATTAAAAGAAGAGAGTGTCCCACAACTCCAGAGCGATGGGGATGAATAACTCCAGTGGGTGGCAACAGAGATAGATGATGCATTTCCTGGATGAACGAGGAGAGGAGGAGGCTGAGGCTCGCACATCCCCCCAACACTTCTTTCTGCCGGTGCCGTCTTTGTCCGACGACCTGAGCTAGCAGAAAGCAGAACCATCTGCAGCCGCAAAATTACTAGGCACGACATGTGTGTGTGTGTGTGTGTGTGTGTATGTGTGTGTGCAAATTGCTAATTACTGTTTGTGCAGCTGTTTGATTCGTATGTGCTGTGTGGGATAAATGGAAACAATGGTGTTGTGTTTGTAAACGTGGCAATTCCACCTACACTGCAGCGTCTCGGCCCGGTTCTCCTGGATCATGATGCAGAGCTGCAGGACCAGCTGAGGCGCCGACTCCAGGAAGGTCTCCAGCAGCCGCAGCATGTTGACGTCCGCGTACTCGAACATCATGGCCCAGTACCAACGCCGCTGGTGCTCCTTCTGCCGACGGGACATGACGCCCAGATACAGCGTCCTGATGTACCTGCCGGGGGTCAGAGGTCAGACTGTTAACCAACACCATACACCGCACATTTAGTCGCACTCAGAAATACCAGCTGTGTGAAAATGAAATTCACTGATGCTATTTCCTAATGAGTTACAACTGTTAAATAATTAAAGCAGAAGTAAGCGGAATATTTGTGTTAATATAAGTGTTAAATAGTTCTATCTTCCGACAGCAATCACTTCTATAGAGTGTTTGGTCTGAAACACGGGTCTGTCAGTCACTCTGCTCTGCTGTAAACTTTCCTTGTATCCTACAACCTTTATCCAATGAGGAGAGAGAACGGCATAAAGGGGCGGTCCTCTCTCTGTGTGTGCACGCCAAGGAGGCAGTTGCATAGACTGAGGACGATGCGCGTGAATGTGGTGAGGTGACGTAGGGACGAGGGCGGGGACTGCTAACTCCATCGGCTGACAAGAAGTTAGCCAAAACGACCGGATCGCTTACTTCTGCTTTAATTTGATGAATAAAACAAATGCAACTCTAAAAACAACAACCTGCATCCATCCTCTATAAATACATCCATGTGTCTCTGTTGTCTGATCATCAGTAGAAGTCCTTTGTGAGCAAACAGCCATGATATTTTTTTTTTGATCCATACATTCTTAGTGAATTTGTAGGACAGGGAAACCACAGTGCATGTGGGTGGGATGTGGGTAGTGATTTCAATTAAAACAGCCTCAAGCACTGACAGCGTGTGTATGTGTGTGTGTGTGTGTGTGTGTGTGTGTGTGTGTGTGTGTGTGTGCATGAGCATATGTGCATGTGTACAAACGTACTCTAATGTTACCCTCCTGCTTTCCTCTGTATGTGTGTGTGTGGCTCTACTGTACATGCATGGGGGTCATTGTGTGTGTGGGCGTGTGTGCCTCCATTACGCCTTCCTCTGGCTCTGGCTCTGGCTCTGGCTCTGTATTTGTAAGTGTTACAGCTGTCTGGCTTGAAACACACAAGCGTGATTCACATAACATAAATAATGCACCGTCCACAGGAAATCTCTTCCATCACTAACATGTGGTAATGCGTCTAAATTAATCATTTCGAGCTGATTTTGCATATTTTCTTTAAAGATATAAACATAGAAAAATGCTGTTTGTCCTTGACTCAAGAACACGTTATATACAAATAATAACAAACAGCATTTGTTTGGCTTTTTCCAATCCCACAAACAGGAAGTCGCTCCATTTGCATTCAGGTGAGCGATTAAAGATTCACAGCCTGACACGACGAACCTGAGAACCACTCAGCCAGCGCCTTAACATGGACGGATGTGGTTTGGAGCCATATGTGGCGAATGAATACAGTACATCTACCTCCCCCCACCACTCTCTCTCTCTCTTGCTTTCCCCTCTTCTCCTTTTGCTCTTTTTCTTCTCCCCTCCCCCTCTGTTCACTTTCTCCCTCCTCCTCTTCTTCCGTCCTCACCCCTCCTTTTCTTCCACAGCCTCTCCATCTCTAAGCGATCTATCTCAATCAGGCCGTACCATTTCTTCAGCTACAAACATCCCTCCTCCTCCTCCTCCTCCTCCTCCTCCTCCTCCTCCTCCTCCTCCTCTCCCTTTCCCTTCCCCTCCCCTTCTTCTCCTTCTCCTCCCTCCTTCTTTTGCTCCTTTGCTTCCTCCAGGTGGGAGAGTCCATTCTGCAGGCTGCAGATGGGGTGTTTTTTTACAGGGTGGGGTGGATATCGGAGGTAGAGGAGGGACTGGTGTTTGTGTGTTTGGGGGGGTTGATTTAACCCTACAACCACAGAGAGACTGGAGCAAAAGGAGCTGAGTAGCACATCCCATGTCAACACACACACACACACACACACCAACCACTCTCCTTTCTGCCAGAGGCAAGCGGACATCATTAAGGAGCGATCTCGGAGAGAGAAAGAGAAAAGTGGGATGGGGAGGGAGAGTCACTGTCCTACACTGTATATCGGGACTGGGAGGCTGAAGAAAAGCAGGCACACTCCTACTACAACTACTACTAGTACTGTCAGAGCTACACACACTCACACAAACACACACAAAAACACACACACAAGAAGCAAAGAGAGCAAAGAAGCTACAGTAGCAAATACAAAAGACGTGCATGTGTGTGCTGCAGCTTTTCCCGCCAGTGCTTTTAGCACTACAATTAGCACCCACCCTTGTCCAACTGTGTGTATATATAGTGTGTGTGTGTGTGTCTGTGTGTGTGAGAGAGAGATAGAGAGAGAGAGAGAGAGAGAGAGAGAGAGAGAGAGAGAGAGAGAGAGAGACATGTACAGTGGGATAGAAAAGAGAGATGTGTTGCCAGAAGCGCAGATGCCTTTCCTCTTTGTACTCTCCATGCATGCTGACACTCATGGGAAGAGCCGTGACACCGTTTTTCCACTGGTCAAACACACTGACACACATGAGCACACACACACACACACATACACACACACACACACACACACACACATGTGCACGCGCGCACATGCACGGCCCCTGACTCCTCTGCTCTCCATGCAACTACAGTGATGGACTCTGATCGAGGCGCTGTCCGTGGTGCTGAATGAATGGATCCAGCACCATGGACAGAGTCACAGAGGATCAGTTTGACTTGGTTTTTTACTTTATTCACGCTTCGAGTGTTGTGTGTGTTTGGATCCTCGCTGTGTAGTCATTTTTACAATCTCTACAGTTTTCAGTTTGAACTCTCTCATCTCTCTCAATGGCAGATTGTTCACTATGAGTTGCTGAATCAACTCGGTGTGCCCAAAATAGGGAAAGAAACTTTTAGAAGTTGCACTAGATCATGAAGTTTTGTCTGTAAAAGTCGAGACGACGGTCTGGCTGAATATCTGTCTGTCATTCACAGATAGAAGCTGAGAGGTCAAACTCTCTGCATCCTCCTCCTCCTCCTCCTCTTCCTCCTGCCTGTCAGTGTGAAGCAGGCTTTCTCTTCTTCAAGCTACATTGAGTGGACACACAACTCTCCCCCATTAGCAGCGTTAAGTGTGTGAGATAGTGAGTGTGAGGGCACAGGTGTGTTGTGTTGTGTTGTGTTGAGTTTCTCCCCTTACCTCCACACTTGCCCCAGCTGGAGGATGTGTATAGTGGCCTGCCACAGCCAGATGGTGGCCAGCTGCAGGCGGTCTCTGCCGGGATACAGACACCCCAGAGCCACCGTGCCCCGCTTGGTCAGCCCCTCCACCTCCCCGAGCCCCCCTCCGGTGTAGTCCTGCACGAACCAGCGGAAACTCAGTATTTGGACCAGCACCGACGGCACCAGCACGAAGAAGAGCGTGAGGCCGAACCAGAGGTAGTCCTGCCTGCGGTAGTAGTCCACCGCCAGGAACAGGTCCGTGCCCACGTCCCAGAAGAAGACGAGCAGGGCGAGGACGATCCAGAGGCAGTCCAGCCACAGCTGCTCCCGCGGCGGGCAGTGGGTCTCCCGGACGCCGACCCCCGCGGCGGGCTGCCCCCCCCCGAGCAGAGAGCCCAGGCAGGCGGAGCGGCAGCCCCAGTAGCAGGCGGAGGAGCGGCAGCACTGGCAAATGTGAATGGCCGCAGAGTCCAGCGGCTCCTCGGCGTCAACATCGTACAGCTGGGCGAAACCACCACCACCTCCACCACCACCGCCGCCGCACCCCATCCCCGCTTTGCAGCCGTCCGACTGCGCGGCCATGTTCGCCTTACCGCCTCTTCCCTCCTGCGAAACGCACGACAACCGCACCGTGATGCTTTCTCTTGGTGGGGCGCGGATACCACCACCACCACGTCACTTCCCAGATACCTGCTGCTGCTGCTGCTGCTGCTGCTGCTGCCCCCTTCTTCTCCTTCTTCTCCTTCCCTCTCGCGCCGCGGCGACTGCTGTGTCTCTTTCCCACGCGGGGCGCGAGGAGCCATCAGAGCCGGCGGCCGCGCGACGACGGCGGCTCCACTTCTTCTTCTTCCTCGTCAGCAGGTCGAGACACCGCCGGTACCGGAGGCTCGGTAGCAGCGGCGGCGGCAGCAGAAGCAGAAGAAGCGGAATCCGTTCCCGTTTTTTTAGTCCAGCAGCCCTGCATCATCGGTCATCTAGGGCGACGGGAGGCTATGACGTAATGCATCTCCCGCTGTTCTTAAGACGTTTGAGTGAGTGAGTGTGTAGGTGTGTGTGTGTAGGCGCATTGGACACCTGGACTTTTCCTGCAGAGCCCCGGAGTCTCCCCTATCCTCACACCCGCAATTCAGGCTGCACGTCGTCGGCCTCCCCGGCGTCCGCTGCAGCCCGTCTCCGCTCCTCCGCTCCTTTCCGCAGCTCCAGCCCTCTGCAACTGCACGCTTCCCCACTCCTCACTTTCTCTGTCTCTCCCTCCCTCCCTCTCTCTCTCTCTATCCCCCCCCCCCTCTCTCTCTCTCACGCTCTCACTCCGCCCTCTGCCGGATAACGAACGACTTCAACACCCCCTCTTCCCCCAAAATTCACATCTCAATCAATCAATCAATTCAATTCAATTCAATTCAATTTGCTTTATTGGCATGAACAGAGATTTGTTTTTGCCAAAGCGTTTTTCACAATACTTACATATATGCTCCACAACATTGCAATTCATATTCAGAACGGCACAAAATATAAAACAAATATTCATCAACAATATAAATACAATTAAATACAATTAATACAAATCAACAATATAAATACAAATCTATGCATCTGTGATGTCAGTCAATCAATCAAATTTTATTCATATAGCACCTTTCAAAGCAAATAAATGCCGTTCAAAGTGCTTTACATTTTGATTGAAAAATAGAGGTGAAACAAGATAAATAACATGGAGACTCATGCACGAAGATTAAAAACAACAATAAAATATAGCAATAGTAAAAAAAAAAAAAAAACTTTTAACAACAATACATTTTAATAAAATAAAATGCAGGCTAAAAATATACGACAAAATATAAAAAATAAAAATAAAACTGCATGTGCACACGTTGCACGAGCAGCAAAGTATAGAGGTTGTGCAATCGTCCACTGGCTGTGCCTTATATAGGAGCAGGAGGGTGATTGTTTTCTAATGATAACAGCCGGAAAAAGAGAAGGAAAAATGAGATTTCCACCTACTACTGCCATCCATCTCTCCATCAATCATCATCCTTCCTTCCTTCCTTCCTTCCTTCCTTCCTTCCTTCCTTCCTTCCTTCCTTCCTTCCTTCCTTCCTTCCATCCATCCATCCATTCATCCCCCCTCTCTCTCTCTCTCTCTCTAAGTATCCCCCTCTGTACCACCTCCTCTCCTCTCTCACACTCTCCATTCATCCCTCCATCATCTCCTCCAATGGGCCGACTGCCCTGTGGCTCTGCCAGCCTAATCAGCTGTAACATATGCGTGTGTGTGTGTGTGTGTGTGTGTGTGTGTGTGTGTGTGTGTGTGTGTGTGTGTGTGTGTGTGTGTGTGATCCCTGCGAGAGGCAAGGATTTAGGAATGTGAGAAACTGGGCTGGACACTGTATGTATGTGTGTGTGTGTGTGTGAGAGAGAGAGAGAGAGAGAGGCAGAAACTAAAGAAAATGGAAAGCTGAGGGGCAGATAGAAGGAGAGGGATGGATTTAGGAATTAGTGGAGGGATGAAAGGAGTGTGTGTGTGTGTGTGTGTGTGTGTGTGTGCAGAGAGAGAGAGAAAGAGAGACAAAGATAGAAAAGATGATTCAGGCTGAAGCAGTTCAAAAGGATGAAGAGATTGACAGGAGAGAGGATGAGCGAAAGATTTAGGAATTGTTGGAAGGATGAGAAAAGCGTGTCAGAGACAGAAAGAGGAAAAAACAAATTTCTGAGCTGCAAAAAAAGAAAGCGGGATAGAAGGAAAATGGATTTACTGAATGAATTGAGAAAGGGGAGAAGAAAAACACGGGGTGTGTTGAGGAGTTTTTAAGGAGAAGTCATGACGGGGGAATTAAATGTGGATTTTTTTTCTTTTTTTGGAGGCTGATGATGAAGGTCATGAGAAGGAAAAATGAAAGACAATGATAGATTCAAGGACAGGAAGAGGGTTGGGATTCCCAAAACTAGGAAGGGAAGGAAGGATGAACGGATGAGGAGGGGAATGGGAAGAATGAGAGTGAAAGAAAGGCTGAGAAATGTTTTTATCTTATACAAATATATATATTAAATAACATTTCTGTGTAGTTGAGATGCAGTGTTCATACATATGCAATCCACCCTCTCTTCTCACAAGTATGCACAACACACAAACACACACACACATACACATACACACACACACACACACACACACACACACACAGTAATTTGCGAGCATGCACTGCACTGCTCTTTATCACGCACACACTTGCTCCTTGTTTTCTGTGCAAGCACTTGCACTTTTTCTCTCTCTCCCTCTCCCCCCCCCCCCCCACACCCCCCTCTCTCTCTGTCCACTGGAGATTAGCCTCTCTGTTGTCATGACAACCACGGCTGTGCAGCTGAAGGACAGGGAGAGCGAGTAGATGGTTGTATAGCTGTGTGTGATTGTGTATATATGTGTGTGTGTGTGTGTAAGAGAGAGCGATAATGGGAGTGAGGGAGAGCAACAGGGGAGTTATGGGCTGCAGCTCGGCGTGGGGGCTGTTTTCCCCGACACCTGGACTTAAGGCTAATTACAGCAAATCTTAATGAAAATGCAAAATGAGATATATGACCCGAGCTCCGTGTCAGCAGAGTCCGGGGTAGATGTTTGGCGCTATCTTCCGCAGCAGACTTGAGTCTTTTTTTATAGGAATTTAAAAAGATGAAATCCTCAGAAAAAGTCAAGGTTGCACATCTGCACCCAAGAGACAACATGTAAATACAAACAAAATGCACACTATTTCTCTTGTTTAGATGCAAATATGAGGTTTGAGCTTGAAATAATGTGCAAAATATGACAGAAATCCCCCTCATCCAAGGTTGCAGCAGCAGTCTCACCTCTCTGCTTTTACAAAAATGTATCCCATTGATTTAGCAAAACTGGAGGAGTGGAGAGATCAAATGCTTCTTGTGTGCTGATGTTCAAGACAAAAGTAGACAGAGGCAGCAGCAGCAGCAGCAGCAGCTCCTGGATCAGCAGAAAACCCTCAAAAGACCACAACAATGACCTTGTTATGAGTTGGTGGGAATCAAAAAGACACAACATGAGAGTTTTAATCTGGCTGTGAAGGGGGACAGAGTGAGATAAGGAGTCGATGTAATTAGACAAGATAGATATTCAGGGTTTTTTTTTCTTTACTTCTCCTCACTTTGCTATGTGCAGACATTCGTACAAATGCACAGAGATTTTGGAGGAAAAACTCAACATAGGGAAGAAAGTAATTGGCAATTAAAAAAGAAGCACGCAGAGGAAAGAGCCGAGGTTCAGACGCGCTGAAAATGCACAACTTGTCAGGGAAATACAACCAAAATGAAAGTTTAACTGGAGCATTATTTGCTCTAAATAGAGATCATACAGATAAAGATGATAGGAGCACAGTGGGGAGGAGGACACTGACGACTCGCAAACTTTAAATAGAGTCTGATGACGGTGGAAAAGTATTGTAATCCAACACAAAACACTACATCCAATTGGTCTTAGAATTTAAAATGTCATCTCATATTGTACTGTATGTTATGATTCTAAATTATCTGTAAATACAGTTGAGCCTTAGTGTGACAACATGAATACGGAGGAACATGAATACATTTTTGTATATGCATGTATGTATTTGCATATTACCAACAAAGTGTACCTAAATAATTAAGCCCATGGGAAAGGAGCAAACAGAAAAAGGCCTAACCCGAGTGACGCTAGGCAGAAACAGCAGAGTTCACCTAAAAACCAGAAATAAAACAGGAATTGGAGAGTCATTATTCACACGTCGAACAAGTTTAAATTTGTCTTAGCGACAGTAAATTCCTGCAGCGCTGAAAACAACAGTTTGTGACAAAGGAAGTCTTTTTCCCTCTGCACCCTGAATGAAGCTTTTTTTTTTTTTTTTTTTTGTCCCAGGGAGTGATTATGAGCAGAACCACTTAAATGTTGATGACTTTCCTGCTCCTTTGGGATGGGAAGGGGAAAGGGGGGGGGGGTGGTTTGTCAAGAATTACAGTAAGAGCACTGCTAAGAATAATCAGGATGAGAGGGAGGATGTGGCGCCGCCTCAAAAATCTAAGGAGCTTTCATGGTTTTGTAGGCAAAGTGGAGAAGGCGGTGCAGGGCTGCTGCAGGTCTGATGCTCAGGAACTCACTGGTCAACTCAGGTGGAGGTGAATTTATGATTTATGCAGCATTTTATGCAACACCATCACCCCAAACTGAACCGACGCTTTGTGCTGGAGCTCCTCGGACTCTATTATGTATAGATTCAGACATTGTGCCTGTGCCGGTCAGACAGCGTGTGGCTGCATCATTCAGTGAGAACAGTGTGTTCAGTGCCGTGAAAAATGCAGCAGGCCCCGTTTTCCCCCTGCTCAGAGTCAGAGTCAGAGCCACAGACAGTGACAGGCAGGCGGAGCACGAGGCTTGTTAGAGGCAGACGTCTACATTTTTAAATGACTCATTAGATTTCTGCTCAAGTCAAAACAACCGGAAGTCGACAGGCGACGCCGAGCTGCAGAAGAAAAACAAATAAAAGCAGGGTCGACTCGACATGCTCATCCTCTGCACATGTTTCTGCTTCTGTGTGGGGAAAAAAACAGATAATCACCAAGTTAATTATAGAGGTGGCTATGATTGACCTGTGACCCTGATTTCACTTCCATTTGAACACCTGAGATACATTTATATTATGTCTTCTGTTATACGGGAAATAAAACGCGAAAAACACAACTGAAATACCAGATTTAGATGTGAAACAAGCATTTCTGCAATCTCACCTTGTACAGAAGTGTGTAAATCTTTGATTAAACCATATGTAACAGTGAAACCTAGTTCACTATGGAGTTGAAGCAGTGTCCAAACATGAAACAGTCTAAAATGAGGTACAAAGAGTCTATTTTTCAGAGTTACAGGGATGAGGAAGATGTTGGGTAGCACCAAGTGTTATGAAGTTACTGTGCTTATTTATTTTTATCTTTTTATACTGGTCATTATCTTGTGTTGTTGTTTCTTTTCCTTTTGTATGTATGTGCGTGTGTGTTTGAGTATGTATCTGTATGTGGGCATGTGTATGTATGTATGTATGTTTGTATGTTTGTATAATTAGTGTGTATAAGTAAATTATATTCATGATTTCGTAACATAAGATATGTTTAGACAAGGATCTTAGTTAGTCATATACAAGGAGAGGGGGTGGGAGTTTATACGTTTTACTTCTTCTCACTCCTTTTCGAATATGTATTCTATATCTCATGTTTAAATGTTTTGTCTTATTTTCTTTTTTATTATTTTATTTTCATATTTGAAATAAACACTTCAATCAATCAATCAATCAATCAATCAAAACCTAAAATTAAATGATATTTTTTTTAACTACATAAATTCTGTGCTACTCTCTAAGTACGAAGCCGTCTGTTTGACGCTGAATGTTCTGTGCCTCCCATGTGAAAGTGTTACATCCTGACTTCTTTGGCTTCACGCCTCCCAGCTGGGGTGTTGGACTGAGTCAGAGAGGTTAACATCAAACTATGCTTCAGATGTCAGATATCATTAAAGCTCAGCGTGAGCCGGGCGATATGTAGAACAAACGCATCATCACACCACGAAAAACAGGAGTCAACACAACTGTTAGGAGAAACGATATTAGTTTTTCCTTTGTTGGTGGAGCAGCGTTATGTGGGAAACGTCCTTGCTGCTGCTGTGTCACTGACAGCAATTAGCTGGCAGTTATGAGACACTGTGGTGGGAGTGTGGAGGAGTGAGGCACGCTGCAGCAAACAGTGGGATGGAGTCCACTGGAAGTGATGAAACGTATCAGACTCCACAATCTGCTGCGCTGTAAATATTTTCACACTGCCGAGAAGCAGTCGGGTCTTTGTGCACACAAGGGTTGAAGAGAGCACGTTTGAAAACGATGGCGCACATTGGTTTTTTTAATCCATTAGGAGCCACAAGTTTCAGAGCTGAGATCAAAGATGATTTTTTAAAAATCTGTCTCACGCTGTGTTTTTCGGTTTGATCTCAGTGTTCAAGCTGCTTTTACTGTGCTGCGTTTTCTAATTAAAAATCAGCAATAGATAATCTTTTTACCTTTGCGTCTCCTGAAGGGAGCACAGTCTACTGTATATGCCTCTCCAATTTCATATAAAATTGTTGCAATGATAATTTTGATCATGGATCTCAAAATACCCGGGGCATTTCTGTTGGTGTGTGACAGAGAGATCCGTACTTCCTTTCACTCTTCGGTCTCAAAGGTCCTCAAGTGAACTTTGTCACAACAGATAGAGCCGAGCACTTTGTGGTTTTCATTTCGAATCACTGTAACTGACAACAGGGAAGTGGACGCCACACAGGGACAAACTGTTTTTGTCAGAAAAGGACAGGCTTGTTGTTGCACCATGGCGAGATCGGATCAGACTTGTGGTCTCCCTGTGTGTGAATGGGAGGTGAGTTAAATGGTTACAGTTGGAGATTTTGGGGGGAAATATGTTGTGTTTGCATTTTGCAAAGAGTTAAATGAGGAAGTTGATATCAGCTTTGTGTTTGTGTGGAGTTACAGCCAACAGCTGGTTAGCTCAGCTTAGCTTAAGACACAGCACACAGTTGAAAAATAGTCTGGCATGACAGCACCTTAATGGTTTTATACTTTCACAGCACTTATTTCTGTGTCACCTTATGTGTTTGTTTGTTTTTTGTCTTTTTGTTTGCAAAATGTGAACTTATTACCCTGAATTCAACTATTATCAAGTGATAAAAGCAGCCACCATCAACACACATGAACTAGCATCAAGTCAAATCACATAAAAAGTCCATTTAAAATATAATTTCAGTTTACAATGTGAAATTAATGGCTTGATGATGAAATGTAAGAAGGGTTAAAATGATCTAAATACATTGAAGTATTCTTTAAATTGTAATTTTATGTGTTCAGTCCCCAGATTACGAGCCGACACTCCCTGTCTCAGAGAAGTCCAATCCGCTGAGCCGTAACATCGACCGAGCCTCGGCCGACTGCATCGTGAGGACTTTACAGGCCTGTGACGCTCAGATGTTTCAAGAAGAGACAGAAGCAACTCGCTACCAGGTATGAGAGTGTGACAAAAAATATATATTTTGAGAATTTTTCTCTTCAGGAAATGTTCATCTTGATGTCATTTTCAGAGGCTTTTGAGCGACCAAGTGGTGAAAACCGTGATGGAGGTCGCAAAGAGGTTGGAGCTCATTCTCAAGGTATCTTATCTCTGCCTGCCAGCCTGTGTGTGTTTCTGTTTGTCAGTCAGTTTGTGGGGTAAAAGTGTTTTGTCTTGTTTTCTTCCACAAGGATCCTCAGGACAGCCTTGTTGTACTGAGTGGGTGTGGGACCTCGGGGCGACTGGCCTTCCTCATGGCGGTAACACTCGTCCTGACATGCTCCACATATGAGTAACTGCCCTTCACACCAGGAGGAAAGAGAGAAACTACTGTTGCACAGTTCAACTTATAGTATAGTGAGATAATGTAAAAATCATTTTGTTTTCAGAAGAAAGATTATATCATACAAGAACTTAATGCAATCCAGACCAGGCCAATAGTATCTGGAAAAAACACACTAAATAACATAATTTGATCAAATCTCAAATCTCCGTTTTATGGTAAATTGCTTCCTGTTTTACGTATTTTTGTGTCTGTGTGTGTTGTTAGTCGAGCTTCAACAGAGAGCTGAGGAAACTGAACCAGAGTTCGGTCTATTCCTACATCATCGCAGGAGGAGACAGGTGGGACTGGACTCATAAGATTACACTCATATACGTGAAAATATAAAACCAGATGTAACTGATAAATATTGCATTGTCCACTGGGCTTTAGGCAAATGTTATAGCAAATTATTCACTTACATCATCCACCCAGCAACTTATGCTATAACTAAGCGTGCACAGTGCAAGATATAAACTAAGTTTGCTATTGGGTAACATCAGTCACCAGTAGTCATAAGCTCATAAGCTACTGTAGGAGCACAGCTGCAGAGAGCAATGAATTAAAAATGATTGCTATGAATTGAACTTTTCATTTGTAAATGTGTGTGAGTGTCTCATTTTCTCTCTCATTTTCTGCAGAGCTCTGCTGACTTCCCAAGAAGCTCCGGAGGACGACCCCAAATCGGGTGTACTCAGTCTGAAGAAGGTCGGGACAGTGGTAGAGTGTGTGTGTGTGTGAGAGAGAGGATATAGGATAATAGTGGAAGTTTGTTTTCAGAAACACCCCAGCATTTGACCACTGTTTATTTTTCTGCAGGTCTGCGAGGGGAAGAAACGGGTCTTGTTCATTGGTATTTCCTGTGGATTATCTGTAAGTCGTTTCCTAACTGAATCAGTCAGGAGCTTGTACAGTAGAATAGCAGATAACTCGGCTTGTGTGCACTTTGTGTGCCTTTGGCTGTTTAGGCTCCATTTGTGGCCGGGCAGCTGGACTACTGCCTGCAGCACCCCGAGGTCTACACTCCTGTGCTGCTTGGCTTCAACCCTGCACGTCAAGCCAAGTGTGTAAACATGTATCACCATCACTGTTGCGTCCTGAATTCAACCATATCACTGTGTTTGTAACATCCAAAATGACGATGTATTTACTTGTGTAGGAGCGAGCCCATACCAGGCTGCGCGTTCACATTTCACAGTGTGGCTCAGAGGATGCAGGAGCTCGCCAAAAGTCAAGCGGCCTTCCTCATCAACCCGACAGTTGGGGTAAGAACGTCCAGTTGTACTCATCACGATATTGTGCACATTATTTGCTCCCTTCCACAAACTGCTCGGGTTGTATTTGCGTCAAATCTTCAGATTACAAACAAGGGAGTTGTGTTGTGTGTGTCAATACTGTGGTCCGGTGACTAGTTGTGTGTGTGTTTTTTTTCTTTTCTGTGCGTTCAGCCAGAAGCGATCAGCGGTTCTTCCAGGATGAAGGGAGGCAGCGCCACCAAGATCCTCCTAGACGTCGTCTTGTCCTCTGCTCATGCTGCAGCCTTCACAAAAACACCTGTCACATACAAGTAAGCATGCTGCTGTAATATACTAACCTCTTCATAACAATTCTCTTAATTACATAAGAAAATAAGATAGTTAGCTTAGAAAATACATAAAATGTTTATATATCAAATCTGTCCTATTTTCAATGTACAGATGTATGTCGTCACTCAGTGGTTCTTGGGTGTTTTTGACATGTTTTAAATAATTTAGTATATAAAAAATGTGGAAATGTGTTATGATTTTTATACAGGATTTTGGGCCATGTTAGTCTCACATCTTTTCTTCCACTCTAAACTGATACTATACAGTCGACTGACATTCACAACTGTCACAGTGTCAAGATCTAGACTGATGTCATAAACATAGACATACAGAGCAAGACAGACAATTTGGTCTTTTTGAAATGTGCAGTTTTAATGGAAGAACAACCAGCCTGTGAATTATCCTTCAGTTATTCTAAAAAAAAAATGTATTCAGATGTATTGAGATAATCTCGGAAAAGTCCTCCTGGACATGCAGGCTGGCTCTGGGATCATAGTGAAACTGCCCTTCCCCTGAAGTAGCCTCATAGCACCTTTCGTCTCCAGCTCTGCACCCAGAGGTCCAACATGCAGCTTCCTAAGTGCTTCTCTGTGTCGACAGCCATCAGCCTGCAGCCGACCGAACGATCCGTCCCCGACATGTTTTTCACATTACTAGTGATGTGTGCATTTGAAAATGTCAGTGCCATACGTTCACGTTCACGTGCATCAGCATATTTATTTACTGACATTCTTGGGTACAGTACATTGAGGACTATCGGTGATAATGTTCGCACATGTGGCTGCCCGTGCATCGCATCGTCGCTCTGCGTGTGGTAACTACAGCACCACCAACATGTACAGTAGCAGCAGCAGCTTCTCCTATAGGCACAGGTCCACCTATGGAGGACGAGACGGACATCGCCACGAGAATTAACAGGAGTGCTTTAGTGTGTTTCCATTGTGCGTTGCTGACCTCTACAGGTCAGAGCAGAAAAGAGACTCTGTGGTTGTGTGATGACAATAAGCTGGATACAACTAGTGTAGAAGTTAAGGGCCTGCATGGGAAAATATTAAATATGTAGCTGAAATATATCAAGGTGACATCTTTCTCTCCGTAACAGCGGCATCCTGCAGCACATGAGAGCATATGAAAAAACTCTGGATGTCACGTACGGTCAGAGCGAGGGGATTGCAGCTCTGGCGGAGGCAGCTGGACACAGGTGAAACATCCCATTTTACACCTTTCAATGTAAACTTGAATTTTATTTTGTTAGGAAAATGGACTGAAAGTAGTTGTTGATTTACAGCAAAATGTAAAAGTTAAATTATTAATGTTCCTGCTATGCTACTATTACACAGCAGTGATTCCCTCCAGCCGTTTCATCTGTTGCAAGGTTGAAAAGCCTCAATCAATCAGTCATTAATGAACATTTCAAGTGGATACGCAGCTTCCAAAACTTCCAGATTTGTACTATTTGTACTATTTGCTCTATGTGTGTTTCAGTCTGCGGTGTGGGAGGAGTGTGTGTTACCTGGGCTGGGGCTCCCTGGCCGTGCTGGGCCTCATTGACGCCAGCGAGTGTAACCCCACGTTCGGAGCAGGTGAGAGGAAAGATATTTACTTAAAAACACAGTTTAAGTCAAGCAGAATGGACAAAAACACATCCAAGACTCATTATTTACATTTGCACGGTAAATATATATCTATATGGATCTATTATGTGTGTGTGTGTGTGTGTGTGTCAGACTACGAAGACGTCCGTGGCTTCATGAGTGGAGGATACAGGAATCTCAGCAACAATGAAGGTCCCCTCACGTCACTGGTATGTGGAGAGAAACAAAAGAGGACAATTAGAATTAATGAACACATAATTATTGCAGATACAGAACAAAGGCTCTGACACTGTGCACGACTGCATTGTCTTTAACAAAGAAAAAAAAAAAATCACACGCTGTTCAGGAGAATTAACATTTGTTTGAACTGCTCCGGCAGCGGTACTGTAGTTAGTGGCACTATATGAGTTCAAAACATGGAGATTTCTGTTCTGGCTCATCTGAAGTAAGACTGGAAATCCTCACAAGGCTTTAGGAAGTATTAAAATGTTTGAAATCCACTAAGATTCAATTAAAATGAAATCCAGCTTTTATTTTCCTTCATGTCTGTCTCAGCAGAATCTGACTTCTAGATTAACCCGCGACAGGATTAGTGTGATATACACCCTGTACCTGGTTTATGAAACACTGTTGGACTCCATCTCTGTCTCCAATTAATCTGCTTTAGTACTTTTTTATTAAACTGTAGCTGTAATGAGGCCAGATATTTCCAAGCATACTGAAAATTAAAATATTTATCATAGGTTATAATAAGTCATGAAGGTAATAAATGATCCAGGCATGAATGCTGTCAGAAGTCGGGCTTGATTTGGTGAAAATCTTAAGGATTATAACTTTAAAGAACCCTTTTTTCCCTTATGACTAAAGCAGTAACAATCAAAGTTAAAGCATGAAAGAAAAACAGCCTCTGGCGTTTGTTATTAACGCTTTAACAAATCAGCTTAAAGGGACTGCGCAGGTTTGATCAAATTTCTTTGACATCCGCCTGAAAACACGAGTAAACAAACCCACATTTTAAAGGCCTCGCTAAATTCGGGTTTTTTTAAAAATGCAAAGTTGTCACATCTAAGCGTGTATTGGTGATGAAATGTTTAACATGAATGTGCATGCTCTGAAAATGCATGGATGACTCTTTTTTTCCTCCAGGGTCCAGAGTTTTGCATAGCGCATGAGGATTTCCTGCGTTCGGTTCTGCCCTATCTCAGCGACCAGGACACAGTTCTGCTTATCTACACACACTCTGGTGCGTTTCCTTTTCATGTTTGGGGTCTGCCTAAAAAAAATTAAAAAAAATAAAAAAAATGAAGAAGAAGAAGAGGAAGCAACAGCCATCATCTCAAAAGCTTCTCCCCACAGATGATGTCAGTGAAGTGGCGAAGCTGGCGCACAGAGTGAGAGAGAAGACGAGCAACCTCCACGCTGTTTATCACCACACTGACGGAGACGCTGCAGCTGCTCAACAAGTATCTATCTATCTATCTATCTATCTATCTATCTATCTATCTATCTATCTATCTATCTATCTATCTATCTATCTATCTATCTATCTATCTATCTATCTATCTATACAGTATATCTATATACTATATATCTATCTATTTGTTTTTGCAGGCTGACATCAGTAACATGTGTTTATCTACACTAAAAGTCACTTGGCCAACACCTGCTTCAGAGAGATTTCTACACATGGTACTCCTCCTCACGCACATGGACACACACATTGATTCCTGCGACTTACTGCAGCATGATAAATAACTCATTTACTCCTTTTTTTCTTTGGTGAACACCCTCCATTCACAGTAGCTACACAGACATAAATGCACTTGACAGAGGGTGTGTCATATTTATCGATCTCCATATATTTTATTCGGCTTGTTTGTCATGCTCTTTCCTTTTTTTAAACAATTTGTATATTAAAATTTCAAAATAAAGAGCAGCTTACAAGGTTAAACAATGAAAAATAATGAAAGAAAAACAGATAGAATACATACAGTATATACATAATACATATTTTTTTAATTGTACTTATGTATTTATCTATCTTTATTTGTTTCAGACTTATAATATTTTATACACACATGTATGTAAAAAGCTAATTACAAGCTATATATTGAAAATATTTTATATAACACATTAAAGTTAACCCTTAAGGCAAATCAGACTGGAGACATAGCAAAGGTATAGAACAGAGAGGTTTACACAAATTGCATACATTGGTAAATTCAACTCATACACTCACAAAATATATATATCTATATTACTTTATGGATATACAGTATATATATTACATATGTAATTGTGTGTATATGAGTTGAATTTACCAGTGTATGCGATTAAATATCTTCAGACCAGATGGAGATGCCAGGGGAGCATGTGTAATGTTGTTGTATTTGTAATGTTTTCATTCATAGCTTATGTAAACGCAGAGGAGGAGAAATCAATTGCTTGTCTCTCTCAGCAGTGGGAGCTCTCCACTAAGCTGGTGCTGAACGCTGTGAGCACTGGAGCTCACGTCTTAAAGGGGAAGGTTTACCACAACCACATGATCGACGTGCAAGTCACCAACAGCAAGCTCTACCGCAGAGCCACACGGTTACTGCAGGTACACACAATTACACCGCTCATACAACATAACACACAGGAGTTTAATCCCCCCCCAAAAAAAACACATTATCCTCTCTCCTTCCTCCTCCTAGAAACTGTCTGGTCATCCTGAGCCAAAGTGTGAAGAAGCTCTTTTGAAGGCCATCTACCGAGTGGACAAGCTGACAGTGGACATAACGTCCTCTGACATGAGCACACACACACACGCAGCCAGAAAGAGGAGCAAGGTGAGGAGGTGCTAAGATGCTGGAGGGATAGAAGGCTGGAGGAGGCTGGTTGTGTGTTCATATTTGTGTGTGTGTGTGTGTGTGTGCAGGTGGTCCCTCTGGCGCTGCTCTGTCTGCTGACTGGCGGCTCGCTCTCAGACGCAGAGGCTCATTTGGAGCTGCAGCCAATCATAAGGGAAGCTGTGGAGGCATGGCTCTGATGATTGACAGTCAGACAGGGCATGATGTCATCTGTCTTCAAGTAAAGACCTCACAACACAAACACACAGTGCACATGCACGTATGTGGAATCGACCCTGTGTGCACTTCAGAGGTCAGAGGTCAGCTTTCACCTGGAGGCCTTAAATGCAGAACCAAGTTATAACACTTATACACATGAAATCCTTATCATAATAACCTTTAAATGTACTTTCACATGTGATATGTTAAAAAATAGAGTGCATGCAATAAAAGCAAACAACATATATTGATAAAGATTCAATTTTTGTTGTCCTAATGTATTCAAAACAACAAGATGTGTTTTTTTTTTTTTAGCAAAATTGTTACTGGATAATTAATATTAATTGATATTAGGTAAAATGTTTAAAGTGTATGTTTCCTAGAGGTGTAGCCTCTACCGCATTGGTCCGCGTGATGTAAGGCAACCTCAATCCCTCCACGGCTCAACATACACACACACACACACACATACAGGTAGTGGATTAGTGTGACATGTGAGTGTATCTTGAGTTGAGCAGCTTTGGAAACACCGTTTAGGCTGAGCCAAACTCAGCAGGGGGAGGCACAGGAAGGTAAAGTGTACATCAGATGTGGATCAGAGAGCATTAGCACATAGGTCTCATAACAGTCGTATGGACACCTCTGTTGCAGTTAAGTCATGGTGCTGTTTGCCACCTAGAGACCAGTGTGAGGACTGCCACAGCACACAGTCAACCAAAAAAAACTGCTATGAAATAAGTGTCTTTAAAACCTAGTTTCCATGTGTGGTGCTCCAACTGAGAAAATAAAGTGTCAATAATGTGGAAGTGAATGAAATTTCTTTTGCAAAGTGGATGAAATTCAAGTCAGTGTTAGATTAAAGGACCTAATGTATATGACCATCAGTTCTTTATTTTAATGATGAAGGTAGGCGATTGGCTTAGCTTAACATAACGACTGGACAATGCACAACTACAAATCTATAGCAATAACAGAGACATCTGAAAAACACAGTATCTATTTATCTCTAACTCAAACCAAATCATGTAAGGTAACATGAACCTGAATATTAGAATAAAGTGATGTATAAGATAGTATTTAAGTTACATAGTATATATATAGTATATACTCATTAAAACAATATGACGATCACCAATTTGTGCATTTATTTTATTTATATCAACTTAATTACATTCATATATGTATTTGCTCTAGGTACATGACATTCACTTGGTGATATCACAGATCGATGGACAGCCAAATGCACCAATAGCAGCATAGGCACACACACCCTCTTGGTACCGCAGATTGCAGGCCAAACAATGTGAGATAAAACACGTTTCGCCTCGTTCACACTGTCCTCAACACACAGTGAGTATTTGCAGTTAAAGCTCTGCTGCAAAAGAACCATCAGGGAGAAAGCCTATAGAGCCCAGCTCGTTCAGCTTGGGTTGGGTTGGGTTAAATGAGAAATAATACTTCTTAGGGGCATTAAAAAGTATATTTTCCAGCATTTTTTTTAAAGAGCAGCTTTTTTCAGCATCTCTTACAGGCTCTCTCATTCTGCTCGCGAGCCACGAACGGAGAGAGAGGGAATGTCAAGAAACAAAAGACAACCACTTAACCGTGATCTCCCCCTCTGTTTCTGTCAGTTTACCGTCATATAACCATGGATACAGTAAGGCATCAGTAACACGCTTCACGCTGTTGTTCCACATCGCTGGTTATGCAAACCCCCTCTGAATCTATAGCAGGTAACACACACACCTAAGAAAAGCAGCGGAGAAAGGTTTACATCGAACTGAAATTCAGACTGTTGCCTGCTGGCATTTACTGTACATCTGTGTAAAACACAGAGATATGCTCAGTGTCACATTGTGATATTGGGTAAACATTTTAACTACATTTCTGGGAAAAAGAAAATGATATAGAATAAATGGTCACAGTATTTTAACTACATAAATATAGTTAATAGGATAATATGATTTAACTACAGAAATACTGGATGTGATTTGGAGTAAATTCATTTTGACTATAAAGAAGATTAATTTAAAAGTAACTTACAGAAATATTTCAACATTTGTCAATTTTCTTTATATTAGATGATTAATACAACTTTGTCTGTATGGTAAATATGAAGCTAGAACCAGGAGATGATTATCGTAGCTACAATAGCAAAAACACTTGAAACAGTAAGCCTGGCTAGCTCTGGACTGGAAACCACTGCACTGACATTTTTGAATTTTTACATTTACAATTAATTAATTAATTAATTCAATTTAACATACAAGACATTAGTTTATTAGCTTCAGATGTCTTAGCCGGCTAGCCAGGCTAACTGTTTCACCTTGTTTTGAGTCATTATGCCATCAGGCTAACTTTATATTTAGTATACTGTATCTTAATCTTTCCATCTGACTCTCTCAACAAGCGTTTCCCCCAAAACGTCTGTTTCTTTAAGGTAAGAAGATTAGATCAGAGAGCCTGAATACGTTCACACAGATTAACAGGCTAAAGTAATAGCTTGGAGACGACCTTTCGAAAACAACGTGGCTGACCAAACCCCTGAGAATCCAGTAAAGACTTAATGAGACAAAAGATAAATAATGAAATGAATTGATACACAAAACAAGTTTGGATATAAGTGGTTTTGTTAAATACTATGGAAACAGTCAGATATCTTCTAACATATCTCTGAGGTACTTGGAACCTGTGGTGAAAGAGTTCACATAATAGTTTGATTTTTTTTTTCCTTTTCCTTTTCAAAAATGTACCTTATTTGTGCACGTACAGTACATAGATGCATACATACAATTACTTCAAAATGTACAAGAAACCATTACAAATATTATACTGATAGTTAAATAAGATAAGGTGGTGGTTTCAAGTTTCATGGTTCTACGTATAAATCACCGCGACTCCTCCTACACTGGATCTGGAGTAATAAAGTGCTTAAGTGTTTGAGTATTTGTTTTTGGTTACAGTTTTTTTTCACTTTTTAACCTGTGTTTAATTCTACCCGTGTAGTCGCTGACAGAGCAAGGGATTCTGGGAGTCTTGGACCCTGAATTCACACCATGATTTATTTTTTTTCTTTTCGTTTTTCTGTGTGTGAGTTAAAGGTTGTCCAGTTCGACGTCACTCTCTTTGGGTTTGCGACGCTTGACCCTGGCCGCCGGCGAGCGGTTTCTTTTCTGGTTTCCACAGCCGCCAGTGCAAACAGCAGCAGCCTTTTTGGGCACTTCTACAGTAACAGAGCTCACGGGTTTCGGCTGTGGATTCATGTTAATTTCCTCCAGGGAGCCGGGCAGCGACTCCAGAGAGGTCCTGGTGTACTGGTGGAGGAGAGCGCCATTCTGCTTTTTCTTGCTGTCCTCCTCCTCCTTCTCCTCCTCCTCTTCCTCTGGTTTAAACTCCTCCACAGCATCTTCCACAACCTCCTCCTCCTCCTCCTCGCCTCCGCCTCCCTCCTTCTCCTTCTCCTCCTCGTCTCCTGCACTGGTGTCGGCCGAACGTTTGTTGTCGGGGTCCGAGTCTTCAGCGTCGGCCTCCTCTCCCTCCGTCACGCAGACAACTGGAGTCGTCCCCTGGTCCTGAGGTTTGAAGAAGATGACGGTAAATTATCTTTGAGGAGATGTAATTAACTAAACTGTGTAGTGTTCTGCTAAGTGTGTTAATTACAGCTGCACAGAAAGCACAAATCTAATGTTTGGTATTGTATAAAGTCTCAATCAGTGCGGATAGGCTGCAGTAAACTGAATAATACACGTTTCAGTGTGTTATTTTATGTCTGAGTTTGTACCAGTCAAGGTGAGAGCACACTGATTTTTGAGACCTTGGATAAATAAAAGGTTTTTCCTCAGACAGTTGGTGACTGACAATAACAGAAGACGTCCATCAGTGGAGGATCTGCGCCGCTGCCAAACAAAACAGATTTGTTCAGGCTGTCTAATTGGATACTGAGATTATCTTTTCCCACAGGCTTAGACTTAGCGGTGAGGCTGCACTGGGTCAGATTTCTCTTTAAGGTACAGTAGACTGCAACCCGGAGGTTATACTCAGGCGTTGTGTGGGGTTTTACAACAGGTGCTGCTGTGTCAGTGACTTATTACGTGTTGCATTGAAGTTGTTCCAACCATTTAAACAAAATTACATTAAAAAATAAAAGCTAATCTTTGAAAACAGCAGCGATCACTAGCTGTTGTCTTGTGTGCTAAATCCCACCATGCTAGTTTTGTCTTACCAATATGAAGTCAAAAACCCCAAAACATTGACATTATTTGTAAGGTTTTTTTCATACAAGATAGTAAGATTTATTGCTTGAATTACTTGAATTGACTTTCAAGATATTAACTATTCATCTAATCAGTCAACTAATGATTTTAGTTGGACAGTGATTCTTACTTTGTTCATCCTTGTCATTTTAAGAAAATCTTCCTTTCTTCTCTGTTTCTTTCACTAATAACAATAATTTTCAGTTTTGCAGACAAACTTCCTGTCAGCCTAGAATCGTTGATGGATGTTTGCAACTCTTTGCCCCGGACCATTTGATAACATTGATGCCACGTTCCCAGTTAACTTGATGAGTACAATGTTACTATTAGCTGAAAGAAATGGACTTATCGGTCACTCAGATTAATATCTATTTTTGCGTTTGACAGATCCTTACCGGTGGCGAGGCTCTCTCCTCCCCTGACGACTCTCCTCCCTGCTGTTCGCTTTCTCCTCCATTTTCATCTTCATGTGACTCCCCCTCTCCGGTGCCGTCATCACCGCCATCTTCATCCTCTGCTGACGCGCTGACATTTCCCTCCACAAGCTCCTCCACCAACTCTGATTCTTCATTTTTTGCAGCATTGTCAGACTCTTCCTCTTCCTCCCCCTCCTCCTCCTCCTCCTCTTCCTCCTCACCGTTTTCAGTGTTATCTCCTTCACCTGCTGTTTCATCTTTCACTGTCTCCTTGTCACTCTCCTCTTCCCCAGCTCCTGTCTCATCCTCGTTGTCCCCTGTCTCCTCTTCTTCACCCTCCACATTATCCCCCTCTTCCTCCTTTCCTGTCTCTTCGTCACACGCTGCTGTCTCATCTTCACCTGTGTTGTCACTAGCCTCCTCTCCCTCACTCTCCTCCTCATTTCTGGCACAATGGCATTGGCAACATGCCTCCTCCTCCTCCTCCTCCTCTCCCCATGAGTCTGTCCCATCTCCTTCTCCTTCTTCTTCTATCTCCTCGTCTTCCTCTGGGATTGTCTCCTCCAGAACAATCTCAGCTTTAATATCCTCTTTCGTTTCATCTTCCTCCTCTTCCTCCTCCACTACCTCTAAATTGTTCCCCTCCTCATCTACCACGCTTTCGCTTTCTACAGCGGGCAGTGGGCTTTTCTTCAGCTGAAGTATTTTAAGGAGGTCAAACTCCATCATCACCGGTGCTTCGGCTGCATTCGGGTTGGTTTTCAGAGGCCGGGCCGCCATTTTCTTGCGGACACAAGCGTCACAGGGGCAGTACTCGTCGTCGCTTCTCTGGTCGCTGAACTCACCCGTCATCTCTCCGTCGCTGAGAGAGTCGGCAGTTTTCACAGATTGGTTCTTCATAACCTGGGAAATACAGTATATCACACGTTATCTTTCTGCAGCTAATCAGCAGCATCTTGTTAGACTTAAAAAGAATAAAATTAGCGTTGGGTTTACCTTTACCTTTAGCATGCGACGCCTCTTATCTGTCATCGTGGATTCCCTGGAGAGGTTCCCTCCTTGCGGCGGACGGGGCGACCGGCCCACTCTGCCGGCTCGACCCTGAATCTTCCTTATTTCGCGTTCGATGCTGCTCTGGATGCGACGGCTCACCTCTTCCCTGAGCTCGGAAATCATCGTGTCCAGGATGAGGTTGTCGTCGAGGTCCCAGCGGACCTTGAACTCCGCCATGGCGTTAATGTAGTGGTTTATGAACTGTTTCTCAAGCTTTTTCAGAAGATTCAGGACCCACACTGGATCGGGGTCCTGGGAAAACCTTTTGGACAAGGATGCACGCAGGACGGTGGGGGGAGTGCTTCCACTGGAGTCCTCCACTGTCTCGTGTTCGTTATCAGTGGGGGATTTGGAGCTGTCGTTAGCAGAGCTCTTATCCGATGATGAAGGGTTCTCAGTGGCCTTTGGGCTGTCCAGACCTGCAGGTTCTTCCCTTTGTTCTTCACCTTGCACCTGCCCCTCTGTTATTGCTTCCTCTATTGGTGCCTCCTCAGTTTCTGCCTCATTTTCCTCCTCTCCTGCCTCTGCATCGCCTTCCTCATCCTCTTCCACAACCTTCTCTGCTACTTCATCCTCGTGTACAGATTCTGACTCCTTTGGAGGTGTTTCATCGCCACCTTGGTTTCCATTCTCCTTTCCTGAGCCACCAGAGCCACTGCTCATATCCACCCCGGATGAGGACCGTGGGGGCGTCACCTGCTCTATGCCGACGTCCTTGCCCTTCCTGGCCTCAATATCTACAGGTTCTGTGAGCCAGAGGGACTGGAGGATGGCCATAATGTCTTCATACTGCTGGTTGCGGTCTTTCTGGTCACAGCTGGGGGTCATTGCAGGTTCGATGAGCTGGAGCTGGGCCAAACAGTCCAGGAGTCCTCTGGCTGATGTGCTCAGTCTGCGGCCGTAAACTGGAGATACCTAAATAAGACGAGAGAACACAGATTATCTACTTGCAAAGACAGACAGAGTCGTAATTTGAAAAAAAAAAAAGTCTGCTGCTGCTTACCTCTGGCATGCTGCGGCATCGGCCCAGAGAAGAGCTCAGGAGGACCTTCATCACAGCTACAGAGGAATGCCAGTTCCTGGGCAAAGACTCAGCGGTCAGCAACAGAGCACCGGGGCGAGAAGAAACGGTCCCAACTGCATCACCTGGAGCTGGATCTGAATTCATCTCCTCCTCCGTTGCATCACATTCAGCTTCCCCCTCTTGTTCTTGTCCTTCTTCACTCTTTTCCTCCTTGTCTGCTTTCTCATCTTCTGGACTCTCTTCCTCCTTTGCCGCCTCCTCGCCAGGTTTCTCTTGCCCGCTTTCTTCCTTCTCCTGCTCGCCCTCGATCAGCTCGTCACCAAACGCCAGCATGCCACTGTTAGCAGGAATGCTACGCAGCCAATCGCTTACGACCTCGTTGGGGGAGGCGTTGGGCAGACAAGCGGGCGTCACTGATACCTCCTCCTTCTGGTTCCTGGCTCCCTGACAACACCTTGCACTTTTCTCACTCCTGGCCTTGTAGCTGGTTTTGCTGGCCTTCGACTGCCGGCTTTGTGGGCGTGCAGCCATGGTTTCTTTCAGCAGATCGGCAGCAGACAGAGAGTGAGACAGAGTGCTCTCGCTGTATGTCTCCACTTTGCTGCATGGTCTGGAGCTGTTTAAGGGACAGGGACCAGCAGATTTCACATGTGAAGTGCATGATTTTATACTGCCATTGTCACTTCCTGCATCAGATTTGGCCTTATGACTTTTGATAGGCTTCAAGAAGTCTGATTTGACTGGATCCTCTGCTTTACTTTGCTTTGAGGCTTTTGTCTTTGCTCTTGATTGAGCTGAAGCTGCAGACTCAGGCCTGAGGCGACATGGACTCTTGGAGGGAACACTGGCTGTCTCCACATCTTCTTTCCCCTTGGCCTTACTCGATGGTCGACTGTTGATTTGGTTTTCGGTGTCTTTATTTGCTGATTCTTCGTCAGGTGTTTTTTCTACATTTGCATTTTTTGTGCTGGCACATGCAGGGGATTTTCTATGACTTCTAGCACTTGCTGATGACATTGCAGATGAGGCTCTGTTGTCAGGGGCATCCAGATTGCTTGGTTTTAATGGTGACACAGACTTCACGCTCTCTGTTTCAACGTCGTTACCTGCTGGGCTAGCACTGGCTTGTTGCTCCTTGGGCTTATCTCCAAGCATGTGAGGTGTTGCTTTACCTTTACAGTTATGGCAAGACTTCTTAGACCTGCTGCTTTTGGCTGAAATCGCACTGGCTGCTCTCTCCGTTTTTTCCCCACCTCCTTCCTTGTCTTCATCTTCACCCGCTCCTGGAGTTTCAATAGTGGGGATATCAACTGCTGGAAAATGTTGAGAGGAAGCAGTTTTATTGCCACTTGTCTTGGATGTTTGAGACACGGTGGATCCTGCTCCCTCTGCGTCTTCCTTCGTGGCAGACTCCTCTGGGCTTTTAGAGACAGCAGGAGTTGCAGTCTTCACTTGGCCTTTACTGTGGGTATTTGTGCGAAACGAAACATTGGACTTGCCACTGTCTGAATCAGCTGCTTCCTGGTCTTCTGGTAATCCAAGAGAGACTGAGCCTGAAGACTGTCGACTCACTGGTTCCTCACTGTCTCCTGATTCTTTCCTCTGTGTTTGGGAAGACGATGAGACAGCACTAGCAGCCCGCTCAGGAGCCTCTTCGCTTTTCGGCTCCTCACTATCCTCCTTTTTCTCCACTTCCTGATCCTCCACCTCCTCCTCTTTCTTCACCTTTTCAAGCGCTTTAGCCGAACAACAGCGACATTTTGACCTGCTAGATTTAGCAGAGGTTGCAGATTTAACCGACAAGGCACTTGGCCCTCTTGTCTCTCCAGCACCGGGGCCAGGCAACAGCTGTTGCGCAGAAGGACTGCTGGGGGATGCAGCTGGAGCTTTAGGTGAGTGGGTCCTTGGAGTACGTGTCCTCTTGGGTGAGGGCATTAGGCGTTCAGGAGATTTAGTTCTCAGGGCAGTGTCGTCCACAGCATTTTCATCAACAGCAATATCAGCTGCTCCGTTTGAAACATTGGATTTTCCTGATTTAACAGATGTTGTGCTCGGCGGTCTCTCCGTTGTCTCATTTCCTTCCTCATCAACCTCCTCTGGTGTGTTAATGGTAACAACATTGGAACTCGGTGAAGTAGATTTGAGATTCTTGCTAGAAGTCGACTTGCGAGAGGTGCTGGATCTCACTGAAGACTTTGACTTGACGGACACGGCACTAGCAGCCCGCTCTTGACTTTCATTTCGCTCCTCCTGTCCGTTTGGAGAAGCTGCAGCATGACCTGACTTCTTGGACTTGGAAGAAGTGTGCGACTTCCCTGACATGGCGCTGGGCGTTCTTTCTGCCGTGCCATCCTCCTCTGTCTTTGGATGATGAGACTTTGCAGAAGAAGCTGATTTACCAGACAAAGCACTGGCAGCCCGTTCTGTGTTGCTGTTGCAGTTGGATTTATGAGACCTGCAGGAAGCGGCACTGGCTGCTCTCTCCTCTTTTTCTGATTTGGCTGACATCGCACTCTCTGGTCTCTGGTGCGTTTCCTCTTCTGCCGTCTCATCTTTTTCCTCAGCCTCCTCTTCCACCTTTGGAGATGCTACAGTTCCACTGCCATTACAGTTAGACCTGCAGGACTTTGAAGACTTAACAGACGTGTTGGATTTTACTGATCGGGCAGACATTTGACTTGCAGCCCTTTCTTCTCCGTCTCCTTCAGGTTCTGACCGGGGAGAAAGTGATCTCTCAGAAGCTTTGGCGGATTTATGGGATTTGTGGGACTTGACAGACTGATTGGACTTGGCTGACATGGCACTCGCTGCTCTCTCTTCCGCCTCTTCTCCTCCTTCTTCTTCCTGTTCCACTGTTTCAACGGTTTCATCAGCTTTGTCAGCACTTGGAGATTCTGCTTTCACACATCCGCTGCAAGTGGATCTGTGAGAAGTGCTGGACTTTGCTGAAACGTTTGACTTGGTTGATTTGGTTGATTGGGCACTCTCAGGTCTTTCTGCCTTACCTGACTTGGCAGAAGCTTTAGACTTCACAGAAAGGCTACTGGGAGCTCTTTTGTTTGTGTCGTCGTCTTCCGCAGCTGGACTGTTGGACTTATGAGACTTGACTGAAACACCAGATTTGGCCGACAAGGAGCTGGTTGGTCTCTCTGCAGCGTTCTCTCCTTCTGCTTCCTCTCTTGGACTTATGTCAGGTGCCTCAGCTGTGCCGCTGCAGTTGGACTTGTGAGACTTTCTGGACAGATTGGACTTAGTGGACATGGCGCTGGGGCTTCTCTCCTCTCCTCCGCCCTTACAGTCAGACTTGTGTGATCTGTTGGACCTGTGGCTTGTTGCTGAGGCGGCACTAGGAGCTCTTTCTTCCTCTATTTCTGCATGCTCCAGATTGGATGTTCTGGACATGACGCTGGATGCTCGTCCCTCCTGGACGTTCGACATTGCAGAGAAGCGACCTTTATTTGTGAGGTTACTCTTGTTGGATTGTGTGGACACGGCCGAATCATCTGAGCCGTCGTCATTACTGCCATTGGTGGGGGTCTCGGTCTCTTCCTCGTGGAGAGGCGAGGCCGGGCTCGGAGAGGCTCGTTGGGAGCAGTGGGACTTGTGTGATATTGTACTGGCGGAATCAGAGCTGGCTTCTCGTTTGCAGCCCCCACAATTAGAGCACATGCTGGATACCCCTGATTGGGAGTCAGCTGACAGCCCTGTGTGGCCAGACAAGCCACTAACAACCCTATTTGTCTCTTCGTCCTCATCGTCTGCTGCCCTCTCTTCCACTGAGTCGGGGGTCTTTGCTTTGCTGGACCTACGAGAAGCTCTGGACTTGGAGCTGGAAGCTTCGTCCATCTCCTCTGCTCCAGCCGGCGAGTGCGGAGCTCCACAGTGACAGGAAGAAGCAGCAGACACAGACCTGCTTCCTCTGTCTTCCCTTTTCTTTTGCTTCTGGACAGAACCTGCAGAGACGTTGCTTGGCGGCTTGCCGTTCAGGCGACTCTTTGAGGATGGGGACGGTGAAGGTCCGTTGCTGTGACAACACTGCGAGGCGCTGGGCGGCAGATCGTCGTCCTCATCATCGTGGTCCTCTTTCAGCGATTGCAGCACACGTGAAGAACTGCTGACTGCAGACAGCGGACGATCCCCGTCCTCAATCATAAGCTCGTCCTCCGCTGACTTGCTGCTAAGTGGTCGAATGTTGGTATCCAAAGAAACGACCTCGCTGCGGCTGCAGCAGCGGCTCACCCTGCACACCTCCACATGGGTGTCTCCATCCTGCTCCACGGCCACCCTTCGCTCCACCTGCTCCGTGACACACATCTCCTCCTGGACCAGCTGGCTCTGCTCCGAACCCGAACCTCCGCCACAGCTGGACAGCTGTGCTCGGCAGCGCACCACTCTCCTGGAGTTGCACGATGAAGAAGAGCTAGAGGAGTGTGTGTGCCTCACCATCGTGTGGGTGTGGCTGGAGGTGTGTGGATGTGGGGGTGGGACAAGGGGCTTTTTGTGGCTGTGGACTGGATTTTCCCACAAGTCGTACTGCTGCTCCGGTCTCTGGTAGCAGCAGGGGCAGCGGTTCGCTTCCAGCGCGCGGTGCAGAGGTTGGGTGGAGTATTCCACGCCCTCTGGATCGAATGATATTGAATCTGGGTCCGAGCAGGTCTCTGATTGGCCCTGCTGCAGGTAATGGGGCTGGACCTGGCTCAGCGGGGAACCGTCATTGGTCAGAGAGGGGGATTTTTTAATCTGCGTGGACCACTGCAGGGTCTCGTCGTTCTGGAGGCGGAAACGCACCTTCATCTCCACTGAGAGGCTGCCGTCTTTGTTGACGAGCACACGCTTTTCAATGTCATCGTTCATAATGGCCGGTCTGCCCTGCGAGTATGCACTGACACCGTTGCCGTACGATTTCTCTGAGGACAGAGAGAAACGCGTGGAGCGGTTTGAAGAATCAGAACGAGGGTGGATGATGCTCTTTTTGGTTTCCAAACCAAAGTTAACTGCAAGGAGAAAAAAAAACATTCAAATTAAAATATTATTTCACATTTTCCTGTCAAACAGTCAGCTTTGCAGTTGATGCTGAGCAACCAACTCACCATTTTTCTTGCTTTCATGTCCCTCACTGTGCTCACTGGCTCTGGACTGAGCTCCGTGAGGCGGGGATCTTGTTGTTTGAGTAGCAGGAGATCGGGCCCCGTTACCAGGAGTCCTGGGGCCAAGGCCAGGGGTCCTGTTGCCCAGACCGGGCAGTTTCTCCTCTGAACTCCTCTTGATGAAATTCACCAGCATCGGACTGAACGCTTCTCGGCCAGCACAGACCAGAACACCAGGGCAGGTCAGCAGAGTCTGCACGTTGTCGATCTGGAAACATTCACAGTAGGGATGTCACGATTATAGATTTTCTTGGTACGATTGTTGTCAGAGAAATAATCACAGTATTACGATTATCACAATTATTATGCATTTATCAATTTCACAACACTATTAATGTATAAAATCAAATGACCAATTATTAATCCCCCAAGGGAAGTGTTTAAAAAATTCAAGTCATTGATTGTCATACTACCAAATGTTTAAGTTGATTTTAATCATTATTTTTTTCCAATTACAAATGACACTCTAGCATTTAAATTCCTACCAATTCAATGTTATGTAAATGGACCAATATCTGTGCATTTACCTTTACTTTGGTGCACATCTGCCAATCTGGCTCTGACATAATCTTTTTTGGGAAATGGCGGTATTTAGGAATCTTTACGATTAATTTATTGTGGCCTTTAATACCGCGATTAATTGTGGAAACAAGTAATTGTGACATCCCTAATTCACAGTTGTCAGCTGCCACTGAACTTGGTGTCTTCACATTCTAACTATACATTAAAATGCAAATCAATTCTTACCCTGCGTCCCTCTGCGGTGTAGACCTTGCGGACATGAAACTGCATCACCTCAGAAACCTCGTCAAGAAAGACTCTCAGGCTCCTGGTCGACCTCCTGCTCAGCACCACGCTCCTCCTCATCCCCGGCTCGCTGTTCTTGACCAGAAGAATCCGCCGCTGCTTGTACGGCAGATGGATGGGAGGCGATGAGGACTGGGGGCGCTGGGGCCTCCGGCTGTGGTTGTGCCAGATGCTCGGACGTTTGCTGGCCAGTTCCATGTTGATTGGCTTCGCGTGGCGCCGGTCAGAGCACAGGTAGCAGCCACCGTCCTGGAGCTGCTCGAGCTGTCGGATGGTGTTGGTGCCGCGGGGCGTGGTGACAGTCCGCACACCAAATGGCAGGGGCACCTGTGTGATAAAACATGTAATATTATAATTTTCTGTTGTGTCCCCAAGGAAAGTTTCATAATTGGTTCTTAAAGCAGAAGTAAGCGATCCGGTCGTTTTGGCTAACTTTCTGTCAGCCGATGGAGTTAGCAGTCCCCGCCCTCGTCCCTACGTCACCACATTCACGCGCATCCCTTGGCTGCACACACAGAGAGGACCGCCCCTTTATGCCGTTCTCCCTCCTCATTGGATAAAGGTTGTAGGATACAAGGAAAGTTTTCTCCTCGGCTTACAGCAGAGCAGAGTGACTGACAGACCCGTGTTTCAGACCAAACACTATATAAGTGATTGCTGTCAGAAGATATAACTATTTAAGACTTATATTAACACAAATATTCCGCTTACTTCTGCTTTAAGATCATGAAAAAGGTGCATTCAAAGGGATTTAACGGATTTCTGTCATGTCTTTCATTTCAGGTAAAAAAAAAAAAAAGGGATGCTGTGACATGTTGAAAGTGCATCTGCATCATCAGCCAGCTTCAAAAGAGATCTCTACACTTCAGCCCTGACATCTGTCCCACTAACCTTTTGGGAAAGGTCATCCAGCAGGGCGTCGAAGCATTTGAAGCTGCGCTTGTGGATGGCCATCCTGATGCCGCCGAACTGGCTGTCGCCGCTTTTGAAGAAGGTGATACGCTTTGCCGGTGTGGCTCTGGTCACATGGGCAAGGCGCAGGTTGGAGTGGGCTGACGGCGGGAGGGGTGATGAGGCATGTTTAGACGGGGGCCGGGGGTCCCACATCCCTGCCTGGACCGAATTCATGCTGCCCTTTCACGCAAACCTGAGGGGATACAACCATGCAACACTGAAATTAGGTAAAATGGAAAACATACAACATGAAATAGAGTTGCGTGTCATTTTTATCTTTGGAATAGGCGACATTAAGCTTCTGTTTGCCTCTTCACCCTCTTTCTAATTACACCTACAGGGTCATTAGGCTCTAATCAGGGTCAGGGTTTGGCAGAGGATTCAGGACAGGACATCCACTAACAGGACTATCGGACACATCACGATGTTACATGTGTAATGAATCAAATGAGAGATTTTCTGCAAAGTCATTTCCATTTCAAGATAAATTAATTGTTATCTGACAAACATTTTAAGCTGTCACTGTTGTTGACCAAAAAAGGAGAATAACTTTTCCCTTATTCTGTGCCAGTGATTTGTATATGGTACATTAAAATACACAACCAAAGGACTGGCATCAACATTAAGATAATGTCAGATAGTGATATTAAATGTAACTGCAATATATATATATGTTAAAGCTTCCTACACCCTGCTATATTTAGTGGTGTGGCCTAGCACACATCTAGAAATCCTATTTGGCACAGACGTAGAAAGTTTCTGCTTCTTAACAAGCAGCATAAACCTGCTTGCATAATGTACAGGATGTGATTCACACAATCTCACTTTGTTTTGTAACCTCATATTTAATTATTCCATGTTTAAAACACTAATTAAAACTAATTGCTTTTGATGGGTTCTTCTGATCTGTAGAAATAGCAATAAAAACAGGTGCAGTCTGAATCAGTAAAGTTGGTTTGTGTCTTACATTCAATAAAATGTAATTAATGGTGATCATGGCTATAAACTGTGATGACTTTCAATAAAAGGTGAATGTTCAGCAGGCTTAGCAGGATGTTAAGTCCCAAGAGGCCAGACCTGAGGCTAAATCACAGGTCTTGGCTGCAGGGACTCCTAACGTGACGCTTTGCTTCGTAATCCCTCTTCAGCTTTGCCTAAACAACCCATACACCCTCTTTTTCTTTTCTGTTAGTGAATGCAACACTTAAATATGATATTTAACTGCATGTTAATTAGTGCAGCTGACTGCATGTTAAGTAGATTATTTTCAAATGAGCCATGGCAGTAAATCATTGGTTTCCAAGGTGAAACTGACGTGATAATAAATTTGAGGCAGGAGAGAAGAGCTTGCTGGAGAGCACGTTTCAAGAGAAGCTGTCATTTCAAGTCATTGTTTTTTAAAGGTCCAGTGAAGCAGTGATGAAGGGAGGCAGATAATTACGGTGGGACTAAAAACGCTCTGTGCTTTAACGCTCAGGATTTATTTAGGACTCGTACAGCTCTGAGCTGCAGACAGAGATGCACAGGCTAAGAGCTCAGCCTCAGCTATTTTTGCTGCACACGACCAAATAGGCAACTTAATCCAACACTGTTTGAGGTTAATAGTTTGCATACACCTAAACATATACACACACATATAGCTGGACTGCAACTTACATGAATATTTATGTTTTAATAACCAATTCAGTATCGGGACACATTTTCCAAGACACCATTTTAATGAATTTGAATGAATTGCCTGCCCTCATATCAATATATCAGTGTGCATATATGACAAATAAGGCAGTGAATAATTGCTTTGCTTCATCATAGTGTATAAACAGCAATAACAACAGAGCATTTAAAGGCAGCTTCATCTTGCATCAACACTTTGTGCATAAACGCAACAAGTTGAGTGGCATAGAATGAAATATATAACAAACAGGTAACAAAAGACACTTAACTTGTACTATACAACTATGAATTTAAGACACTTTTAATCATTGTGTAACTACTTAAGAACAGTTTTACTGCCAGTAACCATTTTAGCCAGCCAAGTAACCAGCTACAATCTATTTACTCACATATTCAGGAAACATGGTCCAAAGAGATGTGGAAAAACAGGAGAGGATCTGTCTCTGTCCGTGCAGGGTCCTACCAGACCAGGACTTAGCGCTTACTGAGTGAGTTTGTGTATGTGTGTATGTATGTGATGGTGGTAGTGGCTATCTTCTACGCAGCCTGAGTCATACACTAAGATGCAGAGTCCCCGGTTTCACAGCTCTCTGGGTAAAATGGCAGTTGGTAATCGGGTGCATGGAGGAGGGAGGGGGCGGATGGAGACAGGAGAAATGAGGAGAAGAGAGGAGGGGAGAAGGCTAAGCATAGAACGAAAAGCCTGCTTAAGAACCTGTGTGTGTGTGTGTGTGTGTGTGTGTGTGTGGGGAGAGAAGGTGGGGGTTGCTATGGTGAGGCCAAGACGGTGGTGAAACAAATGATGTTCTTATACACACTGAACCTGACCTGGAGGAGGAGAGCAAGGCTAGGATGTGTTTATGATGAGTTATGAGGCAAATTTTTGATAAGTGAGAGCATGAAATCAGTTTTTTCTTAATAGCAGACAAGCTGCTACAGTTACAGTGACCCCCTCCCCCTCAAAGAAAACCCCACATCCACTGCAACTGGTGTCTGTTGGTGTATTCAGCACGATGCAAAGTTTTTATTGTGAAATCACAGACTCTCAGGCTTTCAGGACGTATTGCTCCCCATTTGTTCGCCTGCCTCAGACACGCACACAGCTCTATAGTTGAAGAGGATTGTAATTACAGTCAATCTGTCTGACAGCAGGGTGCCTCCTGTGTGGAAAAAAACACACACACCAACTGGCTTCTGTGGAAGTGTGTCATGAGTCATGACGAACCCAATTACTATTACTAAAATTGTTGTTGTTATTGGAAGTGACGGAAAATCAACAGAAAAACAAATCCTCGACAATCGGCCATCGAAAATCAGGTAAAACACTGTTATTACGTGAAAAAAAACTATTTATACACCATGACTGATCCTGATATATTACCTTACAGTAAATGATAAGGATGTAATGGCGGATAAAAGTGTAATAGTAGTTTTATAGAGTTTGTGTTGTGGATAAATGGGGTACAAAGTGAAGGGAAGGCAACTGTTTGTAACAGTGTGACTTTAAAATCCTATCTGCTGATCCATTAATACCAAAACTGGCCTGAGCTTAATAGTGGCATCACCTGTGAGGCATCTGTCACACACATGAGACAGACAGAGAGAGAGAGAGAGACGCCCAGTGGCTACAGTGTGTATTGCAGCTTCCTCACGTTCAGGTAGGCTATTTCACATAAGTGGCAATACTGTGATGGAATTAACTCCATTATTCAACATCACGGGTCAACTATTAACCAAAAAGCAAAGTCTTGAGTGCCACAATGCTGGAAGAATAACAGAATAATCCCATGACACTGGGATATATTGTAATGCTTCTTATTGTTCTTAATGTTATTATTTAAACAGCATTTCATTTATGCAGCTACAGATAAATAGCAAGCTCGCCAAATATCTTAATATATTTAATTAATAATAATTAATTACTACTGTTATTGTTGTTGTCATTACTTACATATCATTATTACCGATAATATTAATCTAATAATAATTCATTGAGCCAGCCACTGCCTTTGGGTGAGACGTAAAGTTGTATAATAATAATAAAACAACCCCCCGTTTATTCTCGTGCGTCCACTGTGCCGAGCTCCATTCATCCAAGGGTATGAACGCATACAGTATCAAGCAAAACAAGTGGATATGGATAATAAACCTGTGATCATCACGTTTTCATTCGGTTTGGACATTTAATTCTATGTAGCCTACAGTATTTGTCAAAAAAACAAAACAAAAAACAAAACGGTAGATTACATTAATACGCATATAGTTAATTTAATCTACGTGGGTGCGCGCACGTGCACGCATAGATGGTGCACGTGCGCCCGCAGAATCTTTTTAGAACTCGACGTGTGACGTCAATGTACTTTAGAGGCATAAATTCAGTTGTCATGTAGATGTTAGGATGACGTGTTTGGGTCATTTAATGTGCGGTGACGTCATAATCGGGCCACGTCACTCGCATATGATTGGCTGATTTGTTTTTGCCTTTCATGTTAGTGATGTCAGATAGATTGTACTTTGAAGTCTGAGGGCTGAACTCTTCTTTTCACTCTACCTCAGTGAAAGAGACACACGCACTCCCTCTGTGCAGGACTTCGTCGAAGAAAATTTGCAGAAAGTTTCAAAAAAAGCAAAAGCGTTTGCTGCAGCTTTTTGTGAAAGAAGAATGGATTGCCCAAGATCACCAATGGAAGACGCCGTTGAAGTCGCTCCGCAGGATCTTGTTCCAGTTGTGAGCAAATATCTCAAAAAATTCACCTCAGTGCAGTGGAATCTGTTGGCTGCAGGAATGGAAGATGCAGACACAACAGCTACCATCGCTAACTTATGCGCAGAAATTGTGCAGTTAGTGGTCACAATGGTTCTCAAAATTGTGAGACCAATAATTGAGAAAGGATTCCAACAACAAATGTCTCCAGATGATATAAAAAAATCGCTGGAGGGCATTAGCACAAATTTGGGAGACTCTCTTTCGGCCAGCTTCGCTCTTGCTCTCGATGTTCCACAGGACAAATGTGAGAGCGCTGCAGAGCTAAGTGAACTAATCGAAAGAGAAGTTTCTCATAAAATCAGCTCCATCGCATCAGAAGCCCTCAGCTGCCCTGACTGGCCTTTGCAGCCCGCTGTCTTTGTCAGTGGTTCCAACGTCAAGTTTCTTCACCAAATGGTGTTTCAAGCTACCAAATGTCTGAAAACGTGTTTGGATAAGCTGAAATTCCAGTGCTTTGGAGCATGTTGGCACCCAGCACTTTCAGATGAGGCTTCCCCATGCAAAAGCCATAGCAGAAGCAGAAGCAGAAGTAAAAGCAAAAGCAAAAGCACAAGTAAAAGCCCTGAGAAATCACCAGAGATGATGGAAATATCTGTACCAGAAAGGGTGGAAACACCTTCGAGTGTAAAATCCAGGATCGATATGTGGACGACCTCCAGCGCTGTGACTGACATTCTTGTCAAATATACAAATGAGACATCAGCAGACAGTAGCGAGTACGGTGGCAATTATACTCATGAAGATTATAAAGCTGTGGAGGCAAAGGTTGTAGCGTATAATATTGTCAAAGCTATCAGAGAAGACCTGCATTATGAGAACTTTGACAACATTGGTTGCTGTGAAAAAAGCAAGTCACCACAACCTCATTTTGACATGAGGCCAATTGTGGACATGGTGAAAGACTTTTTTGCCAAACCTAAGTGTTTCACCGTCAATGTCGACCCACAGTATCAGAAAACAGACTTTGTCACATTTGCCAAAAACCAATATAGAAAAATGATGACAGAGCTGAAGACCCAAGCAAAGAGACCACACTCACAGTATCTGGTAAGGCTTAGACGGAAAGCAAGAAAGTCACCAGAGCTGGTGGTCACTGAAGGTGACTACATTATTCCAGGAGAGGTTCCAGAGTCCCCTAGTTCGACTCCCAGACCATTTAGCCGGACATCAGTATTTAGCCGGACAAAGACTGGAGTTCATTTTGAGGCCATCAAACCTCAAATTGAAGAATTGTATGACAAGCTCAAGTTAGGGAATTTTGGAGCACATGCCAGCACATCACAGGAAAACATCATGTTGAATGACAACATCAAGGAACTTATTAAGGAACTGATTGGGAAAATTTACGACAACCTCATGGAAGACGACTTCTATCAATTTCCTGTGGTTTCAGTGGATGCACATCTTACCAACTCTGTCATCCCTGGAGTCACCAAGAGGGAAGATGGTGCAACAAGGCTTTCTCCTGAAGTCCGCTATGCTATGGCAGAGGACATGGTGGGAAAGCTCCTGCAGAATTTGATACTCTGCGCCGACAAAGAAAAAACAACCCAGAAAGAGCAAATGTACCGCACACTGACTGAGATCCGAGAATTAATTGACAACGCGATGAGCTCATCTGGAGAAGATGGAATGACTCCAACACCAGAGCCCCCTGAAACCTGTGATGTACCGACTACTTGGTCACCAACTATAAGATCAACTACACAATTATCGACTATAAGATTACCGGCTACACAATCACCGGCTACACGGTCATCAACTACGCGATCACTGGCTACAGAATCACCGGTTACACGATCACCGGCTACACGATCACCGGCTACACAATCACCGGCTACACGATCACCGGCGACAGAACCACCGACTGCAGCAATTTCTCCTGGTTTCCCTTTCACACCTGGTTGTTCTATTGGGAAGGTTGCTGCTACCTTGAATGCCCGTTATCATTGTCATTTTCCAAGTTGGTACTCAGAACCAGCTGTAAGAACAACACCAGTGTTTAAGCCCAGTCGTCAAGTCTTTCAGTCCGCTCCAGTGCGAATCTCAAAGGAGACTGATAGAAGACAGTCGCGGTTAGCTGACATGGTCTCTCCTAGATCACAGGACATGACCAACCAAGACAGGACTGCACTCCCCACCACAGGGTCAAACTTTCTTCAACGACTATTACCTAACTGTTTCCGCTCAGAGGGCATGACCCCCCAAACCATAGCCTTACTCTACTTGAGGCTCATCAGACACATCCAAGCTAGAACTGAAGATTCTTCTCAGATAGAAGACATCAACACCATCATCCAGCAGCTGTCTGACATGCTCCGTGACTCCTCTTCCAAAGAAACCAAGAAAAACCTGAAAAGACTCAACAATGAAGTGCTCAGAGACCTCTGTAGGGAGTTTGGCTCTGTAGACCAAGTACTTGAGTCTTTATTGACATCAGGTGACACATCATTTGATGATGCTCTTGTCAGGTTTCTAAAATTCCGCCTGGATACCCTCCTTAACACACCGAAGAGGTCCAAACTCTCCAGGTTTTTCAATGCTCTTGCTAGGGCTTTTTAGATCAAAGATATGTTAGTCCTGCCTTCAATCAATTTGAGTAAGTGATTAATAATAATTAATCTTATGTACGGTTTTCTCCGGGTGCTCCGGTTTTTCCGACCAATTTTCAATTAAAACAAAAAAAAAGACATTCTCAGTGTCTCAGCCCACCGACTGACATCCGAATGAACTGGAATACTCTCCATTACCATCGTCAATTCACCATTTTATGTAAGGTTTTCTCCGGGTGCTCCGGTTTTTCCTACCAATTTTCAATTTTTAAAAAAAGACCGCTAAACATCCTCAGTGTCTCAGCCCACCCGTAAAGGCTGGCCAATCAGAAATTGATCTAGTGCAGTGACTGACATCCGAATTAAAACAGAAGTAAGCGATCCGGTCGTTTCGGCTAATGCTGCGTTCCAGGCAGGCTTTTGAAACCGTAAATTACAGCTTCAAGTCACAACTTACGACTTTGTAGCGTTCCAGGCAACCCACTCGTGTTTTTCCGACCTGTTTTACCGGTGAAAGTCACTATAACGGCCACTCGTAACTTCTGACCCGTGAACTCGTACCAGATCGAACTGGTACGACTTCACAGGTCGGAAAAACACGAGTTACGGGCTGCCTTGAACGCACCATAACAGTCCTCGTCCCTACGTCACCACATTCACGGCGTCCCTTGGCTGCACACACAGCCCTGCATGCCGTTCTCTCTCCTCATTGGATAAAAACTGTAGGATACGATAAATGTTTTCTCCTCGGCTCAGAGCAGAGCAGAGTGACTGACAGACCCGTGTTTCGGTCCAAACACTCTATGTAAGTGATTGCTGTCGGAAGATTTAAGACTTATATTAACACAAATATATCACTTACTTCTGCTTTAACTAAAATACTCTCCATTACCATCTACAATTAACCATCTTCTGTAAGGTTTTCTCCGGGTCCTCCGGTTTTACCTACCACTTTTCAATCAATAATAATAAAAAAAACAACAACATAAAAATTTGATTGGTTTCTTTTTGCTCTCAAGTTCACAAAGATATGAAAATGTGCTAAAGGTTTGTTATGAGTAAAAATGATGCATGCGTGAGTGCATGGTGAATTCACATAATTACAAAAAGATGTATTATTAGCTTCTGCTGAAACCTAAGAATAAAACACAAAAAGAAACAAAGGTGCAGCAGGTACCTATAGGCCAAGTCTGAACCAGCCATAGAAAAAAGAAGATTGACAATTAATTGATTTGTGCATTGACTAACTGGGCCATATTTGAATGTATTTAGCATTATCAGGTTGCCCCTTTTAGCTGAAATAATTAATCAATAAGATTAATAGCAAATTAATAGCAAGACCATAACCATATTTGCTAGAAAAATCATTTGAATAAGATTTTAAATGGAAATGGTTGTAAAACATGCATTTTAACTCAAGGTTAATTCAACAGCTTCATTGATATGAAACTTTCAAATTCAAAGAGAGCAGTGCCTCTTGGAAAATAATGCAAATTTAACTAAAGGTGCTTGAAAAAAAAAAAAATCTCAACAAAAATATCTACAATCTGCAATAGCCTACTGTCCGTTTGTACTCCTGAGAAAACCAAGGACAATTTACACAGCGATTTATTACACTGTATGGTTTCATGTCCTTGAATTGACAGATCTTGTTTTGATGAGCAAAGTGTTGTGTAATTCAGAGTTGTGTAACTGATATTTCACCAATTTGTATCTGCTTCACAACTTTAATGAGAGACAGGATAAGAGTAGGTGGGCCTTCAGAGAATTCAGGGAAGACAGGAAGTCAGGGTTGAGTAGTTCCTGTGTTGACAAGCATCAAAATGAAGCTCGGGCAGATACTGTCGCTGCTAATAGGTTATTCCTTATGGATAAATCAAGGGATACAACTCCTCTGCATTGTACTGTATCTGTAGAAACGACACAACTGTCTGCAGACACATCAGCCTTATAGCTCCCTCAATGTCTTAGAGCTTCTCCTTAAAAGGAAATAAAACTAAGTGAAGTTATGCCAGTGCTGAGGCTTAGACGGTTCGGACAACTGGGCATAGGAAGATGAAAGCAAAGCAGAGATTATATGATATGTGGCCTACTTCTGGAGGTCCACTCACTCTTTATGCCTGCTCAATCCCTCCTGCTCTCATTCCCTTATCCCATCAGCAGAGTGTGTGTGACTCACCTCATCCTAACAACTGGATCACACACAAATAGATATAGCTATAATAAACAATAGTATACACATCTCTTCTTACAAAACACACCTGCACACAACAATGATGCAGTAAAAATGACAGGATACATCTTTGTATGTTAAGCAACAAGTGTCAAAGGCAGAAGGAGAAGGTTCATCTCACCAATATGGATGCATACCGATAGGAATGATCGATCAAAAGGTCCAGTAGGAAAAATGAATAATAAAAAAAACAAAACAATAATAATAATTTGAAAGCAAGATATTAAAGTCTGTTGAACATGGCTCGACGTGTGAACCGTCCGTCTTCTACGTCGGCCAGAGTTGTGCCGCACGTCCAGTCTCCACCTGAGACAGCGGGCTTGGTCAGATATGCGTCAAGATTGACATCACAGACCGGAAGTACGCTCATTCGGACTTTCACAATAATTTGTCTACGGAAAAACAGTGGAAATATTTTGTTAAACCAAACAACACCTGCAAATCCAGGCAGATGTGTTTCCAATCAGCCAGAAATAATATAAATATGTATGAAGTCAAACATAAGTTAATAATAATGTGATGACACTGTCTTAATATCATCCAGCACATCAACTTGCTTTGTATTCAAAATTAGGCCTACGCATTACAATGTTACATTGAAAAACATTTCATACACCCTCATTAGTTGGTCTTTTATTATTATTATTATTATTATTATTATTATTATTATTATTATTATTATTATTATTATTATTATTATTATTATTATTAATCGTTATCAGTTCATGATGAGATGAAACTCATAAAAGAAGTTCAAAAGAAGTTTAAAAAAAGAGTCACTCGAAAATTAAGGTGCGCAACATTTTATTTTTTAAATGACAGACCGGAAATTGCATTTATAATTTCGGCTAACTTGACGAAACTCAAATCCTTTATTTTCACATTAAAACCACCTCTCTGTTGTGTTCTGCTTTATTTCCTGCAAAAAGCAGAGGAGGAAGAGAGGCAGAGAAGATAGAGGAGAGGAGGGAAAAAAAGAAGAGGAGTGGGAGGAGGGGGATTCATTGTTAAAGAGGATTAGACCTGACTGAGCCATCTGTGGCCCCAGACTGATAAGCTTAGTTATAAGACAAATATGTTACCAGTCTCACAAACTTACAGGCTACTCAAAGACTAATTAGTTTTCCCAGAAGGGTCGCCTGTAAAATCACAAGTTTTATTATTATTTCTGAACGTTTTTATCAACAAATAGTTAATAACACAGATATACAACACTAGTTATTATTTTTGTTCCTGCTGTTTAGTGATATCACCAGAAAAGTCTAACTACAGGTAAACTGTCGCACAACAGAGATTCCTCCATCTCCCACACGTCGTGCGACGTAAGCTACGTGACGTCATTGCGCAAACTGCAGCGTCCTCCTCCCATGGCAACCAAGAATCAAAAAGCACGGATCCTCCTGAGCTGTTCGTGTTCTGTGATCAACGCCTTTGCTTTGACTTTTCAAAACAAAGATTCAATAAACCTCCTCTCAGGTTTTATTGTCCTCTGTCCTTCAGGTTCCTACACAACTCCTGTCCTCATTGATGCTCTGTCTGACTGTTAAAGGGATATTTGCAACTGGAAAAATAGGTGAACGCCTAGAAATGTGTTTGCACAAGCAGAAAAGTCAAAATATTTCCCTCCTTGACTCAGATTGTGCCTGCTGCTCTCTGCAGGGTGTTCTCCAGCCACTGGGAGGCGCCACAATCCTGCTCCTTCCACTGGACTGAATCAAACAGAAGCGCTCAGACAGACCAACAAAGGACAGCTGTAAATTTTAAAACTAAAACAGTCACATAATTCTAAATTTGTGTAATATAATTGTTACTGTTTTCTATTTAATGTGCATATTTGTAAAGAGACACACAGGGAGTAGTCAGTAGTCAGTCAGTTTCACACAAGGGTTTATTAGAAAAAAATCTTCTAACCCTGAGATCCCTTTGAGATGCAAAGAATAACATCATAAATAATATTTAAAAAAACAACAGTAGAGTTCAGCCTCTCGACCGAAGGCTGATGCATTCATTGGGTCAACATTCATAAATATACTGTATATAGCATCGGGGGGCACAGCTCCAGCTCCTGAACTCAACGCAAAAATATTTAAATATAAATTAAATAAGAAAAACATCAACAGCGCCTAGTGCAAAGGGTTTAAAGGTCAAGGTTTTCAGTTTCTATAACAACAGTACAGGCAAAGCCTGTCAGTGTTTATAGTTACAGTACATACTGGTGACCAGTTGGAGTGCAGCTCTTATTAAGACCAACTGGTTTTTCAGGGCGGCAGAGGAGCACCCTAAGACGAGCGTTTAGCTGCTACATCAGGCTGGAACAACAATCTGCAGTACTTACACATAAATATAAACATACATTACATCGAGAACTAAAACCTGACTCTATTAAAAGCTCAGGGACGTAGTGACTGTATCCAACGTTTAGTTTTCAGCTGGATGGATGGAACAGAAAAGGAAAGAGGAGAAAAGGAAGGATTGGATGAACAGATAAGGATGAAAAATATGTTAATTATTGGTTTAGACGATTTTTATATTGATATTTATATCTTTATATCTATCATCTGAATTATCTCATTCATCATCCACATTTCTGAATTTCTTTAGGATCTAAGGTTTTCAGTTCAGACTGATTTTTTTTTTAACATGCCTCATTTTAAATAAAGCTTTGCATGGAATTGCTGCAAAAATGCTACATAAAGGCTCAGTTGGCTTGTGCCACTTGGTTGCTCGTGGCGATGTGAGTGACCATGGTCTGCACCAGCTCTGGGAGGTCGTACTCGTGCTTCCAGCCCCAGTCCCGCCTCGCCGCGCTGTCCTCCAACGCCATTGGCCAGCCGTCCGCTGAAAAGAGACAGGATGAGGAACTGAATTCTCCCTTCACAATAACTCAACCACTGTGAAGCTCATACAGCAGCGTTACCTATAGCCTGTCGGACCGGATCCACATCGTACGTGACCTTGAGGTCAGGCAGGACTTTCTGGATCTCCTGGGTGAGCTCGTGTGGTGTGAAGCTCAGGGCGCTGATGTTGTAAGTGCGGTGGAGCAGGGAGTTGGCCGGAGCTTCTAGGAACTCTAGAGTCGCCCTGAGACAGTCATCTGGACGAGTGCAGGAGTGTAAAAAGGAAAAAAGACGAGGCGTTTAAGGGATAGTTCAACACTTTGGCAAATTGGCCCATTGCCATAATCCCTATAGTTTTAGGAGTAGGTTCGTTACCTTTAATTGTCGGTGCAAACTGTTTTTAGAACGGCGGAGCAGAGCCACGAGCTGTTGTTATTTTCGAGGCAAATGCACAGACTGCTTTCCAAAAAACTGTCCCCGACGGGAACACACATCAGCGGTTTTGCATGAATTTACCTCGAAAACAACTCAGTCTCGTAACATTCTGTTATTGTCTCATAGCAGGTCACAACTTGTCCACCAGACCGTTTTGGAGTTGTTGGATTGTGTATTTGATGAGTTTGATGAGGGAAACCAAGAAATCTAAAAATAGCTTGCACCAACAATTAAAGGTAACAAGCCTTCTGCTATGACTATAGGGATTATGGCAATGGGGAAATTACAAAATCAAGCCTACCTATGTACATCATTGGAAGCCGTGTGTCATCACGCAGGTTACACCCGAAATGACCAGTTTTCATAGCTGCGTGGAAGATCTGCACTGCGTAGTCTGGAAAATGGAGGAGATTATGACGGTGACAGGCAGTATTATACAGTATATGCATGTACAGTTGAACCTATGGAGGCATCAACCCCCGTCCTAAACTGCTGCTTACCCGTGGTTCCTCCTCCTGGCTGGGAGTCGGCTGAGATGATTCCTGGATACCTGAGGCAGCGGAAATCCAGACCGTACCTGTGGTGGTAGTACTGATAAAGAAAAAGGAGGAGGAGGAGGAGGAGGAGGGAAAAGCTCAGAAACACTTAGAACAACAATCTGTACATGATGTGTGTGTGTGAATGTTATGTGTCTCACCTCACCCATCAGCTCTGCGTGGACCTTGGACACACCGTAGATGGTACGGGGTCTCTGCACACACAGCTCAGGGGTGGGGTCCCTGGGCGAGGACGGACCGAAGGCACCGATGGTGCTGGGGACAAACACACGCAGACCATGTTCGGTTGCAATGTCTAATATGTTATGGAGACCTACAAAGAGAGAGAGGCTGTGCATAAGTGTTCTAGCTTAAGATGGCTCTAAATGCTCGGTATGCTCGGTACAGGAATGTGTGTGTACTTCTTGTGTGTGAATGTACCTGTGATGTTGACCTCTTTGGCCAGAGTGACGTTGCTCTCTCCCACCGCAGACAGCACTGCTGAGTAGTGAACCAGCCAGCTGATGTTGTTGTTCACCACGATCTCCCTCAGGTTCTTATAATCCAGGATGTCGGAGAAGATGAACGGACCTGAGAAGGACAGGAGACTTTGAACACCGTCTACCCACTCATCTGTAGATTTTATGAATGTTGTAAATTGACTCGAAGGTTTTGGCTCCAGGCTCTAAGAGGCCACACGAGTGGGCACACACCGTTATGGTAGACATGGTTGGGAGGTTTCCGAATGTCAGACAGGATCACGTTGTCTTTTCCAAAGCGTCTCCTGAGGGTAAAACATGAATAAGATCAGGTCTACTTTCATATTAACTACTCGTGTTGGATAGAGCTAAACAACACAACAGGGTCTTACCTCAGTAACTTGGCAAGTCCCACCCCCAGCTGTCCAAGTCCTCCTACAAAGATAAATACAGATGGAAACTTTGAGATAAAGGGACATTTGGCTTGACTGTGTAAGAGGAAACTCTCACACTCAGAGGAAAACCAACCTGTGATGAGGACTTTGGGGCAGTCGGTATCAGCGCAGGATGAAATCTGGCTTCTTTCGGGGGTGCAAAACTGTTGTGAAGATGAGCTGATACCACGTGCCGCTGTGATCAACCCCTCCACTCTGCACCGGGGCCTGCTCCTCCCAGCATGCTTCACTGCACCTCTCAGCAACTGCACCACCAGCATCGTGACGCCTCCTTGAACGAATGCACGTACAGTAAAGGTTCACTTGCAGGAAGTACATCTGCATTTGCTACCGTGGTGAACAGCATGAGTTATACCTGCTAATTCTGCTGCTTTATCTTGGTCTCTAATCAGCCTCATTAATTAGTCTAAAAGCAAAACTCTAATGGCACATGCTGTGTTTTTATTAACACTATGTGTGAATGAAGTCTGACTTAACCCCCCCCCCACCCATCTGAGATTAGCTTCTTACAGTCTGTAGCTGACATGGCCTATATATAGACTTCATCTATACTCCAGACCACTCTTAAGCTCATGGTGACAGTGAGATTAATGGGGCCAAGAGCCTTGATGATAATAATGCAATCTAGCAGTCTGGCTATAAGCATTACATCTGTCTGTTACAGTCCCCTGTCATAGTCTTCCATTAAAGGAATAACAAAGTTATAGTTTCTGGTGTGATTGTGCCCTATGAACAGCTGAACAGTAACCTTAAGGACAAATAGACTGTAATAACATTGGGTCGTGCAATCCTTATGCTTTTTTATGTTTTAAGACCATTTTTCTTATCTTTTTCTTCTCTATCTTGTCTTGTGTCATACATGCACCATGTTGGGGTAGCAAAGAAATTATTTCAATGACAATAAAGGCAATCTATTTAATCCATCTATCTATTACTAATCAATAAAATCCTGACTAAAATCACAATACAACCCATTAAATACAACGTGTTTAGTCTTGTTTTACCTATGATTAAGTGACAGAAATCTCAGAGTTATTTTAGTGCGTGCTTCCCAACAGAGGCTAACTATCTCGTGATGACCATCCAGGGTGCAAAGCTAAAATTACCGGTTATTATTAGGTAACAATGTGGGAGCAGACCGACAAACATCATCTCTCCTCCTGCTGCTGAATGGTAACGTTAGCCTAGCTGGTCAACCGTCTCACTGAAGCTTATAACTTAGCCAAGCCGGCTATAAAAATAAATACATAAACAAAACGCCTGATAAACCACCTCAATAAAACGCATAGTAAATGAATATGTGTTCCTTACTTTAGACTGATTCGTAAAAATAAAAAAAGACGACAAGAAACTCCTCTCCACAGCCAACGTTTGTGATGATAACCACAGTGATGAGACATGAAAGTGGAGTCGCGTGGCTGCGGGGGATTCGAAGCGCTGTGATTGGCTTAAAGCTCCGTCCCAGGAGGCATGGCAACGAGCCTGCCCAAATAAAAGACCCACTTCCTGTCATTCCTGTCAAAGTAAAATTCGTACTTTTCCTAGTTTACGGTTTGGTTTCTAAACGAGTGGGGGAGAAATTGTGAACAAATGGACTTCCTGTTGTACTGTTACTCCTATTGCTACTCGATAAATACATTATATATGCATTCACAATCTTTTTTAGGCCTATTTAAAAAAAAATCAAGGCGAAGCTTGATGTTTTCCCTCTTGTATTAGTATTTCCGTTAATTTGCGAAACAGCGCCCCCCTGGTTTGTAATTGTTACTGGACGTCGCCAGGTGTGAGTGGTTAAAGGCGGTATTGCACCCCCGCTGGACAGGTGGTCACTGGAAACAGGCCAGGTGAATTTAATTAAAAAATGACTATTGTCAAAAAAAGGATATCGTCACTGAAGAAAGAAAAAAACGACTTTTGGAGAGGAAAATCCTGAGGAAAAGTTTAGTAACAGTAAGTAACAGGAATTTTGCGACATATTTAAAGTAGTTGGTTTGTCAGCTTTTTCCCCCCCCTCTGTGGTTAAGGATATCGGCGACAGTCGTTGGGAAGCTAACTAACTTAGCAGAGATGAAGAGGACATAATGGACCGAGAGGTGTCGTCTATGGACCTGTATTTACCAACAACAAGGGACACGGGACATTGAGGACCAAGCATGGAAACTTCAACAACATGAAACAAAGCGGGAACTTCAAAACGTGAGTTTTTTGACAACACAACACGCCCAATGTTGTTGCTATGTTGTTAATTTGCTTAAGGCTAATTGCTTTTCATCATGACTGTGTGTGTTTTGCTTTTGCTGGTGAAAACTGTCTGCTAACTGCACTTAAGCTGCTGTGGTGTTGCTGTTGTGTACAATAACAAAACATGTGGAGGCTTCAAATAATTAAGATTTATTCATTGGTTATTGGCAGTATTGGTTGTTCAGTTACCTGTTGCTTATGGAAGATGTGACTAATGATGTGGTTTGCACTGCAGTGAGTAAGGGCCTAATAACCACCCAACTGTGTAAGTCATGTATTTGATACATGCAGACTTTGTGATTGAATACCTTCGCGTGAATGATGAGTATTAATATCATAAGCTTTATAGTAGTTGGCAATGCAGTTTGCATGAGAAATGTTGTGTCTTTGGTCCCACAAAACTTAATTTGTTAAAATGTCATGGTAAAATGAGACATTGTCCCACCCCAAAACAGAGCAGACAGCCAGAGCATCCACTTCACACTCTGTTCTGCAGTGTATAAACAGTTTGTTAACAGTGGAAGAAAATTGTACAAACCAGTCCGATAATTATGACATTTGGAAGTTCTCATAAGAATAGATTAAGTGACCGTCCAGTTGTTTGTGAATTTTACCATAGTGACAGGTGTGATTAAGTTGGAGGAGATGTGCTCATGCAAATATCGTAAAACTAATGGAACAGATTTCCCCTCTGTAATTAAGATGAAATTTGGTGTCAGTTGTAACCTTGCCCCCGCTAATTATGTACAAGTGATTCATTCCCTGTTACACGCAGGAATATTAGGCCTAATCTGTGTCCTGCGTTTGTGAGTGGTGGATCTGTGTGTACGCACAAATTGTGCACACACTCCTGGACATATGCAAACACACATCTTTACATGTGCATTCATAATTTTACACAGAAATGACCTTTCCTCTGACTCCATCAGCCTGGTCTCCTATATACTGTATATCAGTTTTGATTTGCATCCTCTGGATGGAGTCGTGTATGTGAGGAGTGATTAGGCTACATTTAACCTCTCTGGTCGTGTATTTGACCACGGTTCAGTTAGATGCCCACAATGTTTTAGTAAAAAACAAGTTGAGAAATCAGTGATCAGGAAATAAATCTTCAACAATGTTTAGTCTGTGACATTTTGAATGTGCCTAATGGAAACTGGATCCAATTTCTCAATGGCTAGGATTTGCAGCTTGACACTGTTTTTTTTATATTGGTAATGGAACAAATTTGCTCTTTGGACTTTTAGTTTGACAGAACAAGACATTTGAGGAAGTCACACTGAGTTATGGGAGACTGTCACTGGCATTATTTTGGAAATGCTATTTACTTAACGAGTAATACAAAGAATAATGGCCAGAACAATAGGTAATAAAAGTATATTGCTGCTGCTGCTGCTGCTAGTTGCTGCTCTACTTTTTAAATTATGTTTACAACTGTTTTTATGTTTTAACTGTATAATATTTTATTGTTATCGCTATATATATTAAATCTTATGTGATGGTGAAAAATATCACTTTATAAATTACTGAACATTTGTTGGATTTTTCTAGGTGTCGTGCAGATGCAGCTTGTGTTTGCTTAAAGCCACTAGGTGGCAGTAGATACCCAGAAATCCTTGAATTCAAGAGGTCTGCATCTCTGCTCAGCATCCTGTTGTGGCTGCAAATGTAAAAAAAATAATAATAATAATAATAGGAACATTTAAAAAATCTTTTGTGTGATTTATAAAGTAAAAAATATTTTATTTATTTATACATAAATATCCAAGTCAGTTAAATTTTCTTTTAAAGGAACTAACCATCCAAACATAATAAATACACAGTTTGTTAAAATGTGTAGCTACTTTTTGTATTTTCTGCAGCACTATCTGTGAATTGACAACATTTTAATTATTGGTGCGTTTGCTCCTGGTCATAGGAAGAACAGATAACTTCCCTTTAGTATGTGTGTGTAAAAATGAAGTGTGTTGTTAAAGATAATTTGGAGATTTGGATAATTTAGTGTTGCAGCGGTCTTTTCTACCTCCACATTCCAAACATCTGGATAAAAGCCAGTTTTTCCTGTGGATTCGTTTCCAACCCTAGAGAACGGGCAACAATAGATGATGCATGTCTTATTGTTCATTTGTCTAAATAGCCCCTGTTGTTTTTTTTGTTGTTGCCATTTTGGTGGTCTGCCAAATATCTGAATATGTTCTATACACATATTCCAGCCTTGTTTTGCTCATTGTTGTCTTGTGCACATGCTTGAAATAACAGGATTCCTTTCTTGCTGTGGCAGCTTTGGTTCTCCACATGAAAAAGAAGATATTCTTTGTTTAATGTGGAAATACAGCCTGGAAAAAAGTATTGTATTGTTTACATACACAAACATGAATGTAATTACTCATCATTTCCTGGCTGAAACAAAAGCCACTAAACAATAATAGTATTATTGTGTACTCTGTCCAGAGAATACAATTAATAAGAAATGATTCGTTTCCCACAATTATGGTGGAAAACTGTGTGTCTTTTTGGTAACTGTTGCAAGGTATACAGGGATTTTATTGAATTTCAGGCAGTTTTTTTTCTTCACATTTTTACACAGTTAACACTTTGATGCTGTATGATTCAGCCAAAGTTTTTCACTGCTGATTTAATAATCTCTCCTTTAAAGGCTGCTGCTTTCTTGATTTGCTATTGTTGTTGTTGTTGTTGCTGATTGTGTAAATCGTCTGTCGTCTAACTGGCAGTGTTGGAGGAAGTACTGAGATCTTTTTCCGCTGTAAAAGAATAATACCACAATGTGAAATGTGTTCCTACACAGTGTATTAGAATAGTATTTATGCAGGAGCTGTAAATGTGCAGCTAATTTCAATAACCTAATCTAATGTTGGGCATTTTAATATGTAACGATTCCTTCTATTTATTACTATTAAACAGTTAAAGTTAAGCTCTGTGGAGTGACTGCAGCTGTGAGAAAGTAACATTTAACTCACAAATGTGGTGAAGCAGAATTATAATGAAGCACAGAAACAAACACAAGTGTACGCAGTACTTCTGATAAGTCACTTCCACTTCCGTCTCCTCTTCATTTCTCATCCTTTGTCAACATTAGAAAGCGAAATGAAGGAGCCGTTGTGTGTTTCTTCCACTGGGCCCTGTCATTTCCCATGCACAACTCTCCCCACTGGCTCCAGTATAAAAAAAACAACATCAGTGTCGGTTTAAAATTAGCAAAATAAAAGCCTCTCGGATGTCGCACAGCTCTATTAATTTGAAGCTGTCTTTTAATTTCACCTCGTCTTTGTTGTGCAGCCACAAATGATTCCAGCCCGAACATGAATGAGTTGTTTTCGAGCACCGAGCTATCAACACGCACATATATAAACATAATTAACTCTAAATTAGTTCCATTTTAAAGAGAGCATGTAACAAGATGAAGTGCTCCTCAAATCACAGTGGTCATAATGCACGTGGTTCATAGTTAGACATTTACAAGGAATACATAATTTCAGACGATATACATCATGAACTCCATCCCAGCGTTTAGCCAGTGCCGCTCCTAATTCACCATCATGCCTCCAGCCGCTAATGGGATTGTAGTCGGGCCTATTTATTGCCATTAGGGAATTGCGGCTACATACAGTGGGTGAGGGGTTAATTAGAAACAAGTGAAGGGGTCAGAGGTGTGTATATGTGCATATGTGTGTGCAGCACATGTGATCATGAGAGGGCTGGACCTCTGGTAATAGGGGGCGGATTTAAAAAGGATCCTTGGGAGAAGATTTATCCGCCGCCTGTGACACGGGGACAAATAGTGCCGATAGGTGAAGGCCTTCTCGCTGCAGAGTCCAGTGTGGATGACAAATAGCTTCTGTGTGTGTGTGTGAGGGAGAGAGAGAGAGAGAGAGAGAGAGAGAGGAGGGGTAAATAGGATGCCAGACCATATTCACTTATCACTGAGTCAGGGCCTTCCTTGAATCCTCTCTTGACATCCAGCAGGGACTCATTCGCTTCTCTCCCTCGCCTCTCTTGTTTTGTCCCTGCCTCTCTCTTTCCTCCTATTTATCTCTCTTCTCTTTAATACTCTCTTCCACACTCCCCCCCCACACCCTCTCCTCCCCCACCACACCTCCTCACCTCCTCTCCTCCAGCGCTCTCAGCAGTATCTCCCCAGCCTCTCAGCTTCCCCATATTACACTGCCAGATAAGAGAGGAAGAGGGCCCCGGCTGACAGGAACCCCAAATTAATTTACAAGCAATGATGCCGTTCCTGAGGCCGATAGAACAGTCTTCATACAATATGAAGGGACGGGGAGTGATGCCTCAGAGGCTCCACATGGGGAGGGAGAGAGCGACCATGCTATCTTTGTAATTATAGGGAGAGACCTTGATCCCCCTCTGTCTCTCTCTGTCTCTCTCTCTCTCTGGATAAACGCTGTAGAAAGAAACCCAAGAGACAAACCCAAGCTCAGCGCTGTGGACGTAGGCGATGAAGAAATCTGTGGTTTGCTTTCAATCTCAAGTTTTTCTTTCTCTCTCTCTCTCTTTCTTTCTTTCTTTCTGTGGCTTATATGAGGCATGAATTGATCGTACATTACATTGTGTATCCTCCAGGACGCTTGCCTTCAGGAGACAATTGTGCCACAGTTGTTCCTTCCTCCTCAGTCTCCCACCGCTGTTGCTTTCAACACTTGATGCACGATTCGCCACAGCTCTCCGGCCTAATAGGCTTACCGCACCATAGAATCTAAAGAAATGTAAGTGGATTAAGGAAATCAGTTTTCCAGTTTATATAGCATTCATTAGCCACTGCCAACAGTTTATGTTGGATCGAGGCTTTTACTATGGGAGCCAGTTCGCCTCGTCAGAGCAGCGTTCTTTGGCGTACATGCTTCGACATCCCCTGACAGGCGAAATGAGGAAATAATAAAGCAAATCTGGATGTGCTCATGGTTTCGCTCTCACACAGTCGAGGGCTGGTCCTTGACTCTACTCCACTCACCTCGGCGCTAACAGAGCAGTGTGTCCCTCTTTAGCTACAGGAGCTGTCAAAGGCTCATTTATATTGTACTGTGTGGCTAACTGGTCAGTGATGCTTCATTTTCAATAGTGTTTGAGCCTATTTGAACAAATAATGAGCCACAGGGACTTATTTTGAACTGGAGGTAAAAACAGACACTGATTCAGCTCTGTCACTTTAAATTTTGAGGCTTTTTTTGACCCAATGAATTACAGTACTGTGTATATGAAAATGTGAAGCATGAATAAGCAATCTTCAATCAAACCCTTTAAAAGTATTGAAACCAAAGATCAGCTTGTCTCTGGTGGAAGTCCCCTGTTGTTGTGACAGTGTCTAAATGACCTTTCTGACCTTCATCTGTTGATCCTTATTGGCCGACACATGCACTGATCTACCGTCCTGTAGTCAGAGTGAGCAGGAGCAGAGATGCACAGTAATTCTTACTTAATGTTACATAATTAATCGTTTAGGACTTGAAGTAAAAAGTGCAGGAGATGGACTTGGTTTTGCATTTGTTGATTTTGACTTAAGATGCCAAAGACATGATTTGAGACTTAATTAAAGAGTTTGCTGACTTCGCTCTCATTGTTTATGCTTCCAACCCTGCTCATGTCTCAGTAGGAATTGATTCAGCAAGGTGAAATCGGGTCCTCAGTCTGTTCATAGTCGGTGCCTCTGGTGCTTCGCTTGAGTGACAAGCAAACAAGTGCGAGTTATTTGTGTTTTACAACGTCAGCAACAGACACACAGTGCACTGCATACCCTCAACATTTAGATTGTGAGCGAATGATTAGAGGTTAATTATTATATTTCCTATCTTTGCATGATAGTCTAAATTCCTGGAGCTCATGCACAGCATTGGCATTAAGTGGACAGGAACAAATGCACCTGTTTTCTGTGCGTTTCAACACAACAATGACAAGCTAATTAAAAGTTTTAGAAAGCAATCAACAATCCTCAGGACCAGAATCTGGTCACAGAACCGGATCCAGGGTGTTGAGACCACTGATAGAAATATTACGTTCACGTGTGAGAGGGTGTCCTTCCAAAAGCACAGGAATGGATTTGTTTGCATAGTTTGGAGGCTAAATGCTTTGTGAGCTGTGAAATGGGTAATTTGTTGAAGCCAGTGTTTGGGGGCAGCTGCACGCAGTTACACAGTCCTGCCCTGATCGCCGTCCAGCAATCCGACACAGACAAAACCGATTTAGGTCCAGTTAACACGTTAACGTTGGATTCCCAGCATTATCGGCTCCAGCTCTCAATGGCTCACAGTGTCATGATGGATACATGAATAATTCAGAGCCGGGCAGTGGTTGCCTGGGACATGCTGCCATGTTGGAGGAGAGACAAGTTGGACACTCATCTTCTTTTTGACAACTTTTTGAACAATTTACAGCCTGTGACCTTATTTCTTCCTGTGACTGATTCTGCTCATGGTGACTCGTCCATCACAAGAACCTGTGATATGCATTGCAGACACATTATTCTTTGGTTTAGATGGGCCTGGGAAAGCTGCTATTGTTGCTAATATGTGCAAGTCTTTTATTTTGAAATCTCAATATTGTTCATTTCATTCAATACTGTAAGTGATGTCACACTTTAGACCGAAACTTATAAAGATGCTTCATGCACATGTGTGAATTATGAGTAATATGAGTGGATTTACAGTATATGCCTATTTAAAAGCATTACAGATAATTATTTGAATCATAACGTAAATAAAAATGGATTTGTAGGCAAAAAAAATGAAAATATTCATCTGGCTTTTTGGCTTTTATCGCTGCAAAAATGACACAGAAATGAAAAATGCCCTGGCCGTTGACACCAAATCTCTTGGCAAACTCGACTTGGTAACAGTTGCAGGACGAGATCACGGCGCTGACATGGCTGCCACGGAGACGCGCAGCAGCCAGATTGTGCTTATGTGCGTCTCCGCTCCTCTCATAGAGGGACAAGTGTAAATCCAAAGCTGAAAACTCCATTAGGCCGAGTCAGTCATGCATCCGTGTGCTCCAGTGCCAGACAGCTCTGTAAATCAGCTTCCCCTTTTTCTAGCTCCACTGAAGAAAACAATATGGGTAGTGTCTGGGTACTGAGCATTGGGCCCTTGGGTTACAGGCACACACACACACACATACACACACACATGCATACACACTCACACATACACTCGTACCCTGGAGGCCTGGCTGCTACAGAGTGAGACCAAATGCTCTGATCCAGGTTGAACTAACCACTGACATGTGCACCTGTCAGACATGGGCTGCTGAAGGTGTGTGTGCATTTATATGTACATACTGTATAACTCTGTGTGTGTGTGCGTGTGTGTGTGTGATGTTACAGCGCTGTGTCTTCGGTTCAAACAAGAAAAAGAAAAGAAAAGATGATCCATCTCTGTCAGTCAGTAGATTCATTAGTGTTTGAGACGTTCGTCGTGTTTCATATTTACGTTGCTGCAGGTTTTGGATTTTCTCATTTTCTCGTTTTCTCGTTGCTCATGTTTTCTCTGGTACACACACATGCACATGCACATTGCACACACACACACATGCAAATACACAGGCTGTGAAGTAAATGGATTTGGAGTGTGTCCGCCCGTCCTAATCTGTTGGCCAGTAAAGGCTGACTGAGTCCTAGCAGGTGCTAGACACTTGTCTGTGGAATGTGGAGGGGCCAGACCTCGGACCTCCCACCAGGACTGAGCTTCCTCTGTGCTGCATGTGTGTGTGTGTGTATGTGTGTGTTGGGTGGAGGGCGGAGGGCGGCGGTCACCACCTGCTCTCGACCTAATTTCAGTTTTTTGAGGACCAAAACATTGCATTACACTTTAAATATGGGTTTAATCCAAAAATGATTGAGATATTTGGAATAAACTGGATTCTCTCAATATCACAAATATTTAAAGGCTGAGAGCTTCACCCTGTTATATTCATTATATGTTTTTTGAAAATGCACAATATTTTCATGTGCAGAATTAATGATAATTTGGCTTATAGGATTTAACTACTTTTTCAGTATTAAAATTTTTTTTTTGACATAAAGGTTCAGATATTACTGTAAATGAACATGCAGAGACTTAAAAATACCGGTTTAATGTAATTTGATGCAGAGTTCATTGCAGTGTAATTGCAAAACTTGTGTCAGTGCACACAGGCACAAAGTCATTATAGTATTTAAATGTATTTAATTTCAAAATGAAGATGAAACCCAAAAACTATTAATACCTCCACTGGGATAACAAGGGCTTCATATAGACCAGGGTGTGATGAACCTGCTGTTGACCCTTGCTCCTCTGTGTGTGTTTGTGTGCATTGTGTTTACACCTGTTACCGTGTCAGATGAGCTGCTGGTGGTTTGCTTTATTTAAATAGTTTGAGTTTGACAGGACACAATGTGTACAGTAAGAATGCAGGAGCAGCCTCTGGGCCCACAGAAATGAAACACAACTATTTTCACCTTAACCTTTTTAATGAAACGTTTGCTGTTTTGCAACCTGGCTCATAATAACTTTAAAACAACATAAGGGATTTATGTGAAAAGTGGTGTTAGTTTGAATCTTTTGCTCTGCCTGTTGTTTTGCTGTTGTTAGCATGACACAGAAAGGACACTATTGTGACCTTTAGACCCAGGCAGATGGATGTTCAGGTGCAGTGATGATGACTCAATTCAATTCAATTTATTTTTAAAATGGGACAATGCGACTGCACAAAACATAATAATCATCTGGAGATGAGCCCTCTGCTCTGTCGTCTTTCTGTCTGAGGCTCAGCCCACAGCGAGCAGACTGCAGACTAAGTCCAGTTCATCAGTGTAACAGCCCTGTGCGTTAAATGAGTGTGAGAGTGTGAATCAGCAGAAAGGCGATCTGTGTGCTGTCTTTAATGTAGATTAATGCTACCTGCCTGTGCTCTGGCTGCTTTGTGTGGACAGCAATTAAGAGCAATAATCACCTTTTCATGGTCTGCTCTCTTAGTAGGTCGTTATCCTCCACCTTATCACCCCCCCACCACCCACACCCACACCCACCCACTTTCACCAAATACGAGATAATGAGGAAAGTTTGGTGGGTGTCCATGTTATTGTGTGCTGAGAAACAATATGTAGATTATTCATATGAAGTGGGACACGGCAGCTTTGTGCTGTGACCTGAATGTGTAGCGTTTCATGTGTAGGAGCCTGAATGGATGTAAAGTGTTGGAGGAGCGCTGATTTATTTCTCTTCCTCTTCCCCTGCCTCTCTCTTTTCCTCCCTTTCTTCCTTCCCCTCTCATTTTTCCCGGTGTCAGAATGACTGATGGTGGCCAGCACAGCCGGGTGTCCGGCATTATGCCTCCGACAAATGGCTGCGGCCTGCTCGGCCAGGCCTTGGACCGGACAGAAATCAATATTTCACCATTTAAAATCTATCAAAAGAGGATTTTTGAGAGCGCTACAGCTGCCTGCATTCCCTTCCACCCACCACTAACCACCGTCCCCGACTCCCCCCTTCTCCCTGCCATGCCACGAACACTGAATCAGACACTTTGTAGTTACAACTAGTAATCAATAAGCCAGCACCTTCACAGATCTTAACCGCGGTCGCCTCGGAACGGTGATGGATGGCGAGGAAGGCCGCGATTCATTTTGTCAGGCCATTACGCCGGCGAATTCTGTCCACTTCATCCTGCAGACGATCATTTTTCACACTTCATAAGGAGCAGAAATGGGTTGCGATGGAGGAGAGGACGAGGACGGGGAGGGAGGAGGGGGGGGGTGGTGGTGGAAGGAGAAGGAAGAGGCAGACAATGAGAAGGCAGACGACGGGAGAAAGAGAGTCGGGAAGAAACAAAGAATATGGGAAACGGTTGAGGGGGAAATGCAGAAACTCAGGGGGGAGGAGAAAGCGAGAGTGATGACAGACGATAGAGAAAGCAGGAAGAGGAAAGAGAAAGCAGAGATGTAAACCAGACTGAGTGGCTCCTGTGGCCATTTTGCTTTTTATTTTAGTGAATAAAGAGGACAAAACACAGCGATACATAAAAACCGCTCGCTTTGTGGCATCCGATGACTTAAAAGTCGACGTTTTCTGCTGAAAGATCAGATGAACCGCTGCGAGCCGAGGACCGAACCATCAGACTGATGAAAACCTCTCTGAAATAAACCACAACGACAACAAAAGACAAACAAGACGACAACAGCCAGCTAGACTGTGTCTGTCTGTGTGTGTGTGTGTGTGTGTGTGTGTGTGTTGTGTTTGTGTGTGTGTGTGTGTGTGTGTGTGTGTGTGTAAGCAAACCAGTCAGGGGGGAAATTGATTTTTTTTTTTCCTCCCCACGCTGAAAGCATTTTATCGCTATAAAACACACAAGGGCAAAGTAACCATGAACAAGTCCCACTAGTCAAACGTATTATGTTTACAAAACAGCAAAGTGGTAAATTAGTCGAACTAAAACGCACGCCGCACTTCCACACAGGGAAATATGGCGCCGTCACTATACACTCTACTCCACGTTCGGTTGTAATGGCCGCCGAGGGCTCAGTGTGTGATGCACCGGCTCGTGGCTGCAGATGGACTTGGATACAAGAGAGAGGAGAAGAAGAAGAAGAATCCTTTCTTTCTTCCTTCCTTCCTCCACCTTCTGTCATTTGCATTAATATATCTCCTCCTCCTCTTCTTCCTCCTCCTCTTCTTCCTCCTCCTCCTCCTCCCACCTTTCCCTTCCTCCCCCAGTCTTGGCCCAGCTCCCAAAGACCCACGGTGTTCTTGTTGGATCGATCTTGCCTCGGAAAACAAGTGACAGCTGCTGTGTGTGTGTGTGTGTGTGTGTGTGTGTGTGTGTGCGTGCATGTTTGTGTGTGTGTGAGTGTTCGTGCTGTCCCTCGGCCGTGGTCTCGCCCCATATGTTGGCCCTCACCTGCTGGCGGGCGAGGATTATGAGCTACAAGCTCTTATTAAAACTGGATTTGTTTACCCTCCTGCTTGCACGCGGCGACAACAAAAACAGTATGACCTGTCCGTCGCTGGGCCGCCGCCCGGCCGTGAGAAAGGAGCTCAGGGTTGAAATCTAGTTAAAAAAAACAAAACAAATACAAACACACAAAGCAGAGGGAAGGCTGGGGACTTTCTAACAGATTCAAAATGGAAACATTATTGTTTCTGCGTCAACACAAATGATGTCAACGTTTCATTTTTTCCAAGTAGAAACCACAAAAATCCTGTTCATCCTCTAAAATCTTTGGGTTTTGGTGAAGTAGAACAAACAAACAGGAAGTAGAAAATCTAAATGGCTTGAAGGTGGTGATGATGTCACACCCAGCCGAACAAGAGTAGGTAACCAAGGTCTTGAATACCCGATCCTGCAGGCTTTCCACTCCAACTAGTAACCTATGGAGTCAGATAAGTTGTGGACAGTGGGTTACATATTCAAAATGGACTCTGTATTTGTACAGAAACGGATACTGATAATTGAGGTCGTCTTTATGGTGATGTCACCTGTCGACACGCCTCCTCTCAGGTTCATGGCTCCGCCCTCGGGTTCATTACCGCTGACGGTTTCTCTGCCCATCAGTGCATCTGCTCCCATATAAAAAGTGTGTTTTGCGTTTATTTATAAAGCACTAAAAGGCAACATGTGGTCCTAGGCTACACCAGCTCCTCGTTAACCTGCAGCCACACGGTCATTATTTCACCTGATTGACTCCAAACGCTTTGTGTTTGTTTGTCTGTTCACTATTATTTTTGTGTGTTTATAATGAAACAGAGGACGTTACCTCGGTGCTTTTCAGATTTCAATTAAAGCTGAAGGAATGAATGAAGCAGCCCATCACGCTGACTTCCATCAGTATTTGCATGTCTTGTGTTATCCCTCTTGACAACCCTAGAAATCACATTCATATCCAAATAAATTGTTTTTCCAAATCACAGCGTGGGTTAGATGGGCGGAGGTGGGGGGGCGGGGTAATTGCTGGCAGAATTACATTCAGAGCAGAGGAGTGAATCTCTACATTTGTTAAGGCGGTGTGATGTTTTGGTGAAAAACAAACCAACAGATTCAGTATGCAGCATTATAACAACCTCAGTATTAGTTGTGTTTCTAGACACTGAAGGTGCTTTAGAATAAAATCTCCTACAGTGGCGTCTGAATTGTACAGTTTAAGGAGAGATACCAGGATGTTAGAGAAGGTAAAAAGATAATAATAACCCCCCCTTAGTGACCTTTCAGACTGAGACTTAATGGGCAGATTAACAAATCTTTTCACCCTGAAGTTAAACTTCTTGTTCTCAGATGAAGGGTCTGGTCAACCGGTTGTTTTCTTTCTGTTTATTCATCTGTTTCTCTTTATGCCCTAAACACACTGACAACAAACCGTTCCCTGTTCATTTTCTCTCTCGTCTCATAATCTAATTTCTTTCTTTTTCCTCTCTTCTTTTCATCTCTAATATTCTCCACCTGCCTTTTATCCCCCCTTCTTCATTCATTTATCTCTTCCCCATCTCTCCAGCCCCTTTTTTTTGTAGTTTTTATTTCTTCATCTCATTATTCTGCTTTTTGTCACCTTCCATCTCTTCTCTCCTCGCTCCTCCTTTTCCTTTCCCACCTCTTCACCTCTTTCTCTCTGTCTGTTTTTCTTTTTTTCCCCCATCACGTTCCCTTTAATAGGAAGCCATCAGTCACAATAAGAGGCTCACAAGTTGGGCCTGCGAGTCTCCTCCTCTCTGCCACCAGTTAACATCCACGTTAATGGTGACAATTCCCATGGACTCTCTTTCTCTCTCTCTCTCTCTTTCTCTCTTTCTCTCTTTCTCTGTCTCTCACCCCACCCTCAGCAACTGCAAAGTCAGCATCTCTTTTATGGAAATTAATGGGCAGTGTGTAGAGATGTGGGGGCGTCAGGACGGTCGGGGAGGGAAATACAAGTACAAGTAAAGGAAATGACAAAAGAATAAAGGTGGAGATGGAGGGAGGGAGGGAGAGAAAGGTGGGCAGCAGAGAGAGAGAGAGAGAGGGAGAGGGAAGGGAACGAGAAACAAGGAGAGTGGCAAACAGAACTAGAAGTGGGGAGAGATAAATGGAGAAATATAAGAGGGGAGAGGAAGGCAAAGTCAGCATCTGTCATGGAAATTAATGGGGAATATGACAAGTAATGGAGTCGAGACAGAGAGGGAGGGAGGGAGAGAGGGAGAGAGGGAGGGAGATGGAGGTGTAGTTGGAGAGTCAGAGTACACAGAGGTGGCGGAGGGGAAAAGACTCGATTGGTTCTGATGGTGCTGTGCCAAGATTTCTCCTTTTTTTTTTTTTTTGGTTGTTGCATCCTTCCCAATCACACTTGTAGTTAATAGCTTTCTGTGTGTGTTCATCCTTGTGCTTTGGCAGATAGTTGTAAAAAAGAAAAAGAAAAAATGAAATCGCACATGGATATAATTTAGGTTAAGTGTGTTGTTGAGGAGAAACTCTTCATTTCAGAGACGTAAATTGAAAATATAGCCACGTCATCCATACAGTGTGGGATGGTGTGTGTCTGCTGCACATACACTACAGTTACAGTTAGTTAGACTTGAACATGGAAGATATCACACACGAAAGCTTGTGTTTCATTTCTGTTGGTCACACAACTGTATCAGCTGGTCAGTTTTTATTTTTATCTCTGTGTTTTTGTATTTATCCAACTGCCAGAAGGGGGCACAAAACTACTGGCTCACAGTCAACACAGGCCAGAGTGAGTCAGACCAGAGAGCTGCAGGCCTCCACCTCTGCTCGGCTGCCTGCGTTTTTGTCTCCAAAGAATAGTCTGCAATTTGTATTGACATGAATGTGTCACTTTTTTAATGGTCATTTAATTTTTGTTGTTGTTTCTATATATTTGTAAAGCAGCTTTCAACACATCAAGGACATGCAAAGAGATTTCAAACTGATTTAAAGAGGGAAATCTTTAGTTTTTCTTTATTAATTATTAAAATAAGTCTCAGGAAATTCAAAGCATTTGTTGTACATGTTGAATAGAAAGTAATAAATAGAAGCAAGATTTAGATAGATGGATGGATAGATAGGTATATATTTATTTGTCACATTGCAAGGCCAAAACCAGGGTTAAAAAAAGTGCAGTGAAATGCAAGAACCAAGCACACGACTGTACCAATACAAACACAAGAACATATAAAAAATATATATACATACATACACATACATGCAATGGAACATATCAATACAAGTGTGAAACAAATGTAAAAAATCACTCTCAATCAGATAAATAAATAAATAAAACACATAAACAAGCCCATAAAAGCCCATAAAACTAATAGATCAAAATCAAAATTAAAAATAATATAAATTATATGATTATAATTATTTGTTATTATTTGTTTTGAGTGTGTTTTATTTGTCAGTGTGGGCACTGTGAGTTTTAATAAATAAGAAATCAGGTGAAGAAGCTCTGAGGCAGCGACAAAAAGCCAGTTTCCTCTCTGCTTGTCACCTTTTGTGCCAAAAGCACATTGGAGGATTGAACCTGTCAATCAAGACTCAAACCAGCATGTTGCCCCTGCAGCAAGACAATAACAGGACCCCCCCCACCCCCATACACACACACACACACACACACACACACACACACACACACACACACACACACACACACACACACACACACACACACACACACACACACACACTTTCTTTTTTTCAGGCTTAACCCTTTGAAGGGGCCGTTAATGACACAACACACAACATGTTGTGTCATCAGCTTTCTGCTTCAGAAACCTCCTTAATTCACATTTTTGGTTTGGTTTGCAATAGCTTCTGCCAATAAATCAATATTTTAAACTTAATTAAAAGTATTTAATTTAAAAGTAAAATCTGCTGTAGTTTTAAAACAGTGCAGCCTGATTTAACCTGAACACATTAACCCATTAGGTAAAAGCGCTGTTATACGTTTCTAGTAAAATATTCAGTCCTTTTTCATTTGAGAAAGTCCACAAATCCATTTAATGTAATATTACAGATAATATCCTGGACGTGTGCAGAATAGAAGCCATTTATCACAGCTTTTACTTTATTGGCTTCTCAGTGGGGAAGAGATGGGAGGAAAACAGAGGAAGGGAATTGGGTGCTGGAGCACAGATTGAAAAAAAAAAAACTTCCCTGGGCCAGCCAAGCATCACAGACATCAAAGTGAAGACATTGTTTGTGAGGAACAATGGCTGCCGTCACAGTCCAGGAGTTTGTGTGTTGTTGCGCATTTGCGCACCCAGAATCCCCCTCTGACGGGCGAAATCACTGGATTATCAAACCAGCAGATGCAAACCGCAGAGAACAATATCATGGGCAGCCCTCAGAGGGGAATCCTCAGAGGCCCGCGAGGAAGAGACGCACAGATAACATCAAACAAAGAAAGTAGGAAACTCCACACTCTTTGATTCTGTGGCATGTCAAAAACGCATCATAACCAAACTACCCTTTAAACCAGATTTTATTCAGTCTAATTTTCTTTCATATTGACTTTAAAACTTGATATTTGTCAAATCTTTGGTCCCAACATGGTGAAATATTGTGCTGCTCATTTAAAATAAATAACCAGCTACGAGTTTAACTTCCTTTACACTAACTTTGTCTTAAAATTTCTGTACATAAACAGCATGTCGCTGCATAAAATCAGACTTCAAACCATGTGCATCTTAAAAACACAGTGAATATCATATATGAATCAAAATTTCTATAATATGAAGGTTTCAAAGTGGATGACAGTGAAGCTGAGTCTGAATTTGCTAATGTTATAAAAGGGAAATGGCTCAGAACAATACATTTTATTTTTTTTGGTGCACATTTTTAGAGACTTGTGCAAACCCCAAATCATTGACTTTTTGAAGATTTAACATAAACACATGTAAAAATATAAATAAATACATTTATTTAATGTAAATTCAGTGCAGAATTTCCTCCTCTTCACAGTTATGCATGTGTTTTATTTGTTTTTGGAAACACACAATCTCATTTGCTTCTATATTAAATATAAATATATATATAAATATATATAAAAGAATAATGATTATTAGGAAACTGCGTCAGGCTGAGCTCAGACAGACTCTGGTCTGGACTGTCCTGGTCAGCTGGGAGCATATGGGAATACCATCAAACTGTGATTTGCTGTGTCGACATCCTTATAACCTCTGGGATGCTTCAGCATTGGAGGTCCAGACTGCTCCGGCCTCCCTGACACTTCAAAACCAAAGACAGACTGGTGGGGATAATGCAAAACATCGAGGCAGAGACTTGGAAGACACAGAGAGAAAGAGAGAGAAAGAGAGAGAGAGAGAGACTGCACAGAAAAAGTATTTTAATATTTCATGTGATTACAGTTATTTTCATAGAAGCTGCTGGGACTGGAGCGATCCTGAAATAGTCTGTTTGAGGCAGATATCCTTGGAGAAAGTCCACCTGGGCATCCGCTGGCCAAACAGAAAATCAATACATATCAGAGTAATGGACACACACACAAACACACACACACAGAGAGACACACACACACACGTACACAAACATACTCAGAGGCTGAGTGAATAAAACTAACACTAATCACACCTTATTAGCAGAGGCTGAAGTGAATGCCAGCAGAATTGATCCCTGGGTCCATTAATGGGACTCATTAGCGTTTTAATGAAGCCAAGTTTGGCAGCAGGAGAAAGGAAGGAAGGTAGAAGGAAGGAAGGAAGGAAGGAAGGAGGAGTGAGTAAGTGAAGGTAGTGTCCAGATAGATGAAAAAAAAAGGCGATCACAACAAACAACCATCTATTTCATTATTAAACAGATTCATTGTTCAGGTTGTTTCACGTGAAATCTCGTTTTTAACCTTTATCAAATGACGGGCGCCCACAGCATTAAGTTTTAAGTGAAGCAGATCTGCTTATTATTAGCACGTAGCTTGTTAGCTCAGGCAGACTTGTTGCTGACAGAAGCAGCAACTTGTTGAAGGAAGCAGAATGCAGCGGCCAAGCGGAGGAGGAAGCATCTTAATATCTGTTGCTGTATCTATAGATGTGCAGATGGCGGAGAGCTGAAAAAAAAAAAAAACGGTCCTGAGCTTTATTTAGCATCGCTGAGCTATAGCTGCTACTGTAAACAACAACTTTTAAATGAGTCCCACATGGTGATGTTCCTGTAACACGCTCTGAAAGAAGTTGAAATAATGTCCCTCATTTAGTTTCAGAAGAAGGTGATACTGTAAATGAAGCTCAGAAAACGCTATCTTTTTTCCCCACAATGCAGCTCTTATCAGGGTTATTTTCTTATAGATTATAGGGCTTAAACTTTAGATTATTTACATTATGAATTTCTTGAATCATTATCATGTCAAATATAACACACAATAAAGTTCACAGGTCTTGGCATCTCATAATTTAAAAGCTGAACAACAACATCAAGTCCTGTCATTTGAGCCTTTGTAGGTATAATTTCTTACTAATTATTTCAGCTGAAATAGAAACAAACTGTTTTTCTGAAGTCGGTGTTTGGTCTTGAGTAAATATTAATATCAGGCAGTAGAGCAGTTTAATTATTCAATACAACATTTTAGCTTATAAAGCATTTTCCCTGTAGCTTTGTTTGTGGAGGAAAAACTCAACTGGGAGTGAAACAGTCTGCAGAGAGTAAGAAAGTAAGAAACAGGTCTTGGGGGCCTGACTTGGAGAAACGCTGACATATACAAATCCAGTTTATGCATTTAGCTGACACTCTTATCCCCTGCAATGTAAAATAAGTGCAACAGTAGTAAAAAAAAACAAAAAAATCTGAGATAACCAAAATCCCAAGCATGTGTTGTGCACCCAGACAATAGAGGTGACAAACATTTGTCTCCTCCTGAAACGGTGATGGGAAATAAAGAAGAGCTGGGTAGAGAAATACGAGCCGAGGAGCTGCGGTCGCCGCATTTATTTTGTCAGTGAGTTTTTTTTTTTTTCTTCTGCTACTTCTCGGTGGTTGTACAGGAGGAAGAAGATACAGGAGGAGGCAGATGTGATTCAGCAGAGAGGCTCTGTGATTACTACAGCGCCAACAGTGAAGAAAAATGATGTGCATAATAGTTTCCTGTCTCCTGCAGTAGTAGCTGATGGGGTGTTTTCTGCCCGAGGCGTGAGCGCTGTGAAGACACTAATGGAGGACTGGAAGAGGGGTGGGGGTCTTCCCTTTGGACAGTAAAACTATTGAGTGGTGGGAGACTGTCTAGTGATACCTGTTTGTAGGCCATTTTACAGTTTTACCAGGTAATGACTCTTCCTTTACCCCTCGACCTCGACCCACGGACTATACGACTTCCTACTTTATTCACTTTTTAACCCGCTGCATCTATTTGATAGACAAAGAGCCCTTGTAGATCAATATCGGAGCCGAGTTAAGGACGTGCAAGTGATGTGTGACACACACAAATTATGTGCACATGCCCTCCAGACGTCCAAAAGCTGCACCACTGGAAAAATAAATCTGTGTTATGAAGTGACAAAGTTGTGTTAAAGTCGGCAGACATGAGCTGTACTGTACATGTAAGTGTTGTTAATGCTACGTGGCTAACATTAGCATTGCGAGTTCATGGTGATTGATTTGATCTGATCTGATCATTTTTATACTCATCAAACCATCAGTGACCTTGTGACCCCTCGTAGATCATCATGTCGCTCGCCAGCTCTCAGGTTGTTCCTTTAACTTCCTGTTTGTCCCGTTGTGTGATGCTGTAGTTTTTCTTCGGAGAACAATTGACATGGGGAACAAACATATATTTTTTAGTTTAGTCCTGCTCTTTTTTTTTTTAACATTAATATATAAGAATAATCATTATTACCACTGTACACCGCATACCTGTGGGTTAACTACAAGAAAGCAAGCATGAAAAAATTACAGGTTGCGTATAACGATGCATTAAGAATCTTACTTAAAAGACCTCGATGGCTGAGTGCCAGTGAAATGTTTGTAAATGCACATGTTAACACCAACACCTTTAAAGCTGTACTCAGAAACCTGACGTATAGATTTATGTGTCGGCTTGATGCCTCAGAAAACCAGATAATTAACAGTTTGATCCACATCAACTGTAGTTCCATCAGGTATCAGTCTCTGTTCTGGAGACACTGGTACAGTTGTCTCTTTTTAACTTTATAGCAATTCTATTTTTGATATTAATGTTGTACATCGCTATCTCTATGTTTTAGCTATTCTCTTTTATTGTCTGTGCTGTGTGTCTGTTGTTGTGTTTATGTCTTGTTGTGTTATGTTTTTGATATGGACCCAGAGTCCGAAATAAAGATATATATATATATATATATATATATATATATATATATATATATATATATATATATATATATTATTAAAAACTAAACAACAACTTTATGTGTAGATACAAAACCATAAGATCATCACTGTTGCTGGAGGAAAAAAAACAATTTTATGATTAATTTCCCTTTTTATTTTATCTAGTATCATATAGATATATTTGCACCTGTACTAAACATTATGGGTATGCCGTTATTTGTTAATGCTGTAAGTTGAGGCAAAATGGGTTGTTTGAAGTTAGTTAGCTGCTATTTGTTGGAGTGTGTGTGTGTGTGTGTGTGTGTGTGTGTGTGTGTAGCTGCTGCAGAGCGCAGGAGTGTCGTGACCTTTTTAGACACAGTCTGTGGTCGTCACTCAGGACGGTTGGCTGCGCCTGGCTGTTTCACGGTGGATCTATAGATCGTATCTGTGAGGAGGTGAGGTGGATAGAGGCTGAACAGAGACTGATCCCAGCTCTGTTTGTGTTCGTTGAAGACTGTGACCTGTGAAGTCCAACACACATAATGACGTCCTTGTCAACTGATGCAGGTTATTTTATTACTTTTTCTTAACTGTTTTGCCCCATGTGGGCCGAAACTCGAGACAAATACACTTTGCAATCACCAAGTAAAATAAATCTTTTGGGTCCAGTTTTATAACTGTGAAATGTGCTGATGATTTAGATGAAAATGCAAACTTTAACTCGATTTTACATTCAAAGAAACATCCATTTGTTGAATTTAAGATCCCAAAAATAAACTCTGAGAAGCTGCTTTTTATTATCTGATGGAGCTGAATGATCAAAAATGGCACTGAATGAAATCAAATAAGGATGTTGGTTGTTTTTTAGATATTTCCTTATATTAAGTAGTTTTTGTGGAGTTGAGAAGAAAGTGTAATAACTTTGGCAGCGCGATTGAATAATAATAAATAATGTATTTTTATTTTTATATGTTTTCTTTTCTTTTCTTTTCTTTTCTTTTCTTTTCTTTTCTTTTCTTTTCTTTTCTCCACATCCTTGACTTTGACCTTTTCCACATCCAATGCAATATTTTCAGGAGCTGAATGTCAGCAACCATCAAAAATGACTCTCTGCCCAAAACGGCATCAATTTCAGCCTTGTTAGGCCTCCACGCTTTTATGTGCACACACACACACACACACACACACACACACACACACACACACACACACACACACACACACACACACACACACACACACACACACACACACACACACACACACACACACACTCACTCCCACACACACACACACAGTGGTCGGCCAGTAGCAGACAATGTAAACCAATCCCTCTATTGCTGTCAGCGAACAAGTGGCTACCCGCTGGTTGGAAAAAGGGCGCGGTGAGAAACGCTCTCAATCACTTTCAATTAATCCCCCCTCCTCTGTGGTTGAAGGGACTTTAAAAGGACAGTTTTTCCATGGGGGTGTGTGTGTGTGTGTGTGTGTGTGTGAGTGTGTGACCTGGCTGTGATGGCACACAGATATTGATTTATTATCCTCTTCAACAATATTTATTGCAGGCAGACCTCACACACCACCAGACCTGTTGGCATCAGGGAATCATTAGCTGGGAGCGTTTGGCAGAAGGAGCCGACTCTACTCTTATACAGTAAAGTAGTGAAATGACGACGAACGTATTTGAAATGTGCACAAATATTAAAAACACTACTCTCTTTTGGCCACAGTTTTCCCCCCTCAATAATCTCTTTCCTACACGAATTTCACCCTGTTGTGATTTCCAGACAGTTCTTATCTCACGCTAATAGTGTGGATAATGATAATAAAAGGGAGTGGATGTGTGTGTTTGCGTGCTGGTGTGCGAGATCGGGAGCGTCCCTGCTTGAAATGATTAGAAGGTTGAGGCCATTATGAGCTCCTCTCTGCCTTTTGTATCTGCTGTAATGAATATTGAGGGGGGCATTTGGAGTACTTTGAGGAACTAACAGCCTTTTTAATCCTTTAATCCTGAGGAAAACCAATTTCACCCCTCTACACATACACACACATGCACCCATAACCCCCACGCACACACACACACACATATCATTTGAAAGGGGTTTCACTGAACATACTGTGTGTGTGTTTAACCTGCTCTCGTTAATTTCCCGGCTCAGAGACCTGGTGATCCTGGAGATTAGGTTCATTAAAATCACATATTGTACGCACTGCAATGTCTTGTGTGAGTGTGTGTGTGTGGGGGATCAAGTGAACAGATAAGGAAGGGCCATCGGTATTGGGGTTATCGCGCTTGTAGGTCCTCCCACACACACCCACGCTCACACTCACACACACGCTTCCAGATGATTTCCCCCCTGTGGCTGCAGTCAGCAGTGTTTACTGCAGTTTGACCCTGACAGGCTTGACTCCTGCCCGTCTGTGAAACGTCCTGCTGTGACGAGTGCTACACAAACCTGAAGGAAGCTTTTAGCATTTAACCTTTGCTGAGTGGAGGCCTGATCCTCGGCCTCTATACTACATATACAACTGCCCTCGTTGTAAAGCCTGCAGGTCCAAACACTCATTTAATTGCTGATAAATAGCGGAGAACATAATACAGGGTTGAGGTCAATTTTCTACATTTATAAAATTGATGATGATCTAAAGTTTTCCTTGCACTGATTATAGTAATCTGAATATTTTTGGGAGGTTTTCAAGCAGAAAAACTTAAAAAGAATAAGGATTACATTACTTTACAAAGCCCTATAGCTGATAGATAACAGAGCATCTGGTTTAAAGATAAATAAATATCAAGAAAACGATGAAGTATTTGCTTTAGTGCATGAATATTCTCATATAATCTCCTGTTTTTATTCACATACTACTTTATATGTTCTGTATGCTCTATCCAGTGGTGTAGAAGTTCAGCATTCACACTGTTTTACTATTTAATTCTCCATTACATGCAATTATGGAGCAGAATCTCCCCTCACAGTGCAGTTGCATTATTATTTGGATTATTATTATTATGGATGCATTGTCATCTAAAAAGTGTATTAATGCTTAAACTGATGAAGAGGGAGCTAATTTCACTGATTTCATATCAGCGCTGAAGCTAACCGCTAATTTTACTGTTGATTAATCTGCTCATTTCTTACAACTTTCAACAGTTGAAACGCAGAGAGACTGAAGCTGAAGTGTTTGAGACTTTGAATGTTTGTGTAACAGACTGAATTATGGAGTAAAAGACGGGATAGTATGACTCGCACACACCTGCTACCAATCCCATTTCCTGATGCATCATGTGTATAGGCAGCATAATGAAATATTGTATCAATGACAGGTGGATTCTCGCAGGATTATGTTTAAGAAGAGAACATGCAGCTCATGCAGCGGTGACTGAAAATGCTCGATAAGGAAGCAGAGGAGGAGGATTGTGTGTAGATTCCTTTGTGCATTTCCTCTGTGAGTGTGTACATATGTGTCTGCATGTGGTTTTGTGTGCATTACTCCAGGCTGCAGCACCTCCTATCATATCATTGCCTCATAATGGAGGAGCGTCTGGGGAGTTTTATCACTGAGCCTGGCTGTTCGGGGGACCTGGGGGCCGATGGGCCTCGCTCAAAGGGCCCCGGTGACGCTGAAAAGGTGACAGGATTGAAAAGAGGGAGAGGAAACTGTGCTTGTCTTTATATTTACTATATGTGTGTGTGTGTGTGTGTGTGTGTGTGTGTGTAGGGGAGGTGCAGAGAAAGTCAAGTGGGCAGGACACAAGAGAGCATCAGAGAATTGTCTTCCCAGCATGCCACAGGGCTTCCCCTGACTCCCTCCATAGGTGAGTAGCATAACATAATTAGACAGATAAAAAAGCAGCGCTGAATGTGGAGGCTCAGATAAGGTCTAATGAGAAGGAGACGGGACGGAGAGGGAGGAGAAGAAGAGGGGGATGGAAGAGGAGAAGGAGGCAGGAGGCAGGGGATGAAAGGAGGTGAGGAAGATGAGAGCAGGACAAAAAAAAAAACGGGAGAGAGATTCAGATCAGATGAGGGTTATTAGTGTGAGATGACACATCCGAGGAGTCCAGGACAGGCGATGTGATCGCTCAGCTCCCCCGCGGCGCTCTCTCTTTCCCCTCTTAACCTGCTCGCTGCAAGAAGAGTCGAGCCAAAAACAGGTGAAACAGTGTTCTGCTCTTCAGGACTAAATGAAGCTTTCACACTGTCTGGATCCAGCTGGAGTTATATGTTTATATTTAGCTCAGATTCAATAAGCACATCTAATCTGCGCTTTTTAAAAATAGATCTGGACTCATTCGACGCCGTGTTATCAACCTAAATGAATAAATCTTGTTAAAAATTTCCAGAGTGATATTTCTTACAGCGTGCACTCTCCTCCTCCGTCTCTCTCTCCTGCTGCCACCAACTGCTCCGTGTCCATCTGGGTACAACATCCGCCCTCTGGGAGGCATCACTGTTTATCTGTATCATCCTGCAGCAGATTAGCTGACACCTCTCACCCCTCCTGCCACGACCTGCCCTGCTGTCCGCTGTCCGCTGTCCGTCCACACACATTCTCCCACATTTCACCGGCTCCATTCCTCAGCGTGTAGTGTATAGTGATGTGTTTTCCTCTTGTTTTATTGTTATAGCTTTATTCCCTCCATTATTCGGCTGTTACGACGTTACAGAGGAGACGCAAACAGGAAGTGGGCTGTATCGTCGCATTAAACTCCCCGTAATGAGCTTCATGCATTGCATGAAGTTACATTTTGTGTTTGAATAGTCAACACATGTGTTTAGGGAAGAAGAAAAAAAACTATACCCACCTGCATATCATCTACCATCTCCATGGCAACCCAGCAACACACTGAAATATGATATGAGTCACTTTCATTTGATTGTGACCTGTTCAAACTCTCATACGCTATATGCTGTTGTACCTCGGAGTTGGTGTTAATAACAATGCATTTTAATGTTGTTAATCAACATTTTGCTCACCCTTTTTCAAAATCAAAGCCTTCCGAAGAGATGTGTATTTGTGACTTTATGGCCTAGCAGTGAACGGCAGCTCCCTGCTGAAAAGCGCATATAAGAGAAACGGTGGATTTGTCACTTGTTGACACCAGAATTCATCATTACTTGGCTGCTGATGTGAATCCGTCAGTGAGGGTCTTTGAACACAGCTGCAGGAAAAAGAAAGAACAAAGACATCTGGCAGTGGTGAATGTGTCTCACTGTGGAAGTGATGTGGCAGCTTTGAGAGCATTTCACTCGAAGCTGAAGTGTCGAGTGGTTTGAATGAAGCATTTGAAACCATTATCACATCTATTTTTCGTTAGGTCTGGGTTCGTTAGCAGACCGCTGTTTAATCCGGAGGAGGTAATTGTATCGATTAACACAACCAAACTGGTTGAATACCCAGCAATAAGATGATCAATCATATCTTTAGGAGTCCCAGGCCACATGTTTTAGCCCCCCACATTAATTCAATCCCCATTATCCGGGCTAAGGAGGAGGCCATAATGGATTTGTGCACTCTAACAGAAAATGGCTTTTTGAACCAACACACAATTAGCACAAAGAGTTTTGGCAAACCATACCCATATTATCAACATAATGGGAAATAAGCCTGCAGCTTTTTAAATGAGTTAGAAAATGGGGGGTTAATAATGTGTACAGAAAGTTTTCAACTTTAATTTATCATTGCTGGAGAGACCATTAATCAAAGCAGCTGTGAAGTGATGTTTCTCCTATTGATTTTAATCTCTTTAGTTAATTTCCCCACAAACTTCTTCTGCTTTTTTTTTTGTTTGTTTATTACAAGGGAGAAATTCGCTTCACATGTTCTTCACTGTGGTGTTTAAGCTAATGCTAGGCGTCAGATATGAGCTTGATGAGATTTGGAAACTTTTTAAAGCTGCAGGACAAATTTATCTGCGACAGGTAAAAGAAAAGTCAAGATGTGAAATTACAAGATAACTATAAAAAAAAAATATCAAAAGTCCATTTTATTTTCTTATCTTTTTAACTTCCTCTCTCTATCGTTACAGCCACCTGTTGGTACCTGACTGAAGGCCATGTTGTGAAGTCTGAGCTGTCTCCATGGCGACTGAGTGAACTCCGCCTGCTGATGAAGACCGCAAGGTGGAGATGAAAGCTCCACTAAAGCTAGTAAGTGGACACATCCTCAACCACACACCAGTTTAAGTCTTAAAACCCTAACTATCTCCTTAATAGACTAAGTAGAACAAATTAATTAACACTGATATATGATTGGTTCACAAAAAACTAAGCCCCGCCCACTTAAAACCAGGAAGAGTAGCGCAGAAAAAAGAGTAAAAATCTCTGAATGAATCTGAATAAATTAAAACAGTTGTAACTTTTTGCAGCTCAGCATTACATCTCTTGTTATCAGAACTTCTTGATATCAAAATGTTCTCGGTTCCCAGAGATAACATTGTGCTGTTCCCATTGCGCGATGTTGTGTTGCCATATGAGTGTGTGGACTCAAGTTAGGCAGATGTTTGTGTCGAGGACAAACGTCTCTGTTGAGACGAGGTTCAGAAACACGGATGAGTGAAGGTTGAATGCCACTGAAGAAAACCAGAGTGAAAGACTAAATCCCAGCAGAGTGAAGTATAGCGGGGAGACGAGGGGAGGAAAATGGAGGCTAGTAGGGATTTTATTAAACATGATGACTTGTCTGTCGGGTAAACAAAGCTTCCTCGCCTGGTGGCCTAATACTCTGAAAAAGTGCCAAATCAGCCGGTGAGGATTCAGTGTGTGGGGGGGATTAAAGCTAAAACCCGCGAGTCCGTGGCACCCCTGTATGCAAACACAGTCCGCTATGTTAACCCAGTTTGATATCACAATGCATAATCTGCTTTTTTTTTTCTTTCTTTTCTTTTTTTTTCTAAAAAAGAAACACACACAAACACACACACACACACACACACACACAGGAGTAATCTCTTCTTTCCGTAGCCGTTGGGTTGTGACGTCCACGGCCTGATGCCTGCTGAGTGACGGGCCGCTCATCTCTGCATGGCACGCTGTGTTAGGCTCATGAACAACACACACACACACATACATACACACTTGCTTGTACATTCACAACTGACATCTTGTTATTTTCTGTACCGGTGTGTGTTTTTTTTTTGTTGCATTATATAAATAAAGCAGGTACGGTTGTATTCTGGGTGGTAGGGGAGAGTTGTGCCATGTTGTTACGAGCTGAAGAGACCCAACGTCATATCAAGCTGTAGTCAATGTATGGAGTTTCTCACAGTTTCTTAAAATGTCTTTTATCTTCTGACAACCTGAAATATAATTTATAATTATTTTCTGTCCATTCTGAGATGATCCTGATTAGATTTAAATTCACAAAGCCCAGAATTGATTCGTTTTAGCTTTGCATTCTCCCTGAATGAGCGACACCGTGCAAAACTGAGGATGTACTGTATTTAAAAACTAGTGAACAACACCTATCTAAGAAAAGGTGAAGCTACTGTAAAGCCCGCTGGAGAAGTCGCTACATGTCACTAGGTGATATAATACACCTCTTAGCATATTCATGACATCACCGCCTCCTATTTGCGTTCTGCCTGGTGTCAGCTGGTTTCCTTTATCTGTTGGAGGAGGGGGGAAGACGACATCCTCCTGCTTGAACTTGTATTTCGAGTGTCACTGCTTGATGATGAGCAGTTGCAGTACAGTCGTTGTAGTTTTATTTAAAGCTTCTTCATTTTCTTTGAAATCTGATTTGGTTTTCCACAACAAGCGTGATATTGTTTAGAATAACTTCTTAAGCATCTCCTCGATCCATTTGCTGAATTTCTCTCTCTTCCGCTGCAGCAGCTGTTTTTTTTTTTGCACGTTGTGGTCCTCGCTGCGTGTGGTTTCTTAGATTACGGCTGCCTGAGTGTCTTGGTGTTTGACTAACAATACGAGGCGACACTGAGCAGACACCGACTTGGATCCTTCCGCTGCTTTCTATTCCCAGCAGTTCACCTTCAGTCCAACCTGCCACCTTGACGCTCGCTCGCAGCACTTTCAAACGCTTGGCCGGCTTTTCCGCTCCATATCTGCACCTGGCACATATCACACATGTGGACTGACGGCAAATACCCATTAGTTAATATTTACACAGCATTTACAAAGCCACTTTTCCGCTCAGTTATAGGTGCTCTGCAGATGTTTATCATTTGGGGCATTGATCCGTGTCTTTCCATGCAAAGGTTGAACCCCGGAAAGGTTAATTGGAAAATAAGACGGCAGAGCAGCTGAGAGACTTTAGGTCATGCTAAACTAAAAGTTTGTAGTTTTACCGAGATGGACAGTGAAAGTGAAGGACTGGACACACACACACATGCACAGGAAAGCTGTGTGTGTCTAGATTTACACATATTTATCTTTGACTGCACACTTAAGACAATACCAACAGTTTTGCATCTTTATCACTGTAATGTATGAATGTCCAGTGAACAAAGATGTTGTGTGTTGTGTTGGATCAGTTCTGTTATCAGAGTCAATTTTTGTAGATTTTATAACATAACCTGTGTTTTGTGATGTGTGTGTGGGAGTGAAACTGTGCCACTGTATTTGATATTTAAAGGCCTCAATGTGGTTATTTTAAAGAAAAAACACACTCTCCTATCTTAAAGCCTTGTTCATGTCCAAACGTGTGACTCTGCAGCTCAGCGCCGATGCAGATTCAGGGATCAGGAAGTTCATGGTACTGTAGCGGCGCGAAACAATAAAAAAATGGCCGACTGTGACAGGGCAGTGAAGCTTCTCTGTGACTGACACTTTCACCCTGACACCACGTGAATGGTGCTATCACTCGTCCGCGGGCCCGGGATCTGTTTGCAAACTCTGTTATTTCCAGGTTTTGCGCTTTCTATCACGTAGTGGGAAAAGTGGAGCAGGGAGCTGAGAGGCCCTCGAGCTGAAGAGGAACCACTTAACAAGCAATTCATCACCTTGCTGCGGCCTGTCTCTCTTCTTTCCCCCTTATGTCTCTCTCCCTATCCCTCTCTTTTCGCTGCTCTCCATCTTCCTCCTACCTTCCCTCCAAGACCCTCAGTCGCCTCCCTCCTCATCCTCCTCCTCCTCCTCCTCCGCCATCATCTCTCGCTCTCTGTCTAATCCTGGAGGAGAAAGCTGGGGTTGTGTGATGGTGTATGGGTATCTGACCTCAGCATCGTCTCTAATCCGGCTTAGTTCACTTAATGATTCCACTTGTGGTGCCACGAACGCCACAGAGAAGTCTATAAAAGCCTTCCATTAAAATGCAAATCCGACCTGGCGGAGAGAAGCTAAGCGACACAAAAGTGGGGGAATTTGACCGCAGACCACTTCTTTTTTTTTTGGGGGTCTCTCAGCGATGCAGCCCCATGCATGCAGCGAACGCTCCCCTTTCCAATAATAACTGATTCTGTGATTAGAAACCATTGCTGCATGTTGGCGACAGAATATACTCCCGCCGTCTGCAGAACAAAACGAGGAAGAGAGGGAAATCTCAAAGTATTCCATTTCAGAGGAGCCTCATGCATTTTTTTTTCCACCCCTTGTTGTTGTCAGGAAATGAACAAATGGTTATCAATGTTCGGAGGAGGAAATCTGCCATCTCTCGGCCAGGTTTTCCCAGCTGATACTATTTTCTCCGTACAAGGCAGGAAATGAAATTTTTTTTCTGTGCGTCGTATCACCTCTCGTCCCCCCTCCCAACCCTCATCTGCTCTACCTTTTTATCAGGGTATCCTTTTCTGAGAGGGAGAGAGAGAGAGAGGAGGGAAGGGAGCCTGTTCTCCATCTCCAAACAGAGAAGTTGTCTGGAGCAATAACATGCCGTACACATCAGGGCTGATACACGCCGCAATAGAGTAGTTTCAATTTACAGAATTATTTGGTGGAGGACGGATTTCTGACCAGGTTTTTTCTAAGGAGGGATTATACCGTATCATGTCCTCCACACTGCACTGGTGTGTGTGTATCTGTGTGTGTGTGTTATAGTGAATTATTAAAGCCATATTAGTGTGCTTTCACAACTGCTGGCTAGCTATGAAGCCTGTGTGTGCACTAGATGTAAATAAGAGTGGATTACAGTACACAGTGGCATTTATTTTCCATTTCAAGCCACTGATTGTTTATGTGGAAGTGCAGAGAGAAGTAGCATCAGTGTGTGTGTGTGTGTGTGTGTGTGTGTGTGGTTTGTGTTGGTGCAGCTGCAACACTTGCTACAAAGTGTCAGAGGATGAAATACAGGAAAGCTTTTCTTTCTTGATCTTGAACTGCAGCGATTAGTCAATAAACCTTCGTCAAGACATACAATGAATTATTGACTATTTTGATAATCAATTTGTGGGTTTGACACTTTTCCTGGTTGCAGCTTCTCCAGTGTTAATTTTTATTTACTGTAAATTCAATGTGGTGTTTGTACTGAAAACACATTGGAATTGATATCATATGTAACAGTGGGTTGGACAGACGTCAGTTTTTACTTATCAAATTGTATGGATTAGAAATAATCCACAGATTAAAGCGACAATGAGAATACCTGTCAGTTATATAAAGATGACAACACAACATTCAACATCTCCACATACAGCACTGCAGTATGTAGAGTTAGAGGTAATGATTTTGCTTGATAATTGCCTCAAATGATTGATCCGTTGTATGACTAATCAATCAAGTTGTCTCATTTTTAGTCATTTTAAACTGTCTTGATTGTTGCGTTTACTTCCTGCTGATAAATAACATGTCAGGATATTATTTTCCACTGATTCTATTTTCTTGAATTAGAGAAAATCAAATGTAACTCTGTAGTTTATTGTTGTCGTAGGAGAACAATAGAGACGGCAGAGTTGAACATAAACGCAGCGTCTCTGGTTCATTTGAACCCTTTGTTGCCAGGAAGTGAACATTTGTATCGGCTCAGATTGAGCGTCTTGGAATGAAAATCTTCAGACACAAACACAACACACAAACATTGTTTTTGGCAGCGGCGACGTGACGAGGCAGCGCCGTTGGCTCGGTGCTGGAAACCCAGGAGCCTATTGAGAGGGAGCACTGTGAAATTTTTGGGTCGCTTCACCGCCCCATCGCTCGCCACAGATTGGCCTGATTCCTGCTTTCAGGAATGTGGTCATGGTCAACACACACACACACAAACACAAACACGCTCAAGTGAACTTCATGACAAAGAATCTCATACTGTTGACGTAACACTTGCAGAATATGTAACGGGTGCAATACTAATGAATGGTAAACTGGCAAAACATGAAGCAGCATTTTTTTTTTTTTTTTTGATTTTGGTTTAGAAGCAGATTAAAAAAACTGAAAAGTTCACTCAATAAAGCTCCAGATCATAGAACAAAGCTCAGATATTTATGAAGATAACAATTTTTAAACCGGACATAATTATTCACCTTGCAAATTCTCAATAAGTTAAAACTTATTTTTGTCTAAATCAAACCAAAAATTTAGAGATGGTAAATATTTACTATGCATTAGAGCATTAATATGTTCAAATCTCTTCTGAAAATGGTCGATGAGATTTAGGTTGATCTCAAAATAAATGATTAGTTTCATAGTGTATAAGATAATTGAGGTAAAGTTGATGCACACCTCCTCATAGCATTTAATATTGAGTCCAAGAGGAACAAGCTCTGTTATTATCGACCTCATTGATCAAGTTTCATGATATATGTTTAAAAAAAAAAAAAAACTCTCAGTTTTACGTTCCACAAAGTGTGTTTTCAGTAACTTTTTGTCCATGGCGTTGTGAGACAGGTCAGAGTGTGATATGTAGAGTGTGAAACCATAAATTTGAATCCAAACCAGTCAAACGAACTGTTCCAAAGCAGTGAAAATGTCCCATCTGTGCTCATTTGGCCTTCAAGCGCCCAGAGGGATTCAGGAGAAATTAACAAATGGCATTTATTCAAAATGGCTCTGCAACAAAAACTTTAAGCTCTTTGACACAAATAGCTGAAAACAAGCAGTAAAACTTTTAAAAAGAGTTAAAATATGAAGCGGATAAACTTTTTTTTTGTTGCTACGTTGTCAGTTCAATACTGAAAATAGGAACCTTTACCTCATTACCTCATGGATCTTGGATTTAAGTCCACTTCCAATTGCAATCGGCTACAAAAACCTAGAAAAGAAGACGGGGAAAAAAAAAAAGAAACTCTCAACATTGTAAATGCACCGTGCCTGGCTGGAACACCAGTGTTAAGTTAGCTGTGGGAAATGGAGGGTGTAAAGTGGGAAGGGCACGATGAGGGAGAGAGAGAGAGAGAGAGGGATGTGGGGAGCATCTGCCTGTGGTCATGGTTCATTCACTTTTGCTACGGCCTCTCAGCTCTTTGAAAATGCAAGATGGTGAAAGAAAGAGAGAAGGGAAAAAGAAAAGAGGGGGGTGTAGTAGAGTAGAGAAGAGAAGGCTCAAAATTTCCCTCCTCATTTTCATCTGCTACATTCATCATATCCTCCATGGAAGTCGATGGCTACCTCCCTCTTTTTTTTTTAAACGGACCTCATCGCCAGAGCTTGAGGTCTCAGAGGAAGTAAATAAATAAAATACGGGAGCTGCACCAAACTCAGGAAAGATGAGTGCTTGGTTTCTCAGCCGGTGCTCTCTCCCTTTTGACGTGACGTAGCTTGTTTCCCTAGAGATCATAATGGTGTGTAAAATGGTCAGAGCGTTTTCTCAGGGTCAATGTGGGTTTGTTTTTTTTAGTCTAGACAGAAGAGAACACGCAAATTCACAAGCGCACACCATCTTTGGTCACGTTGTATCTGCAAACCTATTCAGGGAGGAAGATAAATTCAGGCAACGGCGATGGTACAAAATTCGGTTTAATCAAAAGAGGCTCCATCATGAGTTGTCTGCTTCATGGCGTTGGCTGCTCGAGGGGGGCGTTGAATTGATCTGTGTGTACGGGGCTGACAATGGCGGTGCGTTTTTGCATGTTAAAGACGACTTTTTAGGGCAAGAGAGAAAAGATGCGAGGTCACCGTCTCACTGTTTCCGAGGCCTTTCGGTTTCGGCGCTGATAAGGCGTCTGACAGAGGAAGATGTATCTGCTTGTGATATCGCGTCACACCCAGGTCCGCCCCGCCCCACTCCGCCCTGAATCTTACTCTCGCCACTCTCAAATCTATGGCGCCAGGAAGCAAACCGTCACTCCTCGCCAATCACAGGTTTGACCTCGGGGGCGTCAACGTTTTTTTTTAACCGAAATCACAATGTGTTTGTCCACTCTGTCTCTGTTCCTGCTCAGTTCCTTTACTTCAACACAATGCAGCGGACATTAAACACATCGTCGTTCGACTTTCACATTCACGTGAGGTCTCCGTCGCTGTCAGACACTTCTGTAAATCGCCCCAAAATGTGCCTTGTTATGTCCAACATCGGTCATTTTAACATGTTAATTCTGCATAAATGTGAAGTCTGACGATGATAAAGCTCAAATTTATACTGTAATCCTCGGCACACACACACAAATCTTCTCTTCTGTTGAGATTATAATAGACATATAAATCAGTTGGTGTTTTTTGGATTAGTTTCCAGGACTTCCTGTTTTAAAAGAACAAAGGGTGAAGTAACCTCTCTCTCTTTCTCTTTCTCTCTCTCTTTGGACTTCAGAGCCAAGATCGCTTTCCTTTCTTTTCCTTCCCCGCTGCATCTCTCTGTTGGCTACACTCTTTCATTTGTGACTCCTTTGTCCTCCTTGCACTGCCTCCGTTTTGTCCCATTAACTCAGACGTGTCAAGGCATGCCCGTTGCTAGCTGTGCCCAAGAAGACCGAGCATGGCAAAGCAGGACAGATGGTTGCTAGGGAGGTTAGGTTGCCAGGCAGGGCGGATCAGTAGGCCAGTGTGTGTGCATTTGTGTGTGTGTGTGTGTGTGCGTTCAGTATCTCAAAGCCACGCTTCACTGTCGGACAATGGCAATCGCCGGCCCGCACCAGGGCCCGGGTTGTGGCACCAAGCCGCGACCCAATAATGCCGGCGCCGCTGAGGGTTGCGACCTGGAAACGGCGGCCGACTGTGATAACAGCTTGGCCGAGCGGCGGGGAACACACCTTGTCAGTGTCGCCATGTCGTAACGCGTGAATGTCACTGTCCTGCCTGCCCGCCTGCCCGCCTTGCCCCTCCGCCTCTCTTCTTTCTTCTTTTTTTTTTCTTCTCTTCTCTTCTCTTCCTCTAATCAACCCCCTCCACCTCCTTCAAAAGCCTCCACTCCCTCTTTTCTCCCTCTCTCTCTCGAGTCTGAGCCTCCATCTTGGAGGAAAACAACAAACCCCCCCACAGTAAGAAACGAAGACCAGAACCAGGAGGGGAAAATAAAAGGATCCCTGTTGATTTACTGTGCCGTTTCTATTCCCAGCTCGGTTTTGAACCCACGCCACGGCCAAGGGCTCAATTTGCTTTGATGACCCTATTCGTAGAGACTGCAACCCTTGTCTTTTTGGTTTATGGCACCGCGTCAGGTTCGTGTGTCTTCATCGAGAACGGTCGGTCTTGTGTGTAGCCATAATACAGACACCAGCGAATTATGCGATTAGAGCCCTGTGTTTAGGGGCCTGTGGCCGCCGCCGACTCTGAGCTGATCCTGAACATCAACATTTTACTACAAGAAAATGATCAGTGTCTAACAAGCCGATGATATAAAGAGATGCTTTTATGAGAAACGGGTGTGAAAGTGTGGCTGTGAAACGTGCTTCCAAACAACTTTTTCGAGCAGAGCGTTTTGCTGTTTGAGGAGGCGCAAAGAAGCTCAAAGTATGTGTAAAATTTAAACCGGGTTTAATGGGAACGGGACAGATTAGACCCAGCAGGTGAGTCTGTGGGTAACAGGGCCAGGCTGCTCGCACTGGCACGACGCCGCACCAGCAATAACTCTAATGGAGCACTTTCTGAACTCCTGGGAGGGGGAATCAAATGATGTCAACCATGTCATAATCCAGACCTGGCTCTGTGAAGGAGACTCTACAAAGTTTAAGAGAGAGAGAGAGAGAGGGGAAGAGTGTTGTAGAGCACTTCCCATCATATCTGCTCTGACATTTATGACAAGGAGAAACCAGTGTGGAGCATATTTGACGATCAAAAATGTCACCACTTGCTCATATTTCCTCAGATTAGAGCTTTCTCGCTGCCCTCATGAGCCAAATTACAGCCGACTTTTACAGCAATTACAAATAAAAACACATTTTGACTTTAAAAAAACACACACACAGGAAACGCAGTTTTAACATCCTCCCAGTCTCTGTTGCCAAAGCTTCTCGAATAAATTTCACAGTGATATCTTCAGTTCAGTGCAACGCAGTGTAAACAAAACCAGCAGCGGGTGACAGTGTTTCAACAAGAGGCGTCATCCTTCAATTACGGACCTGGGGCCCTTTTTAAAACAAAGATATTGTTATCACTGTCTCCCTGTTGCCATCCATGTCTGATGTCTTGCTCTCTCTCTCTGTCTCTCTCTCTCAAGTTGTTCCCTCAGGTTTTTATCTCTGACGGGTTGTGAAGCCGCAGTCGTGTACTTTTTGAAGTCGGTACGCCGTAACCGCAGCACCGTGCTCGACTGCGACACTAAATGGGATCAATCGCTTTGTCATTATATGAGGTCTAGCTCGTTAATGGTGTCGACTCAGGTCACGTCTTAATTTATCAGCGGGGTTTTTAAGACGGTGTTGATTGCGGTGGTGTTTTAAAGAGACGGCGTAGTCAACGTGTAGTTTCAAACGAAAGAAAAAAGCAGTAAATTGTTCATTTTCAAGTCACTTTGTGTAAAATAAATAAATATTAAATCCCTGATACCACAATGTTTGAACAAGTGGGTAATTTCAGTGAGGTCCCTGGTGAGATTCAGAGAAAGATTAAAGTTGTGTTCGGTTTGTAATTATCTCATTCGTGTTCAGGTTTGAGTAGAAATCTGAAAAATTCTGGTCATGCTCCGCTGGGAAGTGACAGCTGAGAATCGATTGATGAACCGTCGCGTCGTCCTCGTGATATTAGCGGCACCCTCTCATCCTGAAGAGGAGCCGGCAGAGCTGCCTATCGAAGCACCACAGGGTGCCGTCACATCCAACCTGAGAGTGTGTGTGTGTGTCTATGCGTGTGTGTGTGTGTGTGTGTGTGTGATCTCTCCTCTCTGACTCAGACCATTCAGCCAGTGACTGATGACGTTCCCCTCCAGCGCCAGGCGACATCACGCCACAAAAGGGCCACTCCGGGTGAAACAAAGACCCTCTAATTGTGCCTTTGAGCAGGCCGCTTGGTCGGTCAGCTGGTGGCTGCTCGGTCCCTCGGGTCCAGCTGTCCTTACAGATTGGCCGAGGCCTTCGCTGCTGCTGCTGCTGCTGCTGCTGCTGCTGCACCGGGAGGAAATTGGGGAAAGAGGCTTTGTGTGTGTGTGTGTGTCGCCCCCCATTTGAAATGTTCAGGGAATATTATGATGGATCCTTAAACCTCCAACATGATAATGAAGCTCATTTTGACTATTTTTATAATCTTATTTTTTGAAATGAAGCAATCCGACACATGTGTATGATGTGAATAGGAAGTTCGATGTGTTGCAAAGACAGTGGAGTAAACTGACTGTGAGCGAGTGTTTCCACTGAACTCTTCATGCTGTAATTGAATGCACCATTTTGTACCTGCTGTTACTTCTACATACTGTTAGAGTAGATGGGCAGGAGGATTTAGAGAGACTGAAAGAGGCAGATGTTCCCACATAAGGGTTGAATTATTTGTGTATTAGTAAAAAATCATAGGACTACAACCTTGTATCTAACTTTGGATGCATTTATCCAGACCTCCTTTGAGGATCTGACGTAGATCGTATTCATATTATCTGACATTGAAGCATACATTTGGTGATATGTTATGTAAAATGAATTTCCTCCTGTCTTGGGGATCTTAGCTAAGAACTACAAATCCCTTCTTCTTCAAACAATTCATTTTCATGTAATAGTAGGGGTGCTAGGGGTGGGGGGGGCATGTCCTGACTGTGATGGATGGTGGTTGCTGGTGGTCTGTTGTTGTGGATGCAAACAGCCAGGCCATTTGGTCCTATTGTTATCCATTGTTCGGGAGGCCATTGAAGCCTCACCCTGCCTCTGTGCCTCAGGTCAATGAGGTTTGATGACGTTGTAATGGATCCTAAACGACTCTTTAAAGAAGTGGACGGAGAGAATCCTGCAATGTTTTCCCATCTAATAAACTCTTAGAAATTAAAGCGATAGAAACATAATGAGAAGGTGAATTGTTGTCATGTTTGAACTTAAACAAAATGAAGTTATAATCCGTTATAAGCAGCAGCTCCCAGAATCCTCAGCTCTGCCGTGACAACTCCTCCACCACCAAAACATGTTTTCTTCAAAACCAGGCGGCTATTTGTGGCGTCTCCCATGTAGTGGCATGTCGCAAGGAGAGTGTTTGTTGTTGCTGTGAAAAGACAGCCTGCTCTCAGAGACATATTTGTGCGCACGGCTGTGTGTGTATGTGTGTGTGCGTGCGTGTCGGTGTGTGAGAAAGGGCTGGCTGCTAGGGTGAAGCAGCGACAGACAGACAACAGACTGAGAGGCAGTCTGCTCCCGCTGAGCCTGCACTGCTGTGCTCTGAACACACCACTAGAACGTGCTCTTCTGCAGATTATACATTACTCATTCACTCATAGTCACTACTTCTGTTACACACACACATGCACACACACAGACAGGCACACACACACATTCCCATGCCTCATACAGCCGACAGTCCTCTCTTTATCTTTCTACTGAGCATTTAGCTTCAGGCCAAAACCAACAGCTGATAAACCTGCAAAGATAGAAGAGAAAAGTGCAGTTTTTGTCATTGACATTTATTTATTTATAGCACAGGAAATACTCAAAAATATGTTTTAAATAATCATAAATAAATGTCCATGTAAATTAAAATGTGCCGGATAATATGAAAGCAAAAACATCAGCGCTGGATCTTTCATTTAGTGCATTGATTTTCCTCAGTCGGCGTCGTCGGACAGATGAGAGGTGGAGCTGAACTCTGCGAGTGAAAGGCGAAAAGGGGCGAGTCGAGTGTCTGCAGGACAAGATGGATTGGAGTCGAGGCTTTTATCAACTCCATTCACATAAAATCTATCTGTTTTTTTTTGTTTTTTTGTTCTCAGTTCAACAACACTAATCGGAAAATAAGAGTTTGGTCCTATCTGCCTCATGTGTTTCCTGGTCGTCCCTGTTTCGGGGTAATAAAGGTAAATAACAGAGATTAGGGTCAGGGTCTCCATGCTAGGCTGCACTGCCAATTGAAATCTGCTGATGAGGACGGCGAGAGCACCAACTGTTCCTCACACTGCGCCACAGAGCCGCCAATCCATCACCATTTGTTCCCAGCACTCACACAGACACAGACACAGACACACACCTCCAGCCTCCAGAGATTACAGTCCTGAACAATGTGTTTTGTCTGTTTAGGTCCGAATGTGAACAGGAAGTCAAAGTTTTTATGTTTTTATATTTCAAAATAAGTGAATGGATGGTAAATAACTGTATGTGTGTGTGTGTGTGTGTGTGTGTGAATACGTGTCGATCCCACTGGGTGCTGACCAGATGACAATAAGCAAATTCCCAGTGGAGCCTCTGACCCCCACTGGGACTCTCCTCTCCCAGCGGAGTCCCATATTTCCCGGAGTCCCCAGTGTCTCGTCCATTACTCTTAAGACAGTAATTATTTTTTCGTTTTCAATTAGCAGCCGTCACCCAGTGTGGACACAGAGTCCACAGAGGGATATGGCTATTTCCTGCAAACCACTGAGCCCTAAATTCATCTAGATTTGTAGTTTAAAAAGGTTGATTATACAGAAACAAACCAAACTGTTTCATCTGCAGTCCATCAAAGTTTAAAGGAACATTTTGAACATTTTCTGGGGATATTACATAGTTTTCTATCCTGTATGAATATGAATCTCTCAGCGACTCACACCTCTTTTTAAAAAGCACAAATTGTCGTTTTTACATTTATTTTCTATACACATTAAACAAATGAAGCTGTAGAGATTCTGGTAGGCAGTTTTCTTTTTTCCCACGTTCAGCCTTTCCTGTATGTGAAGTTGAACTAAGTACTCACTGACTGACATGAGAGTGGTTTTCTCAATAGAGAGAATGTGGGAATTTCCCAAAATGCAGTGCAGTTGCTTTGAAGGAATAGTTTGACGGAGTTGATGGAGTTGTGTTGATGAACGATGACATCATCAGAGCGATCGCCGATAGCTCACACCGATGCACATGTCAAGACGCTAATTGATTTGTTTTTCAATTAATGTGGTCACATAACTGCATACAGTACATGCACTGTTAATGTAACAAAACCTAATCGTGCAACAGACGAGGGAAATAATTTTCGGCTCATAGTTTTAATGCACATACTGTATAAGAGTGGCATCAATCTTTTTATTTACGTCTCTGTGAGGAAGAAAATAAATACATTTACTGAACTATTCCCATTTAATGATTTGCTGTTTTTTAGCACCGGCTATCCGTTCCAGCTAAAACTCAGTGTCCTTGATAACAATGGGTGAACGGGTATTCTTGCAGCTCCGTGTCTCCGTGATTAAGGATGAACGTTGTCTCACTTTGCTGCCAGTTATCGGCTCAAAGTTATGAATTCAAGTCGGGATTGTAAAGCGTCAAGTCCACAATTGGTGCGCAGCATCTGTTTGTGGTGATGCCCACATGGTCCACACTCCAGCTGCAGTCCATTCAGTAGAAAACCACATGGTTCGCGTTTGAATACAGACTCTAAACACTCCAGTACATAGACCATGGTGGGGAATGTGGACCATGTGGACTTGTGTAACTCTGCAGACCAGAGCTTTAATTCTTTTCTTTCTTTTTTTTTTTTTACATGAGTGATTTCCGGGTGGGATCAACTTTATGTTTGATGGGATTTGTGAGTGAAATCCTTTTGCCGCATTTTTGCATGCCCCACCAACACTTTCCAACACATTTGCACATTAATTTCATGTGGCAACTGTTAAGCACATGCAAGTTTAGAAACACATTAAAGTATTATTAGAGTCAGTGTGGCCTCAGAGGAAGTGGGGCCTACACTACGTTTCAGTTCAAATGGGATGGATTTCTGGTTTGGAAACATTGGAAACTCGTCTCTCCCATTAACAGTCTCCACCAAGGTCGAGGAAAAGGAGCATGAGTCAGCTTTTCCTGGGTTGTTTAAGTAAAAACCAATGTTTCTAATGAGGTACTTAACGCTGGGACTAAACTAATGCTGGGAATTTTAGCAGTTTTAAATACATTTTACATTGGGATAATGTACAAAAAGCACATTACAGTATGAATAACCTTCTCGGTCCCAGGTCTAAGTCAAAATTAGTTCAGGTGTTTAAAATCTAAGTTGTATGAAAGTTTAATGCATGATGAAGCAGAACTCGGAGATACTATCCCACTGTGATTAAACCAGTGTCGGCGCTCTTACGGGAAATGTTGCCGGCTTTATATTTAATTAGCTTTCCTTAGCGTGTCTATAAAGAAAACAATTAGTCTTAATTAAAACTGCTGCATGGCGTTGTGTAGTTCTCCCAAGTAATAAACCACCAGCGCTGGTGAACACATACTGAGCATGAATAAATAATTTCACAGAGTCACTTTACATTTACCACGGGGAAAACTTTATACAAGCTCCTCATATTTATCCTAATTGGTTATCTTAGTGTGAATAATTGATATAGCTTTAATCAAATACCATTGAGCTCAACAGAATAAGAATATAGCTATTTTATGTATATATATTTAATTGTTGCAGCTCTATGTTAAAGCTTAAATGTTAAATATCTGCTTGTTTCAGATGCTTATCTCAATGCAGTTATTGTAATGAATGTGTGACTTATAGGTGCTGCACTAGGAGCTGAGGCAAAAGGGCTGCGTCAATAATTTATTTTTAATAGCAGAGGGTATTTATTTTTTAACAGTGTGGGAGACTCAGGGCGCAGAGGACAATAACAGAAGAGCAGCGCAGGCCTGTGACGAATGAGGAGGGTAAATATTGTGTATGTCTGAGAGCCACTGAGGCAAGGCAGTAAGCTAATGTAGTGAAGAGGAGGGACACACACACACACACACACACACACACACACACACACACACACACACACACACACACACACACACACACACACACACACACACACACACACACACACGAAACACACATGAATTTGGTTTAATATGTAGCTTCTCCACTTGGTAAGTGAAGCAGAACCCTCCCACCAGAAGGCTAGGATGAATACTGTGTGTATTTGTGTGTGTATGTGTGTGTGTGTGTGTGCCTAGAGTTGACTCTATTATTCAGTCTTTTCATATTCTTCAAATTGCTCCAGGAGGGAAAATACGCAAAGAGCCCTCATGGACTGTGGGAGCGAGTGTTATGATGATTATTATTATTATTATTATCATCATCATTGTTGTTGCTGTTGTTATTAAACACAAGCGGAGGTGGGAGCGACACGGAAAATAATTTAGAAACTGTAACTGTATTTTATTGCGGGATTCAGACAGTCGCAGGTCGTCTCTTCTTGAATACATCAATAGTCTTCTTAATCATCTCTGGCGTCAAGGAAATTGGTGCCATGGTAACTAGCAGTGCTAATATTCTCAATGCGCCTCATTAGCATATTTGCTATTGGTTATGTTTGGGGCTGTTTGGGCCAGAAATAAATAATTCATACCTGGAAGTCGTATAAATCCAGTCAGATGCTGAGATAAGTGAGAGTAAGTGAATGTAGGGCGCTGAGATCAATGTGGAAATCAATTTCACACTGATGGAAAAAGCAACTTCTAGCAGCTATTAACAGCTGATGTAGCACAAGAGTTTAACTAAGCCGAGTTAAATGATCTTAACAGGGGAGGTTTTAGCTGTCGTTTCATTCTCATTATATTCTTAGTGGGTTAAGTGGGACCGAGCTGCTCCGCTTGTTCTCCTCTAATTCCTCCTCCATCTCATGCAGCCACATTGTCAAACTTCAGGTGTAGTGGAAACTTTCAGCGCTGCAGCATGTGGGCGCCTTTCAAAGAGCCTTAATTAAACTAATTATCCGACCAGAGTTGTGTTAAATAGTCAGTGTGATTAAAGTTTTAGTCCTTCTGATGGTGTATTATCAAACCTCCTATAATTTTCTCTGTAATTTAGAATTAATTGGATCGAATATGTACGGTGCGCTGGGCACATAGTGTGGCCCTCTAATCTATGGCCTTTGTAAGTGGTTGAGATAAAGCTAACCTTTTCCCCTTTCATACAGGTTCAAGTTAATTAAATCCTCTTTTATATTATAATACAAAGCGCACATTACCTCCGTTAACATGTCCCCTCAAGCCTGAGCAAAAAAAAAAAAAGCTAATAGAGGGATTGAATCAAGTAAGAGGAAAAAAGTAGTCATTTTTCCCCGTTCTTCATTTTCTGAGAGAAGTGGAGTGTCAGCAAATTTAGGGTGGTGAAGGCAAAATTAATTATTTCAGCTTGATAAAGCTTTTCATCTCCCTGACTCCTTGCACAGAAAAAGCCAATTAATGATGTCAAACATGCGCTCCCTCTCCGGGGACGGCCTGCGCTCTGATGAGTGTGTTTACCGCAATGGGACAGACTGGGTGAGCTCTCTCTGTGTGTGTGTGTGTAGTGTATAGTGTATTGATGTGTGTGTGTGTGTGTGTGCTACCTCCCCGCCCACCACAGGACCTTCCTTCCTAATCAGAGCCCACCTGTCAGGCCCCTGCCTCATTATCTATGTACAGAGAGGCCATTTTGTCAGGGCAGCTTCGTCAGCAGCCAGAAGCCTCCTGTCCGCCAGCGGGAATGTGCAGCACTGTCCTCTACCGAGATAATTCACTTAATTATGGGGTAGAAGTGGCCCCGAAGCAGAGATAGGTCAACACAAGCTGACATGTAAGCTCGGCGCGGAGCTCATACGCACTTCAACTGTGTGTGTGCAGGCAGGCTGCTCGGAGACAAGAGCAATACAAATTTCTCCCATCTGAGGAAAAGGTTGGCTCGCTAATTAACTGACTGGCTGGATTCTCTTATCTGGCGCTGCTCTTGAACTGCGAGGTCACAGGTCACAGTCGGCGACAGCAGCAGCCGCCCTCGGGGGAAGCGTTTAGTATCTTGCTCAAACACACCAAGTCATTAACATACTTAAATGCATGATTTATTGTACAACTTGGACCTGGGTGTTCTCTGGTCGGTCGACAGACTTTTTCTTTTTTTTTTCTTAAACCACAGTCAGGTGTTTGGATTGACCTCATCGTTCATTTCTACTACATCTCAAATAACTTCCTGGATAAATTAACACTGCTTTACACTGTTTAGTTATGTCTCATATAAGATAAGATAAGATACTGATGATTCTGCTTATGGCAGGTTCAAATCAAGTCTTTTAGTAAAGTGTTGCCAGAGAGCGGTGTCGCTAAAGGATCAGTGCTAGGTCTCCTAAGATTAACTCTTTTGATAATGTAAATAATAGTAAAAAATAACTACACTACTCACAAAAAGTTAGGGATGTTTGGATAAAATTTCAGAATGCACCTAAAATGCACTATAACCTTTACAGGTGAACTTAATTTAACCTTCTCTACTTTACTTTACTTTATTTGTTTATTTAGTCGGGACAATGCATATTAATGGACAGTGAGTGCTGAGTACCCACAGTAAATACACCGGATTTAACACATGTGCTAAATTACATCCGTAGTCCCCAAAACAATACAACAATTAACATAAAAAGTCCATAAAGACGGAGGACCAGTGTCTAAACTTTTGAATGCACATGTCCAATTGTTCAATGTTTCATTACGTATTCAATAACATGCTGTTCTCTAACAAGGTGAATAACCACAAAAATCACAAGCACCGTCTGAATACAGTCCTCTTCTCTCTCCCTCTCCTCTCCACCATGTTCACATTTTGACATCAAGAGACCAAGGCAACACTTGAGACGTTGAGATTTTTATTGTGTTATAGCCACCACTGTTGTTAGCTTTTGTTTGAGATAAAGAAATGACCATTGCATCCTTCTACTCAAAAGGCTTACATGATAGATAGCATGAACTTTTTATAGGGAGATTCTTGTCAAATATCCCTAACTTTTTGTGAGTAGTGTATATAACAGCGCTAGTTTCTCCTCCTAAAATAGAAACGTATTGTGTAATTCCCTCCCTCCTCTATCTTGGTGTGCTGGACTTCACATTGGCCCTTGACTCGGTCACACTGGCCATTCTGAGTTACATGTAAAGGTCAGCGGGCCATCGTGACACTGAGAAGGCGCCAGCAATGATGACCCGTGTTTTCATTTATACTGTAAAGCCGCGCTCTTCAGATTGCAGAGATCTTTAATACGCCAACACCAGTTTATCTTCTTGGACAAACAAAGCTCGACTAATCAAGCGTTTGTCAACGTGTTTGGCTGCTCGGTTGCCCGCTGCTTTAGCGATGACTTGAGTTTTCTTTTCAGAGAAATCTTGTGACAACAGCAAAAACTGTGAGATTAAAGCCTGCAGCGGATAAATGATGGCAAAACAAACGGCCACATCAGCATCTCTCTCCGCACCGCAGTCCGTCTCATTTCAGAGTTGCGTTTCCTGTTGGAAAGTCACTTGACTTTTTTTTTTTTTTTTTTTTTTATATGCGAGGGATTCTTCTCCTCGTTGTGTTTTGTGACAGTGATGAAGCTGCAGCGTTGGTAGGTGGAGGTGCTTTCATTGTCGGGACAGACGCGGGAACAATCGCCGTCTTCACGTTGTTTTCTCTCAAACCACCATGAATAATGACGACTGATCCTGTGTCTGCGTTTCGTCTCCCAGCGGGTTTTTCTATACATAGACCGGCAGCATTTACAGAAATAAACTGGAGTGTGTGTGTGTGTGTGTGTGTGTGTGTGTGTGTGTGTGTGTGTGTGTGTGTGTGTGTGTGTGTTGGTCACGTGACACGTCTGTGTGGATCTGGCCGCCATTTGTTCCTGTTTATCTGCTTATTAATGATGTGTGTGTGTTTACTATGATCCTGCTCCATGTGTTCAGACAGATCATCAGCAGGACAGATCGCTGTAGCATGTGACCCATTCAGAGCTCTTTCACAGTGGTGGGATGTGTGTGTGTGTTACTGTGTGTGTGTGTGTGCATATTTGTGAATAAATACATGTGTGTGTGCTGTTGGACAGGGTGAGAGTGAAATATGGACTTGGACAGAGAGATGAGGGTGCTGGCACTGATCGTTGACAGCGCGATCAAGATGTACTTGACTGCTGCGTGTGTGTGTGTGTGAGTGCATCTGTTTGGGGGCTTTGGGTGTGTGTGTGTTCCTGTGTGTGTGTGTGTGTGTTGGCATCTAAATATCTATAGCAAAGGCAAACCCCCCTCGTTGCTGCCTTCGACCCTCTCACAAACCTCATCCATTCTGCAAAATGATGATGATTTAAAGTCACATCCTGCTAATGCAACACACACACATACACACACAGGAACACACACACACACACACACACACACACATATATATATATACATACTTATACACGCACACACACACACTTATGGGAACCATGTGGTACAGACTGTCTCTGACATTACAACCATCATCTCACTCACTCTCCTGCCCACGTCTTCCTTGTTAAACCTTCATTTGGAAAGGTTTTGTGTATGTGTACGTGCGTGTGTGTGTGTGTGTGTGTGTGTGTGTGCGTGTGTGCGTTAAGTCGTCTTTTGCAAAAGCCCAGCTTGTCAGCCTCCTCCAAGCATATTGATAAAATTAATGCCTGCTCGTTTATGGGAATGAAGTCTTCTCTCTTTACTCCTCTCTCCCTCTTTTGAAACTGATTTAGTCATCAGTCAGCTGTGTGCAGTTTACACTACACATGTGTGGCCGAGTGTCTGTTTGCATTTGAGACATGTAAGTTATGTTTCTTGCCCAAGATGCTACATCAAAAATAACTGCCAAGACTGCTTCACTATTTTTTTCCTTTCTTGAATTCCTGAAGGAAGCGGAACCAGACGCAGGTAAAAATATCTTCCTGACACGACTTGACCTCGCTGAGGTGTGGCTGACTGGTTTTGTCAGGCTCTGAAGGATATAATTTCCATCTTGTTTATCACCCTGCACTCCAGTAAAAAATATTGAACTACAGGAGCCACGCGGATAAAATTAGACGTGGAAAAGAGGGGGGAAAAACGCCTGGTGGGTTTCCAAACGCTTGTTTTATCCTCATGCAGCGCTGTGATAAAGATGTGGAAGAGACTTTAAAGTTAGAATCAATGAACTGTCATTAAATAAAACCCTGTGTTTGTTTTCTGCAGCAGCCATTCAGTGTATTCACCTCTTACAGATGATGCTAAAGGCTAACTAGCAGCTTTTTTAGCCTTTAGCATCATCCTTTTTTTCTAAACCTGCAGCTCCGATGCTCTTTCCTCATCTATTTTTAATTTTTACTGTGAGGGACTTTTACCACAGGCTGCAATCGACTCATTTTATTTTATTATGCTCATGTCTGAGTGTCACGGTGTAGAGTGGCTGCTGACATGTGACAGTTTACTGTACGCCTGCATCTTTGGTTCTGCACATGTCATCAGTCAGCGTCACGTACAGTACAGTAGTATGTTCATACTGTATGTGGAGATATGTCTGCACCACACGCCACAATATTCACTTTAACAAGTCTTTTCATTTAAGCTGCTACCAGCGGATAAGAAACTTGATGAGTTCTGCCTGCGTCCACCACCCGTGTCCCCCAGCCACAATATTTTACACAAGCTGTCTGAAAGCTTTTTCTACTGCCCGCAAAATTAATTTGAGAATGATGAGGTTAAGTATTTTACACACAGGGCTTTTGTGCATCGTACACAGTTTCAAACACATTATACAGTGGAGGGAAGAACTACGTCACCACACAGGAGACTAGAAATCTCACTCAGACAGGTTTGACTGACAAGTGAGGCAACAGCTGCTACTAATTATTCTGATAATTGAATAACCTGCCAGTCTGGAAAACCTGTAGCTGTACAAGTTATGTTCATGTTTTTCAAAATACAGTAAATGTGGCTGCATTTCACTTGTATGAAGCACCGGCTGTCACCATCTCCACATTCACCTTTTACCGGAGCAGCACCATTTCAGGTCACGTTACGTACAGTATGCTTCTACATACTGTAAGTACAGAGGGATATAAATGTTTACTTCACTGCAGTTTCTTAATCGTAAATTTATTTGCAGGTTAGGATTTTCAACACTATATATTGTCATCATCATCATCATCATCTAAAAACATAAGGAAATGGTTTGTTTGGTGCAAAACCAAACAAAAAATCACGTTGTCATCACTTCTAAATTATGTTTCCAACTCAAACCACAACTCATATCACAATCACAATAACTGCCTGAAAACCCACAACAGGATTTTTTAAATAACTTATCAAACTAATGTTTTATTGTTTGCTTGTAATGTTGTCTTGGTCTCAAGACCGGTCTTGAGGCCAGGACCGCACGTTTTCAATGTCTTTGGTCTTTTCTCGGCGTCGGTTGAGCTTTTCCCAAGATCAGTCAAGACATCGCAAATAAGTCTCTGTCACTCGCCCACTTTGGTTTTTGTAATGTAACTCAATAACTTTAAGATGAATAAAATTGTTCTACAAAATAGTAAAACTTGGTTGCAGTGGGAGACTTGTGTTCTTCTGTTCAATCCAGACTTTGTTTCAATTGAATACAGTGTAGATTTTCTTTTCATTTGAGTAATAATGTAAATTTCAAGCCTCGTAATTATTATGAATACTGAATACAGTCAGAATACGGTCTTGAAAATGGTCTTCGCATTGGTTTGGTCTCAGTCTTGGACTTGGTCTCAGGTTAGCTGGTCTTAACCACAACACTATACTTGTCATACAAGCAGTTTTCTCACTAGTCTTATGGGCGCATTTTACTTTAGTCACTCAGTAACAATGATCGATCATAATTTCTGCTCTTGAACGGAGTCATTCAGAGTTTTTCTGCTGAGTGTTGCTTTTCATTCCCCACACTGATCCTGATCCTTTTTCTTATTGTGTCTCGTCCTCCTGGTTTCAATTGAGTGCTGCTTTGGCTACAGACGGGGAATTCCACCTACTGCTGATGCAGAAGGTGGCAGAATGAATTACATTCACAATAAGGAACGATTATCTCAGTGGTTTCAGCCTCCATTCCTGCTAATTTGTTTTGACCCGTAATGATCCTCATCTTGCTCGGGGAGACTTAAGCACATGGGTCGTTTTGCAATAAAGTTAAATAATCTGTGCTTTTTCAGTTTCGATGATGATGTCTCCCTCTCTGTCTTCCTTCACTGTCGCCCTCTTCATCGTTTCATCACTCCTCTTTTTCCCCCGTCCCCGCGCTGCCTCTCAAAGCCACAGCTCCTCAGTGCGCCACACTGATCGCGAGTGTGTTTGACATTAAGTGTCAAAACAGGCCACGCTGTCTTACTTCAGACTGTGACATTTTTCTTTCTCTTTTTCATCTCCTCCCCTCCTCCTCCCTCCTCTGCAGCATCTTTTCTGTGTAATTCCTCTGTGCCAAATTCCTCCATGAATGTCCAGAGGCTGTGTTTTTTTTTGTTTTTTTTTCTTCTTTTCTTGAGAATGACAGATGCAAACAGCCCTTGTGAGATGGGTGTCTCATCTCCCTTGACAGACTTCCTGCTCGTATCCTCATTTGAACCTCAGAGTCGTCTGTGTTTTGGGATCCACAGTTGTTTTTCAAGCCGAGGCAGCTTGAAGTTAACTCGTTTTTATTCGCAAAATGTACAGAAGACCAAAATGAAATGATATTGTTATACTTTTCCTTCAAGCAGATGGTTGAAATAAGTAAAAGTTTAGAGACAACGATAACTTAAGTTATGGAAAATTGAAATAAAACTCATACCAACTGATTTGAGATTGAATAAAAAACCATATAGCCATATTTTGAAGTTCTCTGCTGTGTGCCTGTCAAGCAGATTGTCTCCATTTTAATTTCTCATTAGCACCAAAGCGAGGGAGGGGTTGAGGGAGGAGATGATGATGATGAGGAGGAAGAGAATTATGGGATAGGAGGAAGGGGGTTTGAAACCTCAGTAGTGTCACAACTACCAATTTGTGGCTGGTTTGAGATGTTGACATCTGCATTCTCTCACGTTCGTTGTTCTGTTCATGCTGAGCCCAGAGACCAGCTTTGGATTGCTTTATTTATCTTGACGCTCCTGCGGTTGAAAAGATGCTCCATACTCCACTGTGTGTGTGTGTGTGTGTGAATATATATGCATGATGTGTGTATCTGTGTGTGCAGAATATCACATAACAATGCCCCAAAAATCATCTTATATAAATCTTTATTCATGTATGCAAATGACTGAGAAAAATGGGATTCTTTCTAATATCAGTAGTTATATTACCACCATGTGTTTCATCTTTGATTGGATATTACCTAATTTCAGTATGAGAGTGTAGATGGCGTCTTATTTTGGCAAATGTTTTGATTTGAAACTGAACAGTATATTCAAACTTAAAAAAAAAAAAGTCATAGTTTTATTCAAGTCCACATAAACCAACATGAAAACATGAATATGTATTTCATATTTTACCGCCCAGTTCTGTTTGTTTTATGATGTTAATGCCAAACCACTGTCATTTGTTCCTCTGCCGTGGATGTAAACACACAATAATGAATGAAAATTCAACGAGCCGACATGTTCATGCATCAGCATTTTGTTCCACCGAGGCAAAACATCAAGTGGATCCGTTTCTACGACTTTATAGGAAATGTCTCTCTTGATTTGTTTCTGTCATGGGTGGGGAGCTGGGAGCTCCTGCCTTCCTCCTACTGGAGTTTAAAAAAGTCCAACCTGTATACAGCATTCATTTTATGATCCCTAAAGGCCATAAAGCCTGACATCAGCATTGCTCATAAGTTCAATGACTGCTCTCAAGTTTCCTGAAATTCTCCTTTCAGATTCCTGCCCCTCTCTATGGGGGACTGCTTGTCCTCATGCAGCTACTGTCTGGTTCCCATGAGCTGTGAAACAGGATCATGGCCAGACTGCACATTTAACAATGCTCTTAGATATATGATGGTTCTTCTGATACAGGATCTGAAATAATGGCCCAAAAGTTTGGGAGTTAGTTCTGTAGCAGTGTTTTTTTGCTACAAGGGCCTTGGACTGTTTCAGTTTCAGCATGTCGTTAGAAGCAGTCTGTTTAACTTTGAACTAAAATAGACAAAAAAAGCCTTGTGCTCATGAGTTTCTAATACACATACTGAAAGGCAATAAGACAAAAACTGTCTTCTATTGTCGCCAATTGATGCCAAGTCAGTATTAAGATCATGTTTCTGCCTGAAACAATAACTTGGCAGAAGCTCTTGAGACCAGATAGTTTGCAGAGGGGAGCTTTAAAGCTCCCGTAGTATCAGATATGGAGACCTCAAAGAGAATATTACAGCACCAACGCTGCAGTGCCAGATTTAAATGCGTTCTGATGGTCAGCTGATTGCCGGATCAATGGTGAAACCCTGCAGCGAAATGAAATGTGAGTTGTTGCAGACAACTTTTATAGTCTTTATAGTCTTATTTTTCTTTCTTTCCAAATGTCAATTGTGAATATCCAGGAAATGGCTTGGTCTATTATTATCTGGAGTTACCTGGCTCTTACGTATATCGAAACCTTGTGTGTTAAAGTTGAGGTTCAAGAGAAAAACATTCACCATGAAGCTGCCACGTTATCCTAGAGGATCCACCTTGGATGCTGTAGGGGTGATATTTGATAGTCAGGAAATCTACACTAAATATTTGGTTGTATAGGAACTAATGAGATGTAATAGCTTCCTCTACTCTCTGTCTTTCCTCAAAGGTCAAAAGACCCCCCAAAAATGACTTAATAAACCAAACTAACTGCTTATAGACTTTCTGTGCGGTCAAGTGTTTAGGTCACGACACTGTAACTTTGCTAATTACATAATTTAGTTTATAAATGTGAGGAATTTCAACGTCTTCCTCAAAGGATGTGCACTGTCAGACGACGAATTGGTCTTGAACGCTCACTCTCCGGTTGAATGGCAGTCTCTTTAACCGCAGAGCCATCCTGCCATGTTGCCTCCCCAGTATTTTGGGATGCTCTGCCAGTAACCCATGCCAGTGATTGCAGGCTGCTGCTGCTTGCATACGATGGCCCAAGGAATGTAAAGCGATATGTATCTTCATATCACAACCAGATTTAAGGAGACTTTTGAAGAGCACACTCGGGTTCGATACACATCCTGTCTTGTGCTATTTGTATGCACGTCAGTCATTCAGTCGCTCGGCCTCTCTGTCTCTGTGTTTCTGTCTCGAGTATGAGAGTGATTACAAGAAGCTGACAATCAGGACCAGGCTCGTATCTCCGTCCTTTATCTTCTCAGAAAAGTCCGCGTCAACTCGCATTACTGTGATTTCCTTTCATTTAGCTTTCCCCTCAGTCCATCACACACATACACAGACTGATACACACACACATACATACACACACAGAGAGATGTACACTCATCCACCCACACCATACCAGGCACCTCCAAATGAGAGGGACAGTAGAGATGCCGCAGGCCACAGGCCACCCAGCGCCCAGCATGAGACCTCTTCATTACATCACACTTCATCCGTCTGCCCTCTGGAAGACCAACAAGCCGCCTGTGTGTGTGTATGTGTGTGTGTGTGCGTGCATGCATTACCCAAGCTTTTTCAGTCATTGTTGACAGGCTGTTCAAGTCTTGTTTGGACAAATAGTTCCTAAGGATTTGTGAGTTATGATAACCATGTTTACAGTTATGATCTCTTTAAACACTGCAAAAACTCAAAATCTTTCCAAGAATATTTGTCGTATTTCTTGTCAAAATGTCCCATTTCTAGTCAAAACTAATCTTTTTTCACTTAAAATAAGAATCATCACCTAAAAATTAACTTGTTTTTAGATAATTTTCTCTTGTTTCAAACAAATTTTCACTTGAAATAAGTAGAAAAATCTGCCAGTGAAAGCAGTTTTTTGTGCTTGTAATAAGAAAGAAAAAATTGATCCACTATCAGATTTTTCTACTTATTTCAAGTGGAAAATATGCTTGAAAGAAGAAAAAGTGTCTAAAAACAAGCTACTTTTTAATGTGATGAGTCTTATTTTAAGTATAAGTAGATTTGTTTTGACTAGAAATAAGATAAATATTCTTGGTAAGATTTTGAGTTTTTGCAGTGAAGCCCCAGTATGTAACTTATTTGGCTTTTTATTAGCAAAAATCAAATATTGCTTTCATAAATACGTATTTCACTGAAGTGGAATCACACCCGCATACAAATGAAAGCTTTCTCGTACCTTAGAATGAATTGTTACAAGTTGTTACAAATACATAAGTGGGCGACGCACCGAACCGAGGCGGCCATGTTGCATCGCCATTTTTTACGTTCAGTGGCAGCGTGACCGTAGGTAACCACGGAAACTCACCGTAGCTGTCGGCTCGGGGGGAGAAAGTTTTCCAGGTAGCGCCTGTTAAAACTGTCACCACTGTGTAGTGTGAGGAAGGACGGAGGCACTGATGTTGCATTCAGGTGCAGTCAGGCAGACGGCCGTCGGCAAACCAACCGGATGTCATTTTACTCGACGAGAGAAAGACGGTAAAACAACATTTGTCATGCCTGTATTGTTTTGCCTCGTGTTGGCGGACCACTTGTTTACATAGACGCTTGTTTATCCTGTTACATGCAGCGTCTGTTGTCTGTCTGACGTCTGCCCGATTTCACGTGAATGCAACATCAAGAATGTGTTCCGATATGCAACCTACATCTCCTACATATTAAGTATCAGTGTGTCATGGCTCTCACATGACTCCCACAGCTTTTGCAGCCTCTGAACTGACACTGCCAGTCGTGGCCACTTCAGTCCAGGTGTGCAGAGGTGGAGACGAAGCTCTTGAACACTTTGGGAGCAACCTGTCAACCTGTTTTTCAGTTCTTTATCCAACAGCGCTCCCCATGCAGGACTTCCTCCTCCTCCTCCTCAGCTCCTCGGGATCGTATTTACTACTGCAGCGTTTGTTGTGCTAACATTTTTGCAACATCTGTGCACTTGTTTGTGTCAGTAGGTGGAAGGAAATGAAGGCAGACAGGGGAGATGTCCGACTTGGAAAACTGGTGAAGTCTGTCGAATGTACAAACAAACTGCGGTTACGCTCAGGACATGACACAGCTAATACAATTTAGTGACTTTCTTCTGGTGTTTCTCAGTTCGCCAGTTGGCAGCACTGCTTAGTATAATTAGTGTAAACAAAAAAGATCCATGATTGTGACAACTGGGAGCTTTTATCTCATCCTAAAACTTCTGTTAGTGGTGGTGTTTTCTGAAATTAAGACCACATTTTACATAATCCCCCCCCACCCCTCCTCTCCCAATCTTCTCCTGTTACAAAGAGGATGTTACTAATTGTTCTGGCTCCCTTCTGTTGCTACGTGTTTTGTTTTCTGTTCAGTGTTACTGCAGAAGGACGGCGGCAGTGTTGGAAGTAATTTGTTACCCAGCTGCTTCTCCCTTCTTTAAATCTTAAGCTCTGTTTGCGCTGAAGCTGAAGCTAGGAGCTGCATCCTCTTCCTGTTGGGTCCTGGTCTAAAACGCACACATGTGATTGTCAGCGATCTATCTCTGCCTTTGTGTCTCTCATCCCTCCTTTAAGTAAGTATCTGCTGTAATTTCGCTGCCAGAGCTACAGGCTGGATGGATGTCGGGGCACGGAGAGAGAGAAAGAAAGAAAGAAAAAAAAAGAAAGAAAGAAAAGAGAGGAGCTGAAACAACCTTAGGAATGTCATCCAGCCAGTGAGCGAGGCCAGGGCAGGCGAAGTGCAGAAGGGCCACAAGTCTTTGAAGTCCGCCTTGACAGTTGTGGACCCTCGACGCTCCTTGGCACGGCGCAGCGAAACCTGATCACGTTTAATTATTTTGACGGGAAAATCAGACAAACGGTTCACTTGAGGTTTATTTTAGTGCTGCGAACCTCTTGTCAAAGCACAGGCATCTTCACAATAGTGCACGGACCCATGCGCACGCACACACACATGCATATGCACACACATAGAGTTCACTTTAGATTAAGCAACAAAGAACACATTCATCTTTTTAGGGCCGGCCAGTAGTTTGATGTTCCGGTCTGGTTTACGTTTTGTTTTATTGTGCTGTTTCCTATATAGTGCACAGTCAGACACACACACACACGCACGTGCGCGCGCACACAAACAGACACGCACACACATGAGCTCTGGTAACATCTGCGGTGCTTGATTACATTAGTTTTGTGTCTGACGTGAATCAGAAACTTGTGCACTTAAAGGTTGCCATGTTTCACAGACATGTCCTCTCCTCGCTAAATTAATTCTCTTTGTCTTTATCTGCAGTTTGTCTCTCATGGAGTAAAACTGAAAAACAACAGAAACTCCTGGGAAACATTTTTATTTCTCCTTTTTTTTGTGTGTGTGTCTCTGACGTAACGACTGTGTTTCATTAGAAAGTTTGGTATTGGTTTAAAATCTAAATTAGAGCATGAAAACTAAGAGAAAAAAGAATACATTTCTAACTAGAGCAACATGACATGACTAAACTGTTGCATCATGGGTAATGTAGGCATCAGGCTTTAACAAGAATTGCAACCTTTTCTTCACTGGCACAGTGTTATAGTTGAAATCTACACAGTTGTTATATTTGGTATACGATGCGTTACAAAATAAACCTGTGTATGTTATGTTGAGGTGCTGTTAGCGTGAATATTAAACTTTCACATCTTAGTATTTTGACAATACACATTGAATTAAATTTAGGGGGTGTTTAATAGCTGAATATCGAAGCACACTAACACATAACACTTTGTATTGTCTCTCTCGTGTGGTGTTTGAAAGAATGTCAGTGTGAATGCAGAAGGTCTGGAAGGGATTTAAGGCCCGTTCATGGTTTCCGTGTGGCCACCAGGGTTCGCATGACATAAATTTCTTCATCTGCCGCAGTCCACCCCGTTGCAGGCTCCACCACGCAGACCCTGTGCGGAAAATGTGCACAAATTTGTGACGGCATGGGCGGTCTCCATGTGCTGTGCTGTATTCCCACTACAGTTGTAGTTTTAGTCTTTCTTTTCTTTTGACGTTTTCATGTTATTCAGCCAAACATTAAAAAAAAAAAGTGGAATGTGTCCGCGTGTGAACACCCATGTTTGTAGCTTGTCGTTGTGCATACGTGTCCGCTGCTTAAACCTCAGCATTAACAACAACAACAACAACAGCGTTAGTGGCAGTGTGAATATGAAGCATGAGCTATAAAAACCAAAGAATGTCTGGGTTGGTCCTCGTATGCTGCTTCAGGATGACAGATTTTTAAAGACCGACTGGGCTCCTGAAATTTATTACGCAAAAGTTCCTTCGTTCATTTTCGGTGCATCTGCAGCTGGTGGTGTCATTTAGCTCAGCTGTGAGATGATGGTATGTCTGTACACATAAAAAAAAACAAAAAAAAAACGTGACGATCATATCAGAAAATATGTTTCTCAGCTGAAGCCTGTTTATTATGTTACAGCCGTGATTAGCTGTTTAGTCACTGCTGGATTAAAATGTTAAAGCCTCTGTACTTTAAGCCTGGTCTATTTTGCAGTGTGTTGTAGTGAGTGTGTTGTAGTGTGTGAGTGTGTGTGTTGGAGGCATTAAAGCTGAGAAGACAGGCTGTGCTGCGGTGACTGACAGCGAACAAGGCCCTATTAGATGTTATATTTAAAGTGTCTTGTCCAATCAAAGTGTCACTCACCGTGTGAGGGGAGGGTCAAAGCGGGACACAATGTAATTTTTCCCCCCGTTGATTGACAGGCTACAAGCTCCCATTAGCTCCTCTGTCACTCACACACACTCACTCTGTTGCTGTTTGATGCTCTCAGGTTGTGTTTTGTTGTTCGTCCATGTCGTTTTTGTTGTGATTCGTCCATAAAAACATCACTTAGGATCAGATTTTTTTTTGAATTTTTCTGATGGCAAAGGGAGGGCAAAGAGTTGCAAAAGAGCATTTAAAGCCCACTTGAATGGCTTCCTAAAGGATGTAATGAGATGCTGAGAGTGTGGCTAATCTCTATTCTTCTGCCTAAGTCCGCTGTTTAACCAGGGACATGAATATATGGTGGGTAAATGGCTTTCGCCTCTGCCCTGGAAGCAATCTGTTCACTTCAAAGGTTAAGGCAAGGAGAGGGAGAAGAGGGGAGAGGAGGAGGAGGGGGATCCAGCGTTTAACTTACCCCTCCCTCCCTCCTCACCTAAAACCCTTGTCTTCCTTTCATTTTCTCTTTCTCTTTCTCTTCACTTTCACATCAGCGGCTCCGTCTCTCGGCCTCGTTTTTTCTCTCTTTTTTTTCCTCTTTCACACTGGAGAAAACGAACAAAGTCTTGTTTTCTCTACTCAACAAGTGTTAAATTATGTCCTTGTTTTATATGATGGCACGCCTCCTCTTCCTCCTCCTTCTTCTCCTTCTTCTTCCAACTCATCCTCGCTCCTTCTTCCCTGTGCATCCTGTATTTGGGAGTGGAGGTATAACTGATCCAGAGGGGGAAAAAGGGAGGGAGGAGGGAGGCGAGGGTGGGTGTCTTTTTAACACGAAGGCAAAGTAGTGGATCAGAAAGGCAATGCTCGGACAAAAAAGGGATAATCCGTGAAATCTGTTCGGGTCAAGGGTCAACTTCCAGCCAGCCATGTGCGTCTAGGCATGTGTGTGTGTGTATGTGTGTGTGTGTGTGTGTGTGTGTGTGTGTGGAGATTAACTTAAGGAGGCCGTGGAGGAAATGAGGGGAGAGTTTAAAGGGGGTGTTTATCCTCTTTAAACTCACTTCACAACCAACACACAGGGGAGCCAAGAGTAAGGAAATAGAGGAGGGGTGTGTGTGTGTGTGTGTGGGTGTGGGGGGTCACACTGTGTCTGACTCTCCAACACACACACACACACACACACAAACACACACACACACATACAATGCATATGCTAATCATTGTGAATTTTAATTAAGTTTCAGCCGTTTTTGCGATCAAACGGAAAAACACATACAGTAATTGTGGCTCTTTACGTGCAGTGAACAGCTGCCTGAGGTAGACGTTTTTATTAAAACGTGCTGCTGCTGCTCTCTCTCTCTGTGTGTGTATGTGTGTGTGTGTATGTATATGCATGATCAATTGATAAAGACTTTGGATTGTCGGTGGATGCATAAACACGTCAGCCGTCGCACGTAACACAAATGTCTTTCAGTTCAGATAGACAAGCTATATAAAAAACGTAATAATTTGATCTCATTGTGATAAATAAGAATATCCTGGTAAATAAAGAGGAAAAATCTAACATGAGCCCGCAAATGTTGCTCTTAGTTATTCCACTTTCCACAAGTTTTAAGAATGAAAATAATCCTCATATGCTAATTATGTAATTTATATGCTGACACAAAGAGCTCCAGTTTAAATTAACACGTTGCATCATTAGATAAATGATTGGAAATGTGAGGATACAAATTTCCGTAAGGACAATAAAGGTCTTTTTAAAAAGTTTTTTTTAAGTTTAAATAACCATTTCACTATCTTCTCACACTGTTCTTTTCAGTACATTTTGCTTTAAAATTACTGTCGCATTTAAATAAAACAAGACATTTTCCTATTAGTCTAAACAAACATTGCTGATTCAGTCCTTGAAAACAGTTGAACTGGGAATTGGGAATTTTAAAAGCTGCTGAAATTAACTTAAACGATAATGTGAAAATAAATAGGATCAAATTTTATCAACAGAATAAAAATAGGATCAGTAGGATAAAACAAACATTTTGGCCTTTTATCACTTTATTTATTTAATTAAATTAAAATCATGCTATTTGTTGATAGTGTGTCCTGCTGTTTATTAATTTGTTATTACATGAATATATGAAGACGGTAAAACAATTGACCTATAGTTGTTGCCTCGCTATAAGTAAACGATGATTGATTTTTGGACGCAGGTTTTCAAAATAAAAGCTGGGTTGAAGTTTCAACGCGGTTGGTCGTCGTGTGAACAGGTTCCACTTCACCTTGGTGGAAGTTCCTTGCGGCCACTGCAGGTGCCTCATGGTTACAGGAGCAGAGAAGGCCAAGGGTCAAATGTCAAGGGTTTAGGGGCCGTAAACGCTCCCACTGGGCCTGACACCTGTCACACATGTGGGAGGTAGGATAAGCTGTCAGCCTGCAAGTGTGTGTGTGTGTGTGTGTGTCTCTGTGTGTGTGTGTGTGTGTGTGAAGATGGAGACCAGCAGGACTTCAGTGGGAAAAGGGGGAGAAAAAAAAGAAGGAAGGCATGTGTAGAATGTAAGGGGTTTAAAATCACTTTAGACCGTGTCAAGTGTGTGTGTTAGAGTGTGTTAGCGTCTGTGTGTGTGTGTGTGTTAGCATGTGTGTGTGTGTGTGTGTGTGTGTGTATGTGTGTGTGTGTGTGTGTGTGTTTTCAGAGAAAGAAGCAAAACACCTTGCACACTGCACCTGTACACAGAGATCAAGTTTCCTCATGCGGACATTTGAGGAGGAGATCGGAATGTGTCTTTTCCTGTCAAGCCGCGGCCCACACACACACACACTTATACACACATACAGACACACACACATATACACACACGCAGACACTTTACAGTATGACATCAGCGAGTCCCTCCCTCTGCTAATTAGGGAAGTAGTTCATACTCTAATGACCTACAGTTAAAACAGCAGTAGATTAAACTTAATGCTTAAAGCCTTAATTCCTCCTGTATCACATCCTGTCGTGACAATTATCACATTATGTCCTCACTGTAATTAGGCTTCCACACTTTCCTCCTTATGTTCAGACCCAGGAGGCTCCAGTGTAATGTGCAGCAGGTCGTGACCTTAACAACGTGAACACGCTCCTTGAGGACTTATACGCTATAGGGATGGAAACCGAAGCCATAAATACTCCGATTTAAAATATCAGCAGTTTATTCACTGTGCAAATACTGTCTAATTTAACGTCTCTGTTGTAAATTTGATTAAATATAGTTCCCAAACTACAAATTCCTGTTCATACTAGTGTCCAGTCACTGACAGACAATCAGAATGGAGAGCTTTTTAGTAGCTGTTGTATAAACATTTCTTGTTGGCGTTGGTTTCCTTTATGAAATGATTACACAAAATTAACAGAGCAGAATAGAAGACAAGAGTGCATTTATTTTAACACTATTAAAGGCCACACAATATATAAATATGCAACACATTTACAGACCCTCAATATGTGTTTATAAAATACACAGACGGTTAACATGCTAATTTCCTAAGAGATACTTCACACATCCAGAGCACAGTCATGTATGCAAAGTAAAAAAAAAAAAAAAAGAAAGAGAAAAAGAAGGAGAAGACGATCTGTGTTGTAAAAATAGCTTCTTTCCATCTCAGATCCTTTTTCCCCAAACATCTCCTCCCTACAGTTTGCTGCGCAGCAAATTAGACTCGACAGGACATGAAATTGGTGTTTTGACTGGGGAGTTTCTCGCGTCGGCCAGCTTCAACTGTGTGTTTGTCCCCGCACTTGTTTCTATGACAGTGAAGCGGCGAGCCACCCTTCAGCCGGCCTGCTATAGCAGCTTCTGTTTTCTGCTTTTCTAGGTTTGTTTGCAGTGAGTGAAGTAGTTTTTTGGTTGTTTTTTTTTTCCTTCTGACATCCAAAAATGATACGGGATCGGAGCCACCTGGCTTTTGCAGAGTCCTCTGCATTGAAATGGAAGCAGGCTGAGTCAGTGCTACATGTAGATTTGTCCAGAGCCAGATCTGATCTAAAGGACCAGACGGGGTTTGGCTTCTTCTTCCATCTATTTTAGACATTAAAAATCAGTGCACTCGTTTATGAGGAGTGATCCATGGCCTGTTAAAACAGCTGTAAGGGAAATATAGGATCCATCTTTTTTCTTTTTCTTTTTTTCTTTCTTTCATTTTCTAGTTGACCCACATTTGACTCTGTTCGTAAAGTAAAGGACGACTACGCAGTGTTCGAGGAGGAATGCAACTTGACTTTGTTCATATTTTAGATCAGTGGTTTTAAAGAAAATCCAATAATCCAATAAAAGCCAGAAACAGGTTTATGATTTTCTTTTTTTCAGTCTGGACAAAAAACATCCATCCATTAAAACCGAACTGAAACATTTCCATCTTTCCCCCCCTGCAGCACCTTGTATATATTGTATATAATTGCTTTGGTTGTACGTACCTATGTGTGGTGTGTGTCTGTGTGTGTGTGTGCAAATTTTCACCCAAGTGCATCTGCGAGTGCGTACGTTTGCTAAAAAACGCCCAAAGCCTTGTAATACAATGTTAGTGGTAATTAATAAGTCAGTAAAGTGGCAGAAAACACCTCTCTACACATCACTCAGGGTTTGGAATAATGCCATTCCTCTGTGTGTGTGTGTGTGTATGAGTGTGTGTGTGTGTACAAGCCACGCACTAAGTGGGATAATAATACAGTGACCCCAGGAGGCAAAGTGATTAAATTATAATCAGCGCGGATTAATTAATCTATAATATTTATTCCTATTATAACGCGAGGAGAGGAGGCACAGAGCTCAGAAAAGGTTATGTGTGCACGTTCCTCGCTCTTTGTCTCAGTGAAAAGCGACGCTCGGGGGGCGGGAGAGGCGACAAGGCCCCCTTGACAACGCAGGCAGAAGGTTATTGCTGATATCAAACGCCCTGCATGCAATTATCTGTCACAACAAATAATTAAGAGGGCTGATAATGAGGAAATTAACATTTCCATTGTGGAGAGGCTTTATTGTCTGCTTGGGTCACTGCAGAGGAGGCTTCAAAAGACTCTGAATGAATAATCTCTCTCCGCGTACATATGTGTGTGTGTGTGTGTGTGTGTGTGTGTTGTAGTCTTCAGAGGATGATAAGCAGACAATCTTATATAAGAACGTATCGCTGTGTGTGTGTGTGTGTAGGTATTTTTGTGCAGAGTATAGACCCATGAGTTAGAGGAAATAAAGGTAAGCCATCAGGGTTACCAGATTTGACTGACACCAAATGGTCCAATCAGAGCCTTGAGCCTTGAGCTTTGAGCTTTGAGCCCGCCCACTTGTCAAGGTATAAAAGTAAATATCAATTCAGGCAGGTTTTTTGTTTAATATGTGTGAAACTGTAGTTGTTGCTCTTTGAAGTGGCGTTTGGTGATATTTTTGTTTAACAACAGGAAGTTGACTGATCAATAAGAGTCTGATATTGATTAGGCATCTCACACTCACTGGGTTTTGATGTTTTTCTCTGTTATATATGCGAGTAAATTCAATACGTCTGGGTTTAGATGTGGAAGGCGAAATAAATCTGTAGGATATCATTGTTTGGGCTAATTTATCCAAATTAAATGATTTGCAATCAGAAGAATTGATCATATTTCAAGCAAAAGAGATGCAAACTTTAAGATTTTTGCATTTTATATACAAATTGATCAAAGCATTGAAAGGCTATTTTGTATTTGAGGGCTAATTAATAGTCAGTCTTCATTCTGTTAACTGGAGGTGAAGGTTTCATCAAATGTTGCCAGAGATTAAACCAAAAAAAATCTCTGCAGCTCCACAGACGTGAAGAAGAGGAACGGCCCTTTGAAATGCGCAGAGCATGGAGGCTACAAAGTTTGACAATTATCACAGCATGAAGCCGCGGTCTCCATGGCAACGCCGTGTTTAGTCACATCGGGACGAGAGATGAGGCCGGCGCGGATGGAAGTATATACGAGTACGAGTACGAGTGGGATCTGGCTCCATCTGTGGATGAGCTGAGGTGGGTGGGTGGGCACGCTGGGGATCTCTGGGTGGGATCGGTGTTTTCACAGGAACTTGACCCCCAGACACACACACACACACACACACACACACACACACACACACACACACACACACACACACACACACACACACACACACACACACACTCTACACACTACACACTACACACACACTAAAAGGCCCCTGGTTGCCATGTGTTTTGACTGACACATCTTTGACGCTCTGTGTGCAGCCAAGTTTAGCTCTCTTCTGAGTGAGTGTGTGCGTGCATGTGTGTGTGCGTGTGTGTGTGTGTGTGTGTGTGTGTGTGTGTGTGTGTGTGTGTGTGTGTGTGTGTGTGTGTGTGTGTGTGCGTGCATGTGTGAAGGAATATTTCCTGGCTTTTGAACTCCTCCTGATTGACACAAATGGGTTCGGGACAGCCCTCCTATAGGTCAAAGTGTGTGTATGTATGTTTGTGTGTGTGTTGGCATGACAGCTCTCGCTCTGCCCCCTCCCCACCCCACTCACCCCACCCACCTACCCCGCGGCTCATATCGAGGGTGATTTTAATACCCCAACATGTTTAGGAAGAGGCAGTGGCATCGTATTGTTCCCCCCACAATGGAGGGCAGAGAAGGGGGTTCGTGGACAAAAGGAAGAGCGAGCGCTCATGGCTCATCTCCTTTCACCCGCTGAGTCTAGACAGCGATGTTCCACGCAGGGTCTCGGAAGAAAAGAAAAAGACGGAAAGAGAGAGATGGAGGGTGGGTGGGGGGAAAAAGAGGAGGGGAAAGAAAGGATGTGCATGGCGAAGGAGGGGTGTGAGGTGGTCGACCTTGTCTGGTGGTCTGGAGACGGTCTTGACGGAACAGGAAAGAGTTGATAAAGGTCATGAAGGTCACATTTATAGTCTTATCTGTGATGTGAAGGTGAGGTGCCTTCAGGGACAGTCGGACAAACTGCTATCATGACTTAGCTTGGAGAAAAAGTAGTATATGAAGGGGTTAAAAGGTGACACAAAGCAGCTTCCCTCCTGTTCATGCGAAGCTCAGCCTCCCCTGACTGTTTTATATTTAACGTACAGCTGAATTTACTGCACGTCATTCCAGAGATAACGTCTAAAAACGACCAAATTGAGAATTACGAGGCGCATTTTAAGGCAACACACAGACCTTTATCATCACAATCACACACCATACAAACAAATCTGTAATATCATTAACCTACATCTCCCCCCTGGTGTACAGTGATGAGCACAGTGGGCTCAGTTTGTCACTCAGCTTTAAATCTATACACTCGTGAAACGACACCGCGTTGACAACAAACCTGACACCTCGGCTACCGCGGAGACAAAGTGAAAGACAGAGGGGATAAGACAATGAGAGAGACAGACATAAACAGATAGGCATGTGTCTATGAATGTACATACCATGGGGTGGATGAGGGTATGTACATGTACAGTGTGTATGTATGTATGTATGTGTCTTAGTGGACACTGGAGGCAGGTGGCAGCAGATCCGGGGGGGGTTGTGGGTGGGAGTGGGGAGGTGGGGGGTTGTGGGTTGGTGTGGAGACCTCCCAGCCTTCACCAAATCCTTATTTTAGCCCTGTACTAACTAGTCCACTCCAATAAACCTTTCACCCCCGGGGCCGTAAATCGCTAAACAACTGGTGTGGTTGGCCCTGCCACCCACTGTGACACGCCAGCAGGCGGGCGTAAAATGGGCATGTCAAATGCCATCAGAGAGGAAACTCTAGAGGCCCCCGTCGGCCGCGTTCCCCACCCCTCGCCCCGCTGCAGGAGGAGCAGCGATGGAGGAGCGAGCAGGAGCAGCTCCCTCAGAGGCCTCCTCGCCGAGCAGGAGGCAGCAGATTTAGCTGCGTGGCTACGATGACACGTCACTGAATGAAAATAAATTCACCTCATTCTAAATCCACCAAAACAATAATAATAATATTGTAAGGTTACAGGCTTCAATTCAGACAAGTGTTAAATACTTACACAAAACAAAAAAACAACTATATTTTTTTATTGAAGTTTAAGACTCATCAGTCGTCACCTTGGAAATTTTAGTTTGATGAAATAATCTTAACTCAAGACCTTTTTTTATTTTTATTATTTACTTCCAGTCAAATGCGATGAAAAATATATGTAAGTGACTTGATATTATTATCATCGTCACTGGGTGACAGTATTTATATTGTCTTTAAAGTCATATTTTAAAAATGTAATAGATAATTTAAAAAAAAAGCACAGTCTGTAACCTTTAACTGACAGTACAGTAATTTAAGGATCATCTGTTTTTTTTTTTATAGCCAGTTGAATTCTTCAGTCCAAACAAGGTCATTTACTGTACGCTGTAGCACTCAGCTGTACAATTAATTGATTAATTAATTAGTAAATTAAATAAAATGTCAGGAAGGAAGTGAAAATGAAAAGAGATTTTTTAATATGCACCCTGAGATTGAGATATGAGATTTAAAGGCAACACAGAGACAAATAGTATTTAAAATAAATGTGTGTGTGTGTGTGTTGGGGGGCGACCAGTCTTTAGCTCTGGGGGAAGGTCTCTGCTTACAGTGTCACTGCTCAACACGTTGAGCATCAGTCGGCAGCAGCGAGGTCAAAAATAAAGGTCATGTGATCATGATCCCAGAGAGCGGAGAACACTTCAAACACACACACGCACGCACGCACACACACACACACACACACACACACACACACACACACACACACACAGACGGGACATTAAATATATTTTCTAAGACTGGGTTTCTTCACTTCACTTCAAATTTCCCACCACAACATTTTTCTCTTTTGCCTTCGCCGTTCACACTCTTCTCCCCTCTCTCTCTCCTCTCTCTCTCTCTCTCTCTCTGTCTGTCTGTCTTTCCCTCTGTGTCAGCTTGGCCCCTCATTTCCATATGAACGTGCATGCGGGGGCCTCGGCGGTCCCTAGAGTTTGCCGACAGACCGTGTGCCGCCCCCATTCAGCTCTCATTTCCTTTCCGACTGCAAGCCCCTCGCTGAATCAATCATGTCTTTTTGCTCTAGCGCCGTCCAATGGCATTCGACCTGCACCACTCTGAGATCCTCCTCCTCCTCTCTCTCTCTCGCTCTCTCTCTCTGTGTGCGTGTAAGGATGTGTGTATTGTCGTCATCTTTATAGACTATGCATGCATTCCCCCCAAAAACAAAAATCTTGCCATGCAAAACCTCAGCCACAAGCATCGCCACCTCTGCCTCCACATCTGTCAACAAATGGGATGGCACTTAGAGAAGCGATTCACCTAATTAGCAATCAATTAGCTTGTTACCACCAGCAGTAATTACCTTTTATAGAGCCAGAGAGGAGTGCAGCTGCTGCCACTAATAAAAACCGGGACCCTCCTCCTCCTCCTCGGCCCTCCACACCTAACAAGCCCTGTCTGAGAGAGAGTTATAGGCCAGGAGGAGCAGCCTGTGTGTGTGTGTGTGTGTGTGTGTGTGTGTGTGTGAGGGAGGGAGAGAGAGAAAGTGTGTGTTGCAGGCGGGGGGCCCAGCAGAGCAAACACCGTCCCCAAGGGGCCTCTCTCTTCTCCCTTTCTAACGGGCTTAAATCCTCTTTTAATGAATATAAGGTCAAGCTAAATGGGAAATCCATCATGGCAATAAAAGCAGCCGGGGAGGTTTTTTAGATGTGAAAGGTCCGACTGCGACACTATGGGACAGTGTCATCATGGGTCCAGCAGCTTCTCCTTGTTAGCCGCGCTAGCAGCAGGCAGCGTCGCTTTATGGTCGGAAAATATAACTCGGACTCTTTGGTCCCGAGCGAAATACAGTAAATATCTCAGCAGCTGTTTGTCAGATTGTTATGTTGTGCAGAAATTCACGATGGTCAGAGGTTAAACCCTGGACTTTTCTTTTACACGACATCATCAAGTCAAAAAGTTTATTTTTAATTATAGCTCTAAAACAAATTATATTCCTATTAATCAGCCTTTTATTAGTGTTAAATGTGTTATAAGTGTTAAAATGCTATATAAGCCAAACACCATCATATTAGATGTATCATTGTTAGCATGCAGGTATTAGCATTTAGCTCAAAGTATTTTACTCTCTTGTCTGGTGTTGGAAAAATTAAAACTAACAGGCTTTAAAAGAGTTTGTTACATGTTATTTAAGTGAAACACAGAGAAAAATAACACTGACACAGGAATATGTCTAGTAGGTTTAACTATCTCTGTTTACATCATGGGAATTAAATCATCTGATTGAAACAAGGTTCAACAGTTAAATTCATCAGTCTGTTCATATTCACGGTATGTTTGTCTTATGTTTGTCATCTCAGGCTTTACCAGTGAATCCAACTCCAGTTTCAAACAGATTTAAAAAAAGAGTTAAAAATGGTTTTACACACACACTTAGTTTTGGAGAGTAACATTTTCATATTGATCTGCTGATTATTTTCTTATTTTCACCATAAAATGTCAGGAAATAGTGAAGAACTTGAGCAAAGGTTGTGTTTTTTATTTCTATTCTTTTTTTTTTATATCGTACTTTGACCAAAACCCAAACATCTCCTCCTCTTCCTCCTCTCGTGTCCTTAAGCATCCAGGACACCTTCTTTTTGAAATTCATCTTTTAATCCACCGTGCTTTCCTTTCTCCTCCCTGCGACTATCTGAGCTTTGACTATTTATTAAACGCAAACTTTGAATCCTTTAATCCTAAATGCAGAGCTTTATCCCCTGAAGCAGTGAGAAAATAAATCAGCATGTTATTTTTTTTCTCTTTTTTTCCCCTCCATCGCGGGCTCACAGATACCTTCTTGGATTTTCAGCCCCCCTGTTTACTTGTAGCAGCATGTGTGCTAACAATGGCCCCAAGTGACAACCAAGGTTAATCCTATATGTCGCCATTATGCGGGGTCAAGCTTCCTCGCCATATATTTAGTGTGTCATTAATTTCCAACCTGCTACTGCTGCGGCAAGAGCAAGCTGCCGCCGCTCGGGTCCTGCGGTGCTCACACACACACACAGACACACACACACACACATACATGAACATGCACATGCAGATGGATACACACACACAATGACTCGCTACATTAGCTAAATGGCCAGAGCTCCGTCTCTCTTTTCCTCTCTCTAATGAGACGGGGTCTCTGGATTCTATAGTCTATTCATCATCCTGCTTGTTCCAATCTGGCTCTCCTTTTATCAGGGTTTGGTCGCAGGGCCGAAGTCGTCACAGGCGACATAAATCACCTGTCAGCATTGGTCCCTGGGCTCCCATAATGCTCTATTAGCGGGTCGACCACCATTATTGACCAAACAGACGACAGGTATTACAGCCACACCGGTCAGGACCATCGCTGTTCATCTGTTTTATAGAGCGGGGTTACTGTTCATTACTTCAGTGTGCTGCTGCCATTTTGGCCGGGCCTCCATTACACAGACGATCCTGTATCTTAACAGGGGCTCGCTGGGGGAAGGGGTTTCATTCGCTCTCTGTAGAGATGTTACATTTTGTTTTTACGCTGCTCCAGCAGCTACAGACGACGTCTCATTTCCTACACTTATCTGCCAAAATAAAATACTCAAAACTCTGTGATTGCTACCAACAGTCATTTTAAACTATTTGGATCTCAATGATATAATAATATATAATCAATCAAAAAAAAAAAAATCAACACAACAGTGGAGATCTGCTAACATATGCAAAGAGGCTTAACGGATTTAAACTAAATGAAATCAAACTCCCATAAAACTCAGATTGGATTGTGTTACTTGTGTTTGCTTTGGTTTCCAGCCAGTGACATTCAAAGTCAGTGCTCACCGGGAGAGAAAAGTTAAACCGAGCGGTAACATTAAAGAAGATAACGTAACATGAAAAACGCAACATTATCTGTAGGATTTCAACATCAAGCGAGCAATTGAAATGAAAACTGGTGGAGCGCAGAGGTTTCTGGCAGCTGAGCGCCTGACTTCTCCTCACAGAAACCTTTTGAAACATTAAAACCCTGAAGTGCACTTGTGCATATGGCAGGTTCATTACATGGTTCAGATGTAGAGGCCTTCTCAGTATATTTTGGTCACTTTACTGATGGTCCCACGGGGGAGAAGCACCAGCACGAAGAAGCATTTAACCTCCTCCGAACCCTGAGAAACTTTAAAATAAGTAAAGGAAGATGCCTCCGCTATCTCTCTTCATGAGAAACCCGACCTCTCCGCCCCCACATCTGCAGCCAGTCCCTCAGGTCTGATCAGAAGAGACAGGATATGACCTCATCTGTGACCGTGCGACCCGAGGAAGTGCTTCAAAAGAAAACGAGAGTTCATCTCGGGAAGACTTGCACGAAAGATGAGCTTGCTGTTTGACCTCGCGTTGGAGGCAGCTCAGCTCGGGGTTTTGTTTTCCGTGCCACGACGAACATGTGTCAAGTTAAATGAGTAAACGCTGGTCTTTGTTTATTCTGTGCAGCTGCAAAGGGACATGACGGGCCCAGCTTTGTGTACTCTTTCACTTTTAAACGTCAGGTGGATTCCTTTAGTGGTGGATCAGAGGATTCGTCCGTCATGTTATTGCTTCAAGCCTGTTTGAGAAACCTTAAGGCAGAACGTTCCCTCCATTTCTACTCGGGCCAAACAATGCTCCATATTTTCTTTGATCAGATATCGTGTGTTATTTTTGTGTTTGTCTGTTTTTTTTTAATGTGTAGCGTAGGATGTGTTTTTGTTTTTTAATTTTATACAAGTGCAGAGAAAAAGAAATATCAAGATTTACTTCAAACCACCACCAGCCTTTCTGAGGTTCCCTTCATGCGTAGTTACTCTCCCATCAGCCTCCTGTGCTCAGCTCTGTTTGTCTGGTCATGCATGGACGTGTACGTGTGTGTGTGTGTGTGTGTGTGTAGGTAGTGTTTGTGTGTTTGTGTGCCGCGCCGGTACCGACCAACCAAGACAAAGGAGGGGCCTCTGGGGAGAGAACAGGGGTATCCATGCAGACACACACCTCTGTGTTGACTGAGACAGAGGGGGAGAGGGAAAGGGAAGGGAAGAAAGGGGGGAGTGGGTAAAGAGACGGAGAGACAGACAGACATGGACAGGGGAGAAAAAAAAACGGGACAAAAACAGAAAGCGAGAGGAAAAGACGGGGCAGAAACGAGGAGGTTTCACCCGTCAGATCTCTGGTCGGCAGCCAAGTGCACAGACCAGTCTGATGGGAACACAGTCTGTACACCTGTTCGAACCAGCTGGTCACCGCTACCTGTCTCAGCGGCGGCTTCGCCCTCAGACACACCCACACGCTCTACTCACCCAGGAGGGGCAGAGTCATCGGCGATGGGGGCTGAAGTGAGAGGAACAATGTGCGAGTTTATCATCGTATAGTATTTGTTCATCCACCTGTTCCTTTTATTATTGGCTCAAATGTCTGCAACTATGTTATTATTATGGTATTTGTAGTCAGTTTTCAGGTCACTCTGCTCTGAAATGAGCTGATTTTTAGCTGAAAACAATATAATAAGAATAAAAATTAACATAAGGATGACAGTCGGCTTATTATTGCATCAATTGTGCTATAAAATCTGTAAAATAGGATGTAAAAATATGAAATACAATATGGGCCGTGCTGCAGAGACAATAAAGAGGAGTGTGAGATGTAAGCAGTTATCTAATTGTGCAACCCTTGTGCAACCCTTGTGGTGGGAAGCAGCAACACAATGCAATGTAAAGTGAAGTCAGATGTAATAATGACAAGTGCAAGTTGAGTGCTAAACGTCATGGTTGTCTATTCTCTAAGTTTAACATCTTCCTCCGTGTGCTGCACCTTGAAACCAACAATCACAAAAACACTTTTCCCACCTTATTTCTCACTTTGTTCTTTTTTTTTTGCATCACATCGTCGTCTTCTGACGTTTTTAATGGTACCCAACTGCAGAACTGCAGCCAGACTGGTTATCTAACCAAAACACTTCACATTCAGATAACAGTAATGAATGGAAATCAGCATTTCCTCATAATTTGCAATAGATTTGGACTGAAACCTGTATTGATTTGTCATATAATAGCCAGAGCTCAAAACATAGAAGCAGCAGAAGAGTTTGGCTGGACGTGTGTGGATATTGGTGCCAATACTCAAAATAAATACAAAATGTAAAACAATCAGAGGCCGACAGGAAAAAGGAGAATGGGGAGAGGAGGCAAAAGGAGGATATTTCCAAATGAATGAATGAACAGATCCCCCCCCCCCCCCCCCCTCCGGCTCCTCCCCTCCCCCTCTGGGCTGCACAGATGTGCCGTGTGCACCGGGTGATAAACACCGGACCAATTGAAGCGATACGATGGCGGCGGCATTGAATAAAAAAAAAAGAAAAGGGGGCCTAAACGGCATTTGCATGGTGTAATTACAGCTGGCTGGCCTGCTCTTTGTGTCGGCAGCCACCAGGGTCCTGTCGAGAAATTATCCCTGAATGGGCGCCAGCGGAACGAGGTGGGAAAGGTGCGGCGAGGTCAGAGCAGCGGCATGTTCGCAGCTGACTGCTGACTCCAAAAGGCAACACTGAATGGCACACTGTTTCCTCTGTGTATGTGTGTGTGTGCCATCCTTTTCTTTAAAGCTGCAGCCTCTCTGCATGTGGAGCCAGGCCGCTGAAGATGGCACCTGGCTCCCTCCTGTATTAAATTCCTCGTGGGGATAATAATGTTCTCGACATGGAAGATCACATTCAGCAGACATGACACCCTGACACCGGCCGCCAAGGCCTGCAAATGTAAATCTCACCAGATTAAATGTCTGTAAGCAGCTTGGGTGTGTGTGTGTACGTGTGTGTGTGTGTGTTGGAGATTGGTAGATGGATCGAGACAGAGGAAAAGGGTGTTTATATTTATGTGTGTGTCTCTGTCTCAGATCTCGTCCACAGAAATAGACTCTACAGAGATCTCACTCCGTCAGTGTTTCCGAGCCTTCGCTTCACACTGGAACCAAAAACCCCTCAGCCTGACGGTTTTATGGACGTTACCTATTTAGCAACCTTGTCTGGTTGTAGAAGGGATTTAGTGTCAGGGCGGTGCGATACCCGACTCTGTCTGATATCTGGATCGCCCTCACGGATGATTTTTAAATTGACTGCTGGTTGAAGTGTCAGGATCATAAAAGCCCTGTTTGTATTTGTATCTGTTCAGCTGATTGATACAATCAACAACTTTTTCAACTCCTCACAGTTTCCTCAAATCTTCCTCAATCTGCCTCAATATGGAAGATTTGAACAGGGAAAAAATGAACAGAAATAATGACAGGATCACAAGGCTTGGTTATAATGCATGGTTCACTTTTGTTGATGCTAAATAAAAATTTCAATTAAAGCAGAGCAGAAGTAAGCGGAATGTTTGCGTTAATATAAGTCTTAAATAGTTCTATCTTCCGACAGCAATCACTTATATAGAGTGTTTGGTCTGAAACACGGGTCTGTCAGTCACTCTGCTCTGCTGTAAGCCGAGGAGAAAACTTTCCTTGTATCCTACAACCTTTATCCAATGAGGAGAGAGAACGGCATAAAGGGGCGGTCCTCTCTGCGTGTGCAGCCAAGGGATGCGCATGAATGTGGTGACGTAGGGACGAGGGCGGGGACTGCTAACTCCATCGGCTGACAGGAAGTTAGCCAAAACGACCGGATCGCTTACTTCTGCTTTAATCAAATTACCACCACAAAGTTGAGCTTGGTAGCAAAAAGTAGTTTCCTGCAGTTTGTCATGTTTTGGTGCACATTCACACAACTGCATTATTCCCATGACTTCCAGCTGCCTCTATAAGCGATAAATCTGCGACTGTATAAGAATCATCAGTATCAAAGATAACCCATAGATCACCATGTCTCACATCTCACATCAAACTGCCATTACAGTTATATGTATACAAACACACACATATATACTAACTATATGTATGTTTTTTCAATATCAGATGTGCCAATCTGAAAGGTAAAAATGTGCGTAATGACAAACAGCTTCCTTGGCGCTGCATCCACAGTTCGACTTTAATGCTCAGTGTAAACACGGAGCTGATATAACACCAGGCGTCATGTTCAGTCTAAATGTGTTTGAGGATTAGGGCCGAGCAGGTGACACTATTGATCAGTGATGCATGATATCTTATTTCCTCTCTATCTATCTATCTAGCGCTATACTATGTCTCAGTGTCTGTTTGAAGCTTCTGCAGCGTTAGACGTGTTTACTTTACAGAAGAATTTGCAGTTTTCCCTCTAATAATTATTCCGTATATAGAGTTGGTCGTTTTATAAACACAAGTTTGAAACCAGATCTTTGCTTGACGGGAATTTTTGTTGTTGATTTTCAAGCTGAATTTGAGTGAGTGCTCAATCAGTGATTGACAAGTGGTTTTCCTGCAGTAAGCCCCGCCCACCTGGCGCTCTGAGCAGGGTTAAACAAACCCAACAATTTCCTGCTGCATTTGTGCTTCAAATCGCTGAGTTTATTTTTTTTCCACTCACTGAGCCTGAAAAAAACTGCATGCATGTGTGTGGGTGTGTGTAGGCTAATATGGATTTGCACTAGTGATTGCCTGTGTGTGTGCTCCACAGTGTGTATACACGCTTCAGAGTGTGTTTCTACTTGCACAAGTGTGTGTGTATGTGTGTGTGTGTGCGCAGCAGAGTGTGTGTAGCTACAGTATGTTCGTGTGTCAGCATCGCCCGCTCCATCTCCCACAGCGTCTCCTGGAAGCTGACAACTGGATAATAGCTTTTTACTTTTCCAGAGCAGGGCTCCGGAGAGAACTAATATGATTATAAATCATTATTCAAATAGAAAGGTGAGGCGCGGCGCTCAGGGTAGTAAGAGAGCATGATAATAGCATCATTACCTTTTATTTATAATTCAGATTTTTTCTTTCTTTTTTTTTTTGCAAACGTGGCGACTCAACCTAATGCAGGACTACAGGGGATTTCTCAGTGTGATATGAGGAGGGGGTGCACGCATCAAACCAACGTGGAGGACAGGAGAGTTTAAGATGAAGTGATTCGAAAGACGAAGCACATGTAACATTTAACCTGTTACTACACTGACAATCATTTATTTACATGTGAGTCTTATATGTTTGAATGTTAATTTGTCAAAGAAAAATCAGATCATCAGAGACAGGTTTACTGCTTAGATTTGTGATTTGTGAGCAGACAATTGCAAATTAATTATCTTTTTGCTGAACTTTATCTCATCTTATTGATTTTTATAGTGAGCATATGGACACTGGGCCCTCCCATCCCCACCCAGGTGGTGACCGGCCCCTCCCCAAGTCCACAACGTTACAGTGACACTCTCATCACACTCAATGAGCTGGAGCTGAGTCCATATAAATACTGCCAGAAATACATTAAAGATATAAATGTAGTAAAGTTCATCAAGGGAAGGAAACAGATAGAGAATATGAATCTAAAATTAATTAATTAATTAAGGGCAGTTTGGTGATCTGCTGTTGTTAATATCTCTGGAGAACTTCAGTTCAGGGGCGATAGAAATTAAATTACAGTTCTACGAGTGAAATCTTGTCTTTGCACAAATTCAAAACACATTAATTAATAATATTATTAACTCAACGCAGAAACCCTCATCGTACCTGGATGATGCCTCGTGGCCTTTTGCTCTAGGTATCTTGTGTCATTTCTTGCAGCTACACAGCGATAGTTTCCGCTTGTTTTTGGTCTACAGTGCAAATTTGTTGGTGAAAGTTTGTTCTTGGATGTAAAAAAACCTTTTTTCCCAGCATACAACTGTTCTCTGTGGCGCTCTCCTGCATCCTTCATTTCATAAAGCAGCGTTCAGATGAAGGAGATACTTGTTGGATTTGAAAATGTCCTGTTAGCTGTTAGCATGTTAGCATGCAAGGTATATGCTGCCTTTGTTCTCTGAAAGCCAACAAAAAAACGTAGAGATTGGTCCTCAGATTCATCTGTGACTGTTTGGACGTGGACCGACCTGGGCAGCTGAACTGTGGCTGCGATATTGAAATCAGACGGTGATTCCACTTTGAGTCCTCATCAATGTCAGAGCAGGTTTTCAGGGGGTTTATCTGATGCTCTCATCCAGACCAAGATGCAGGGATGGTTTCAGCAGTGACTTAACTAAGCGCTTTGTTATTCTGCTGCTGCTCAGGTGTGAGCTCCTGATGAGCAGGCAGTGCATCGCGTGTCGGTAAAATTCACATGATTTAGCAGCCGATTAGTCACGAAGCCGGGGCTTTGTGTGGAGTACGACAGGGAGGGAGAATAGAGCAAATCCATCTTTGTCAGAGCCGCGGAGATGCTGCTTGCTCCGGAGTTAGCAATTCCCCCGCTGACAATTCAAACCGATGTAAATCTGGGAAGAGGTGAAGTGACTGAAACAATGTCATCTACAGTTTAAGATAAGGCTGCCATTAAATATCCCCAGAGTAAAGAGACTCAGACATGAGAGCTGATTCAGGATCAGTTTCTGCCTTTGAGGTTGTGTCAGCTCTTCCCGTCCGGAGATAAAAATCGATGCCTTGATGTTTGCTCCAACAAAATGTTTCTGTTTAATCCAACCATATAACGAGACGCTCTGCCTCCATTGTGTGCATGCATGCATGTGTGTAGTGTGTATATAGTGTGAGGTGCTCGTATCTATCTGTGTTTGGTTGTATGTGTGCGTGTTTTTTCCATGGCGTCCCACCGTGTAGGAATCTCACCATTTGTCCTGCAGCTGATTTCTGTAAATGCAGCGAAGGGGGCCCAAGCCAGTAACTTTTATTTTTGGCTCCCCAGCTCTAAGGCTTAACAGATGTCACTCTCAGCTCCTCTGCTGCTCATTTGGCTGCACAGGAACCTTTTAGAAAACACTGATTTCACTCATTACGGACATGAGAGGCTGCTGTTGAACATCTCTCCCTCCCTCCTCCCCTCTGCTGTGTCAGGTCACAGCTTCACACTTACACACAGCAGGTGTGATAAAACGTAAACAAGTCGTCACGTCAGTTTTCATCATCAGTTGGTCGGCGCAGGATAAAGTTTGACTCACGCTGTTGTTCCTCATGATCAGACACCTGGTGCCTTGCCCACCTGACTTTCAAAGTGGAAGTTCATCCTTGGTGTTTTTCCATTTGTTTTAAATAGATAGGGATGCTTGATATTGAACAAATTTTAGCTGATATCCAATGTGCCGATATTTTCAAACTCATTCTGGCTGATTGCCAATGTAAATACTAATCAATACTGACATCATTATGTGAATATATATGTTTTTTTTCATTGAAGAGGCCCCGGCTTATTTAAATCGTTGGTTATATAGACTGAATACCAGTTTAAAATACAGGTGTTTTTGTGACCGAGACTGATGCAGATCACTGTACATCATGCCCTCACACACACACACACATACACAATGTGTGTGTATTGATGGACACACAGACACGGCACCATCACAGCGTGCAGACGATCAAAGCAAAGCATCCATCGCCTCTCTACAGGCGGCGTCTCCGACCAATAACAGTGTTTTCTGCTTATCAGTACTTCCAGATGCCGCTGTTACCGGCAGCATCCTCTGGTAAAGTGTGGTTACCTTTTCATAGAAATGATTCCTGAGATTTGCCCCGAAGCAAGGCCCTGAACCTCTAATTACCTCAGCGGAGAACAAAAGAAGAGGACGGACTCCTCTACTCCCACTCAATGCGACTGTGTGGCTGTGGAACGGAGCGTCATTGACAAAGAAGATGCAGATTCAGCAAACATTTCCAATCCGAGCTAAAGGTGTTTTGTCGTGTTTTCTCGTGGTGCTGAGATAGCCGAAGAATGCAGACTACTGGACTATTGCCAGGGCAATGAAATAATTTCCAAAGCCCACGGTGCGGGCTGTCAGAGCTGCAGGGCCCTGCCGAAGGATGATAAAGCGGGGTCGGCTGGGAGACTTGACCTTGTGGCCCGGAGGAAGGAGGGGACCATCATTAGTGTGGCACCAGGAAGGTTGCGCACTTGACCTGACAGCCCCTCGTTGTCCAGATAAGAGTGACGGATGAGCTTTAGATCCTCCCTCCTTCCCTGGCATCCTCCTTCCTTTCCTCGGCGCCCACTCGCAGAGCCACCAGGTAGAACGAACGAAACGGAAAAATAAAAGACAAATGGAACTCGACTGTTCGGCTCCTCGCTGCCTCAGCAACACTTCTTCATCCCACTCCTCCTCCTCCTCCTCTTCCTCACCCTCCCTCTTGATCCCCGGCGACAGCGCAGATACTTGTTAGAAGACTGATGTCTGCCCCAGTTTAACTAATTAATCTTTCCCCAACCAGAGAGCTTTTCCTGAAGCCCAGCAGAACTCATCAGGCGACTGAGCGATCACACCTGGCTTTTTAGCGGGAGAGATGCATCACTGTACGTCAGCTGACAGAGAAATGCCTGCGTTGGATTTCTTAGGTTTCCTTTTTCTCTCCTCTGCACAGTGCTGCACAGCTCTAAACCTAAAGATGTTGCCGAGTGTGAAGCCCTGCTCACACATTAGGAGACTGTACAGACCATCTGCTTTACCTGTGTTAAAGGTGTAAACACAATACTGTGCTACGATCACAATGGTTCGACTCCAGCTGGGAACCTTTGTTGCGCACCACCCCCCCTCTGTCCACAGCTGGACGTTTGCCAGTTTCTACAAGCTGCTTTCGGTAACACTTTACTTGACGCCTATCTCTATAACGCATTATAAACATACTTATAACACTCATAAATGATCATAATGCTTTATAACAATAATCATAACACACTATAAAGCATTTTATCATGACTTATAAGGTCAGCTATTATAATACGTTATAATTATTAGTAACTTGCTGACAATGCCCACATCAATAGTGCATTATAAGTTATAATGTGTTATAAACTGGCTTATGAACGTGTATAACTATCATTATAAACACTCAGAAATTATCATAAGGCTTGATAATAATAAGTATTACACACTAGAGCATTATAACTCTATTACAGTATAATACTTGATCTTATAAGCCATTATAAAATGCTCTATAGTATAATATATGCTCTGATATATAATATCTATAAATAATACTTGGTCTTTTCAGTGCTGTATAAATGGCTGCAGTCTCTGGTAGAGTTAAACTGTGAGACATCGCCCATTCAGTCTACACAGGTGGTTCTGCTGCTGTTATTATTTTGTTCATGTGTAAGCGTGTCAAGCAAATGTGTGGAAAACACATTTTTCAATTTCACTGAATACGTAAATGAACACGATTTCCTTGTTAAGCTAATAGAAAATGTTTCTGGTTGGCATTAGATTTGTTTAAAAAAAAAAAAAAGTTGTTGAAACTTTTAGAGACAGGCCTGCTGTGCCTCATCTGATTCCTCTCAGAGAGAAGTGTCAGTTTCTCAATAATGTCTGTGCTTCTCACGAGTTCACTCTCATGCCAAAGCAGAATATTGTGACCACTATCACTCCCCTAACCTCACGAAAGTTTTAGATTTGCCCGACCTTAACCATGATTTATCTGTAGTTTTCTCATGGCAATGATCTTCCTCGAACATTGACCAAATCTAAGTGCCATGTGTAGAAGAGAGATTTGTAAAAACATTTCCATTTGGAAAAAAAACAACACACATGAATGTAGTTTGGTGTCTTCCAGATTCATCCAATATCAACGTTCTTGTCTGGTGATAAGGTTGGACCATATGTGAGCAGCTGTAATGAAGACTGAGCTTCACTGAATACCGCAGCTCTTTCTTCATTCCCATGGTCTGATACGACAGCTTGTGTTACTGCAGCCAGCGTACTTAACCAGCCATTAATCTGAGTTGGACAGGTCTCTCCCCCTCCAAAAAAATATCCCTCATCTGACATCTCTAGAAAGAAAACCTGAGGAAAGGTTAAACAAACATGTTCTAAATATTTGCCTGAAACCTTAAAACTACTACTGTACAGTAAACGCAGCGTCGTGACATCCATAAATCACGCTTTCAGACACTGGTTTAAGTGCAGCAAATAAATCGGCATGGTTACATGTGAATTTTATTTTGATTTTTGGGGGGGGGGGTTTAGACCTTGGCAGATCAGACTGGATCTTGGCTGCAGTGTGATTCTTTTGTGTGGAGAGGAAAAGATGACAGGAAACACTTCTGTCTCCATGGGAACCGAAAGCGAAACAACAAAAGCCCCTCATAGTCTATTTTTACCCGGGGATTATTTATATTGCGTATCAAAAATTGAAACCCCGGCCAGTGAAACCTCCACAGACGGGATTGGCAGCTTATTGTTGCATCTTCTGTTGTGGTGGAGTTTTTCAAGAAAAACCTGCTGGATCGCTTTATAAAGTGGAAGAAGGAAGGAAAAAAAAAAGATGGCTTTAGTGTTTTGGCAGTGAAAACACTTCCTTACCGTGGGCAAGTTGCAACATCCCATCCCTCACTGGAAATAACAAGGGGATTTATGGGAGATGTAGTCTTAATGCTGACAGGTAACTACCCACGAACAAAACCTCGAACATACATCATCTCTGCCGTGATCTCATTTGTTTGTCACTACATCCAGATGTTGCAGGTAATTTGACGTTGATTTATCAATATTAATAATTGCTACACATAGTAGCCTCCAAAATCTGACCTCCCGAACATGCAGAACTTTCATCAGATGGTAACAAATTACGTCTTGTTCGTCGTAAATCCAGAATAGATAATGTAGTTTCACTGTCTGGACCAGGTAGGAGTGTCTGTCTGCAGGACGGCTGAGTATGAGCTCTTATGTCAAAGCTTCATTAAGTCCCGCTCCATGCTGATTGTAACCAGCTGTACTCCAACATGCAGCCTGTGTGTGTGCGTGTGTGTGTGTGTGCACATGAGCATTCATTGTTTCATATAGTGAAAGGTTGGCTGGTGAGGGATGGTGAGTTATATCCCGCAACGATCTAATGAAAGTCCCGGGGAGGAGGAAGACGAGATACTCTTGATATATCCTGGAAATATGATACCAAATAGTAACCCCTGGTGTTTTTTTTCCTTTGCCTCCGAGTGGTAAATGATATGATATAGTATAGTGTTTTGTTGGTGTGGGAGCGGCAGTACAGTAGGAGCCCAGACTTTCCCAGCACACTTACAGATTCAGTGCGATAACCTTCAGTCTGCGTGAGGCAGCTACTGAAAAGTGAGTAAATACAGAGAAGTAGCAGTGGTAGAACAGAAGATATATGAACCTACTCCTAACTTTTTTATACATTTAGTAGAAATGTCTACATCTTCTTAAATCCATGTTCAGGAAAGGTTATATTTTTACCTCCTTTTTTTCTTTTTTTCCATTTAAAAAAAAAATACAAGATCATTAAAGTGGTCCAAGCATGAGGTAATAAAACACGGATGATAGATTTAGTATCTCAAAACTAAATGGACTATAGCAACACTCTTGAGATGCCTAAAGCAGGATTGGATGACCTTGCTAATATGAAATCCAAAACTGAGGCTGGGATCCAGCATAGCACCTATGTTTCTGACAGACAGCTTAACATGTTTGAGAAGTTGGGACCAAGTGTGGATTTCTGGGAGCAGATGGAGAGTTAAAAAAAAAGAAGAAAAAAAGTTAAACAGTCGACAGGTTTAACACACTTATGCATCTGTGTGTCGTCAGTATAGAAAAGGATTGGAACCACTTTTTTTTTTTACTTAAGTGGCCAAGATGTGAACATGATTGGTCCCAGAGCGGATCCCTGGGGAACTCCTTACGTTATCCAAAGTGGAGGTGAAACATCGTTACCAAAGGAAAAGAAAGCATCTTTAACTCAGTAGGTACTAACTCATTTTGTGCAGCTTGATATAGGAATTTATTGCACAACCCTCAGAAACTGCTGCATTTTAAGCATTTAAACATCAGGCTTACTCTCCTAGCAACATTAAGGCAATAAACAACCCATAATATAAAGGTATTACTTGCTGCTGTGAACATGTAAATATGTAGTTGTCAAATATCGAAGTGAAATATATTCTTATATGTGCAGCAGTGGGTAGGATTTAATCTACTCATGGTTGACTTGGATAAGGTTTACCCAGCGTTGTAGCCTGTTGCCACCACAGTACTGTGGTCAACCGTACGAAAAATCTGCAGACAAATCCACCCATCTAGAAATCCACACGAGCAGCTATTCCTGAGGTCAAGCACACACACGCACACACACACAGAGACAAAGAAAGGGGAAAAAAAAGTCAGTGTTTGAAATAAAAAGGTTTCAGTGGATGAGTTGATAGGTGTTGACTGGCCCAGCGCAGAACTCACTTCCATGTTGATTCAATAAAATCACACCTCGTTCCCCCGTTGGACTCCCGCTCTGACGGAGGATTGATCCTGACCCTCGCTTGACTTCCAAAACCAATAAACAGCTATCACATGCTGATCAAGGAGAAGTGAAACTGTTACTTTTGGCTCCCTGTTCTCAGCTTTGATGTGAAATCAGAGGCGGGACCTTGGCTGATAGACTAAATATATACAGACATCTGCACCTCACTTCATTTGTGTTTTATGTTCTTTGCAAACATGTTTTTTTTTTTTTTTCTTTTACCAAGCAACTGTGGAGAGAGTCGTGGTCGGTCGGCTAATAAAAATCGTCTGTCGCTGAGTGATTGATTGCACGAACAGCCAATTGGAACCCTGCTACTCTCAGAATTGATTTCATGTAAAGCAACAGTGGCACTGCTGCTTCTTCATTTCATTAAACGTACCAGGGTTTCAATCCTTTTTATCCACAACTCGTATTGAATGAAAGAGAGCCAGACAGGACGGCTATAGATCCAAAACCATGTGTGCGACAGTGCAAATAATTCCACTTTTCATCAAAAGGAAAGAAATGGAGAGAGAGCCCCAAAACAAAGCATGTGCCAGATGAATTAGTGAGGTATATATCATGGAAAATGACTTCTTTACAAAGCGAGGGTCATGTACCTATGCAGGATTTAAGAAGCAACTATGAGTTATCATCCTATCATTCCACGCTGTCAGTGCCTTATTATTTGGAGGATCAGTGACGCTTGTATTATGTTTCACTCCTTGCTCCTCTCGGGAGCCTTCCACTGCAGCCCTGCTGGGCCCACTCATAACCGGGGGAGTTTTTAGGACTTCATATGTTTTCCCAGAGAAAAGCCACAAGGCTGATTTAGCTGTAATCTTATCCTACGTCTTTATAGAAGCCAGATCTGATGCATCACGAGCCGCGCAGTCAGACTCAGATATAATACGAGCCGTGGAAATGACAGAGTCGCCTCCTGAGTTACAGAAAGAGATGAGCTTTTGTCGGCCCGGGCTATTGTGTGAAGGGCAAACAAAACAAAAGAAATAAATTGAAAGTGAAACAACAACAGTGAGAGAACAGAAACTTTTATAATAAAGGGCTCATGATGATACAGTTTTGATCTAGAGAGTCATTTATATGTGCTTTAAAACTGATTATATTCACTTTAAGCTCTTTGTTTGAGCTGGAGCCAAGACTCCATTCTTCTCGTCTTGTCTTAAAGAGTTATACAAACCTATGGTTGACAGTTATTAAAATCTCATTAGGACTTGTTTGTCTTTAAAGCTGAATTCTTTGTGGGAAGTTTTACAGATGTGTTTCAAAGGGACATGGAACAATGTGGAATAAATCGCCCACGGACAGAAAGCAAGAGTTTAGTTTGTGCTTTGGTCATTGATGCAGTAGAAGACACATTTAACATTAACAGCCTAGTTTAACTGAGAGTTAGGGAATTATAAAATATGTCCTGGTGTGCAGGAAGTTTATTTTTCATAACTTAGATATTTAACCAAAGGGAGAATATGAAAGGCATAAGTCTGTTTGTGGAGTTTATTGGAGAATTAGTTGCTTTATTTGGTGACATAATTAGTTTTAGTGGACTCCCAGAATGCAGCAGTGGTTTGGTATCAGAGTCGTCTTCCTCTTTAGCTGTGAAGCCTCACTCACAACACAGACTTCTCCTCTGCCTCCAGTCGTACAGTATACTTCATAGGACTTTGTGCCAAGTGCCGTTTGGCAGCTCTTCGAAGCACCTACAGACCAAACCTCTGTCAACAGAAACAGGAAAAGTCTTGGAGGAAGCACATGGCTTATGGGAAATGTGGTCTTCATTTCAGGAGGGGGGGAAAAAAAAGAAAAAGTGTCTTACCCTGTTTAATAATGAGTGAAACATGACTGACATTTGATCCTGGGAGAAAGTCTTGCAGAGGAGACTGAGGTGTTGTCAGCTGGTATCATGATCCAGTATCATTTAAGTATAAAGTGAATGACAGCGAGTGCAGCAGAGAGAGAGAGAGAGAGAGAGAGAGGAGGAGGAGGAGGAGGGGTGTAGCGGTCAGGAGTATCACCGTCAAAGTCAGATCAATTTATGCTGCTAAATTCTTCAAGGCGTCTGCTGAAAGCTCGAGGAGGGAGGGGAGCGCCGGGCGCCATGGTTGTTTACCGCTGATGAGAGATAATTTCATATTCTCTCTGCTCTGCAGCGGGAGTCACCTGATAGTCGCTCATGCCGGCGTATGAAATATTGGGGCCACAATCACAGCGGGGACCGTAATGACATATCAGTCTGCTGCAGTCGGAGGGCTACTTGTATACCTCGCGGCTGGATGGGTCAATTTAGATCATGTTCGGAGTATAAATTAATCAGGGAGCCGGGGGAGAGAGTTTCAATTAAGGAAACCTGGATTGAATTGTGCTCATATTTTAAGTGGATTTTCATGAACTTGTATGTACATATACTGTGTCGGGCAAATTTATTAATATCATATCTATCTACAGTACCAGTATGGCTTTTTATTTTGATAGGAAATGACCTGAAATCATTGTCTAAGCTTGACAAAAGGAAATAATGCCCTCATTCCTGCGAGAGGCGCGCCCCAGTTCTTCCCCCCTTTTGATGAATGCATGCATCTGAGCACAATAAATGGTGCATCTTAAGCTAACCCACAACAGAAATCCCGACTCATGCGCTCTGCTCGGTACCAATGCATGAGAAACAGCGCGTCGACTTATCCCAAATGCAGATGTCAGCGCAGGCTTTCTGGTTATCTGATCTGACACATAACATGGCAGATCTATCTGAGCAGTGCATGGCACGAGACAGGAAATGAAAATGACTGTACTCTCTTCTTTTTTTTTAATTCAAATAGTATATTGGTTTACGCAATGGTGCATGTCTCATGTTTGTGGAAGCAGGAGGAGAAAAAAACATGTAGAGCAGTGTGGTTTAGATTTCTGTATATATGAAGAGTGCAAGACAGGGTAAATCCAGGCAACGTTTGAGATATGAGGGACAACCGAGAGGTCAGGATTTGGTTCACGGTCCATCATACAGGACGCCAAATGTGGCTGCGGTCAAGTGAGCAATCAGGATAGCTGTTTATGAAAGAACGTGGCAGACATTGACAGACATAAGGACATCTGTCAGCAGACTGCGGTGAGGCTAAAAGCTCAAGTGAGAAAAACAATTTAGTTCCGAGCGTTTGGAGATTAGTTGGTTTGTGACGGCATGTAAACTTGGCAGGCGTCCGGTTACAAGCGTGGATGCTGCAAAAAGGGGGTTTGTTTCACAGCAATGGAGCAAATGAAGAAATCAGGGAGGGACTTAGAGTCAGAGCAGAGAAAACACATACGCTGTTTACTGCAAGAAAAATGTCATCGAGTCAGAATATTTGACCTGGATTTCTCAACTTTCTTGCAAAGTCAGTGAACGATCCAGCTTTTAGAGATTTTTACCCTTTTTTATATCAAGCAAACTTTCCTCCAACCTAATCATTGGGTCTATTGATAATTGCTAATAATGGACTGGACCCAATGCTTCCCCTCTACAATTATCACTTCATAGCTTCCCTGTGACTTTTGCTTTGTTTTCGCAACTGTAAAGTGTTTCTCCACTCATCGCCTTCTTATATTACACATGAAAGTGTCCAGATTTGAAGTCATTCAACTCCAAAACATTGGATGCTACACTTCCCATGATGCAGCGTGATCTTTCATTTGACCCTTGTGTGTCAAGGTCCCTCCCCTCGGTTTGTAATTGACTTAACTTTCAGTTCAAGTCTCCCGTGTCAATCACGTGATGTCGCTTGGGTGATTTTCTCAGGCTTTAAAAATCTCCTTCAGAGCCGCAGACGACGACACTCAGACTGCTCCACACTCGGTGTTTCCCCCGGCTCGGTCGCTCCCTCGGTGACTCATAAACTGACTTTGACATGTAGGATCAGCAGAGGCTCCACTTAATTCAATGTGCCGCTCAATTAGGAAGCAAAAATAAATAGATTGTTCAACGTTTTAAACACAGACCACTGCATCAATGTGATCAGGATACAGATGGTCAGTGTGTAGACAATGCCAGCAGATCGTTTTCATGTTGTGTGTGTGTGAGGGTGTTTCACATTTTCTCTCTGGAAGGAAAAACCTGGCTGAGTTTGTCCTGCCACCTCTGCTGATTACTCTGCACCAGAGAAATGTGGACCCAGCCACATGTTCCTGATCACGGATCAGCCCCAATTGACAGCGACTTGATGAAGACGCAAACAAAGTGTCTAGCTGGAGATGTGAAGGGACGCTGGGACTGGGCGAGGCCGTCCCACGGATTTGACTTGGCTCGGCTCGGCTCGGCTCAGCTGAGGAACAAATGCTAAAGGAGACGTCGCTCAGCCTTCGGAGAGCACTGTGTTACACAACTTGATGAGAGGAGAGGAGAGGAGAGGGGAGGGGGTGGGGGGGTTGGAGGTAAATAAAAGAGCCAGCTGATGAAGAGAGGGAAGTGAAGTGAGAGCTGGTTGGTAGCTGTGGACGTGAACTCTGGCTGAACCCCTCCACCACTGCGGCGGCCTCCGTCGCAGCCTCAACGGGGACGAGGCGTTCGGGGTACGACTCGGAGAGCCTGACATCAAACCGACAGCAAGACATGATATCTTATTTTCCTGAGCCTCGCTGACACAAATTCAGCTCTCCACTTATTATTTTCTCATCCGTGCAGAGCGAGGAAGGAAGAGAAGAAGTCACACAAAAAGGGAGAAGTCCCAGATGTTTTTCGTGCAGCTCCTTCACTTTTAATTTAAATAATTTGCAGATTGTTCTCATGACGGAGGATAAAGACGTTCCCCTTGTCAGGACTCTTTTTGATTGAAAGAAATCCTTGACCCCTGAGTGCCTTCAAATTAAGCTGAAGCAGCACGATTGCATGTGCATGCAATTGTGTCTGTCAATCTCTGCGTGAATATAAGACATGTGGACAAGGCTTCACCACATATATGATTCAGTATACGCGTGGGACTCTGGGAGATTTTGTTGCAGCTTCACGTCGTCCACACTGACAATGCCGCAGATAAAATTCGTGTTCAAAATATACATTACACCTAAATTGCTGTAATGGCTGAGAGGTGCAGATTGCCTTTATCACTCAGCGTCTGACAGCCGCGCATATTGGCGGAGGAATTTTTTCGATTTGGTTTCATGCTAATGCCGAAAGCAGACGCGGCGCGGTATCGAATAAGTCCTGATCCCATGCCAACGTGTCACCTTCCCGCAGCTGTGCTCCCCGAGCCTCGCTGACAGGAGCTTCAACAATTAAAGCTGAACAAATAAATGGCTATCACATCACACAGGGAGGTGAAATTGGCCCACTTCAAGCATATCAATCAGAGCAGATGTGTGTTTAGATAATAGAAAGACCACAGCGGGAGGGAGCTTTCTATCAAGTGCTAGAGCAGGAGAGTCCTCTGGATTGTAACACCAGGCTTCAAACACTTAAAACCTGCTGTAATCAATATTTTATCCATCAATAATGTCCCAAAATGACAGATTCGAGTGTGAAACCTGCAGAGAAATGTCACTGACTCTCAGTTTCCCTCAGGATCATTGAGCTTTTTAGCATTTTAGCGACTTTCAGCGATTTTTGGGGGGTTTGTTTGTTTCATCACCTGCAGTTTCACCAAGTTCACTCACCTCATTTTCCTATATTGCAATATATTTTGATATTGTGACACATTCAAGAATATAGTTAAGTTAATGTAACACTGTATTTGACTATTTGAAAATGTTAATGTCCTGTAATAGAGAATATTTTTGGACATTTGACACTTTTCATCACTTTGCATCACCATAGATTGTGCTGAAGTGATGAAACCAGCGGCAACTGGCACAAAAAACACCTCTTTGTTCTCAGGCGTCCTACTTAGCAATACAGTACAAACACTTGGACCTCAGAGCTGCACGTGCTGATCTCCATGAAGTCTGTTTGAAGCACTTTAGAAACTGAGCAGCAGCAGCAGCAGCAGCGGCAGCAGCATCTTTGAGCTCTTTTACTTTTCCTGCCACAACTGCACATTCCAGTTGGAGTCTCGGCTGGGTAAGAATGCACGTGGTGCTGGCCAAAAAACGAGGCGAATTAGCATAAGTGCCATGTTCGATCCATCAGAGGGGGACTCAAATGGCTGCCTGTCCTCATCCCGTCCCACTCTTGGCCTTGTTTGCAGGGGGAAGTCGTGAACTCGCCGAGAAGAAGGGAGAGGCAGCCTGTTTAAGTTGATATTTGCTCTCAGAGTAATTTGGAGCAGATTTTTTGGAATCAGTGAAAGGGCTTCGCTGTAATTCCCTTTCATGCTCATCTTCTATCTCTGAAGTCACCACGGGGCCTAAACAGCAGCATAAGGATGCCAGATGGATTAGAGGGATTCTCTCTCTCTCTCTCTCTCTCTCTCTCTCTCTCTCTCTCTCTCTCTCTCTCTCTCTCTCTTTCAATAGCAACATGTTTTGTGTACAGGGCTCCAGAAGGCACATGACAGAAAACCAAATCACACCGGCTCTTTCTCACTGTCACTCTTTTCTTTCCTCACAGTAACTTACTCTGACATGTCTTGTTTTTTTTTTTTTCCTCTTCTCCTGGAGCTTGTTGAACTGATTTCCTCTTTCACATAGTGACTTGCTTAAGCAGCTGCTGGGAAAGGATGACAAAAAACAGAAACAGAAAAATGCTACGGCTATTATTGATTCCTATTTTTCCTTTTGTTCGATTCATGAAAAACATTAAAAAAGTGTCTCAGTTTTTAGGGCAAAATCCAGGTTTGATTTCCTCGTCTGAGATCCCATTGTGTGGCTCAAAATAAGTTCTTAATATGAACTTTTTGAATAATAAATGACATGCAGACAAGTGGAGAGGGAGTTTATTCCCTTTTTTCTCCCTTTTTTTCTCTCCATAAACTCTATTAAAGACAATCTGTGCCAGGCGTCGCCATGAGCCATGGGGGGAACACTTCCTTTGCCAGCCGCTCCACTGCATTTGTAGTGAAGATTATCTTAAAGAGTAGCTGGCGTACCCTTCAGAAGCAACACTGACTTATTATGGGGGAGCCGTGCCTCACTTTCCGTTGCTTCACATGGTCAAACACACTCCTCTCTGAATGACAGCTGGAGGTAACATGTTAAGTGCTGTTGTGGGGGAAAAAAAAAAAAAAAAAAGTGGAGCTCCCCGACTCGGAGTCATCTGCCTGTGATCTGTTGGGCTGGTTACGAGGATCCTCATAAATATCTCTCACCAGCTCATCAGCTGCGTTGCGTACCATTTTCCAGCCCGGGGGCCTGAGTTGTGGACTGGTGGGAGACGAGCCGTGATGGATACAGTGTGGCCACATCGATAACACCAGAGAGTGATTGTGTGTTTGTGTGTGCAGGCCCAGGACAATCCCAGCTTAATCTGGTCCCCATATTATATCTGAGTATGAAAATCCTTACTGATTTGCCATTGTTGTCGTTGTTGCTGGACATCTGAAAACAAAATATATCCTCGCTAACCGCGTGATAGCGTCATTTGGAATTAATCTTTATGTGATTCTTGCGCCATGCACTTAAAACAATCATAAAAATTCAGATCACTGCTTGGCAGCATGAACTAAATAGTTTGAATCCATGCTCGGGAGTGGAGGGTGTGGGTATTGGAAGAGACAGGCTGCTCGTCCCTCCCTGTAAAACACAGAAAAAAGTTAAAAACACAAAGCCCTTGAGCAAGGCGCCGACCCAGAAGAAGATCTAAATTCCTGAGTGCAGTCAGTGCAGGTATTTCCTCAAGGCTGTTAATATCTTTTCCACTGACTTCCCTGTTTAAATACAAGGGATATTGTTAATGTGACAACCACTACATGCTTGTGCCAGAATGTATCTGCTGCCATGGCGTGTCCCTGGACAAACGTGAAATCCTGCTGCTGGTTGCCATCTCCTCTGTCACGCTGCTCGTGAAAGAACGATTCGCTCTTGTCTGTACATGTGTGACAAGGCCGCGGTATCAGGCCAATGAAATTACAGCTGTTGTTAGCTGCAGTGGTCACACGCACACACACACATACACATACACATACACATATACACACACAGGCAGCAAATGAGAGGATTGAGAGGATCCTGCTGCCTTTTTGTCAGGCTTTTCTGTATAAATGGGCCAAGGTCAACGAGTGGAGCATTGAAAATGTAGCAGATTAAGCCTGTAAAGGAGCTTGTAAGTCCAAGTTGTTCACATAAATTGGCAAATGTTCTTCTGGCTGCAGCACCTGTAGTCAACATAGCTGCATATCAATGAGCTGTTTGTGCTCTTTTCTATATCTGTACATGTTCTTGCAGTTGCTTCAGATAAAAGATGAAGAACCCAGTGGTGGTGTTTTACCTAAACGTAATCTTAGATGAAGTTTTCTGGGGTTTGCCTCGCCCACCACCGCCGCCGCCTCACACCTCCCCGGCCGCTCTGCCTCACCAGGTGGTTTGACTTTGCAGCCACTTTTCCACTTGAGGACTTAATGCAGACACACAGAACCAGCTGGAAGCCATTAGGGCTCATGGCTCAGCCACCTAGGCCAAGAATATAACACCAGTTCAATCAGCTGGTACAAGAGGCCTCCAATGGACAGGAAGCCATTGAGAGCGTTTTAATGTTGCTCCTGGAAACACAAACCTCTGTTTCAATCTGGACTCGGGGCCTCGTGGAATTTACAAATGCTTTTCATTTATTTATTATGAATAATAAAGATCAGACATTTTTTTTAAACGGTTAACATTTCACCCTTAATACCTTTAGATCAAAACTTCTTGTATGATCCTTGCGGTGTGAGCATCAAACAATTAATCTTAAATCTTTCTATTTTTTTATCTTATGCCATATGATCTTGTTTCTAAGCTAATCAAACACACGCCTACATGTGAAAGTGAGTCAAAGTCTGTCACTGCAGACAGAGCATCCTTCTGATGTGTGAAAGATGGAGGTGTGTGTGCAGATGGTCGTCAGGTCACGAAGGGCAGGACCGCTGCGTCACACCCACAAACACCGGCTGGTTTAGCCTCTGGCTGACCTGGCCTTGGCATGTTGTCAGGCCGTAAAACATTTAGCCATCAAAGTCGTTTGTTAATTCATCATCATCCATTTTTAATTGCGATACATACACGAGATATCACATTAAACGCTGTCACACACAGTCCTGCTGCTGTCCCGTGCAGCCTAATTATAGAACAGAGAATAAAACAGTTTGGGTCTCACTTGTTGTGTGGTTGCTCTTCAGTCTAGATTTGGGGGTGGCCTTGTTCGAGTATGAAGTAATACAGTCTAGTCTGGCCGAGGTCTGGTCTGCGTTGTGGGAGTCAGAATCTGCACCGAGGGTCTTTAAAGGTCTGTGGGGTCGCTGGAGGCTGAGCCGGCCTGAACAGAGAGACATCTGTCCAGGCCTGGAAGGATTTCACGCTTCTGGCCGTCCAGATGATTTAGTCCCTCCAGGACTACCTGCTGGGAGAGGCTCCCAGCAGGTTAACCTGACACAGATGGATCCCCAACACCAGCACTGAACACACACATGGAGAAACACACACACACACACACACATGTGCATCTGAGGGTAATGACAGATGCAAGTGTGGACATATAGGAGCAAAAACACTCTTGTGATACAGAGCTGACATGTAGAAATCCACCAGTGACACCTTAAGCTGAGTTTCTCACACACCCCCACCCACACACACACACATACACACACATTGACTGGTGGACTACTGGTGTAAGAGGCGTTACTGAGCCGGCACAAGTGGACAAGACGAGGAACAATCACTTCATAGTTCTTCTTTAATTCACTTTAATGATCTAATCTGGATCCGATTCCAGTCGAACTTGGATACAGGTTTTTAATAGGCTTTAAATACAATTTGAAAAAGCTTTATTCGTCAGATAATTGATCATAGTTAAAGAATCAGCAGTGAAAAAGTGGCTGTCAACTTCGTCCAATCAGCGTTTCAATCACCGCCGCTCAGTTTCTTTATCATTTCAATTAGCTGCATTCTGACTGCCCTTTCTTTTAATTGATCCTCACGAGATTAATGAGCAGCGCCGTCAGCGATAGTGACCTTTTTTTTTCTTTTTCTTTCACAGAATTAATGTGCTCTCTCTCCCCCCTCCTGAACGGATCAATACCACTCCCATGTGTCTCAGGCCTCCTCGGCTAGCTGTTGGCTAGCCTAGCATGAAGACTGGAGGGAAACGGAGGGGAACAGTCGGCACAGCTCAGTCCAAAAGGTAAAAAAAAACACCCACACATCATCTTTAAAACTCATTACTCAACATGTTAGATGCTGCTTTATACTAAGCTCCTCTACCCACGGCCTGTCTGTAGCTTTAGCTGCATTATTAAAGAACAATGGTCCAAATTAAACAAGCAAGATCGCCTCATAGTCCCTAATCACTAGCTCCTACAACTCCCACAATGCAACTCATTAGCATCTTTCATTAAACTGTCCCTGCCTGGTGAGTCACTTGGGTTATTTATTTATTACAAGTTGGTGGAGGGCATCTTTGATTAAAAAAAAATTGAATAATAAAATAGAGTAAAACAAACATCAGTTATTATTTGAAAAAATTCAATCATTCAAACCTTTATTTATAAAGTGACAGCCACTAAAGGATGCCATGTAGGATACAAAAAAAAGCATAAACAGGCAATAAAACTTATCATATAGGATATAGTCCATTAATATTGTTAGTTTACTATTGTGCAATATAATATATGTTTATATGAGAAGTTCATTTTTGTATTTTGGCCTTGACAGTATAGTGCAATGACACATCAGAACCCTAAGCTGTGCTATTGTACTGACAAGCTGCAGCTAAAACTGCTGCAGGACCAGAACCAGACAACCAGACAACAGGAGTTTGATTAGGACTGATTAGTAAATCACACACGAGCCCTCAGGTTTTTTTTTGTTTTTTTTTTATATGCGTTAAAAATATTATCTGAGAACATATAAAGTTAGATTAGGTTTGGTCTATTCAAATACCACCCACAGAAAAAAAAAATTCAGATTTTCTTTTAATGGCTAACCAAATTTGCCCCATGGGACTGACTCTCTGGTCCCAGTCGTTTCTCCTAATTCTTTAAAGCTGGGTATAAACTTCCCTCTGTGGAGTGGCAAGGATCAGCAACATCTGGCCAGGACATAAGGAAACGCCTCTCTCCCTGACTCTCTAACAAACACACACACACACAGACGCTCTCTCTCCCTCTCACACACACAGTTGAAGGCACACTGGTACTCAGACATACACTCCAGTGAGCGTGAGGCTCATGAACATCTGGCTTCCCAGACTTTCCCTACAGGGAATCAACTTTTTGTTTTTTGTTTTTTTTCTTTTTTACCAACTGCCTCTCTTTTCATTTCTGGTTCTTCTCCACTTAGAGTCCAGATAAATTATGGACAAACTTAGTGTTGTCTTATTCCAACCTTCCTGCCTCCAACACCAGAGCTGAGAGTTTCTGTCGTCACAGCTCTGCACATGGAGTTAATTAGTGGATGTGTCAATTAACTTATCTCTCTCTTTATTTGATACCGCTTTCTACGGAGGCTCTCTACATACAGGATTTATTATAAGTTGTAACTTCATGTGTTATTGATCAGGTATCGGCAGTTCCGAAGGACATATTATGGTTTGTTACAGGTGTATAAAAAGACTATTCCAGTTTGACCCCTGACCTCATTAATTATTACTGCAGGGCATTAAATTCACTCAAAAAAATCATTAATAATAACTTTTGCTTATAGCCTAGTAGAAAGTTGGAAACATTTTAAAATACATTTTTAAATACAGACCTTGGTTTCCCTTAAATGATAATAAAACAATACCACTTACGCTTGGAGACGGCTTGCTTATTAGAAAAGGAGAATCTTCTGATTAATAATTCATGACCTCATTAGCAAATTTAACTTGAGGCAAACAATGGTGTTTGTTCAAAGTAATATTAATGACATATTAACATTTATAATTGCAGAAAAAAGAAGTGCAGACCCTTTTTTTAATGAGTTTTTAATTTTTCACAACCTGGAAACCTAAAATGTTCCTATTAAAGGGTTAAAACATGAATCATAAAGGGTTAATAAATGATTGACTAACTATTTATAAAGTTATAAACATATAGTAAAGGGTGCATCATTTTTTTTTAAAAGTGAGCCAGTGATTAAATTATTCATTTGTTCATTTATTTTTGGTATATTTGAGTCGGCACTTTCAAGAAGAAAACATGTGTGAGGCGTTCAGGAGCCTCACAGCACCACAAACACATTCACCTCCAATTACTCGTCTCTTTAATTCATCTGTTTAATCCCATTTGGACTCTGCGGGGCCTGTTTTGGTTTCTTTGTGCAGCAACTGAGCCAAATAAACAGCCAGAGTGAGCGGCTGCGTTGGTTTCCTCAGGGAGCGCCCCCCGCTTCACCGTGGGCCCATCAGGGGCCTGTTTCTACACACATTAGTGGTTAATTATTATCAGCCCGCAGCCATAATGAGCGCTGCATCGACCTGCAGCTATATGTGTAGCAGTAATATTACTTAATGGAAAAACAATCAGCCAGCATCTCCCATTGAACAGTTTAGGGAGTTTGCATAGATAATAGTGGATTGATTGGAGAGGAGATGGGAAAAGGGACTTTGTGTGTGTTTTTGTGGGTGTATATACATGACACTTTTTATGTTAAAATAAACCTAGATTTTACCTTACATGATTTAAAAAAAACTGTTTAAAATAATCAGAAAAATCTATTTAAGTATGACAGAAATAATAAAATTTAAGACATAGGACATACATATTTCTCTTGGTGTGGATGCTCACGTTTTGACAGCCTCTCATTGGCTGGTTTAGTTCATTACATCATTGAGCTACAGTGACCTTTTCACTGGCTGACACCCAGTCGAGTGGGAGAAGGTGAAAAGTGAAAAAGTAAAAATGAAGAAAGCTGAGTGACATTATATAATATGCGGTTCAGTTTGGTATGTGATCCTCCTAGATATTATATCAAAGACCTCCTGATCTGAACCTACTGGAAACTTAGAATAATAATAATGATCATAATAATAATAATAAGCGAAAGTTAAAATTCCTCTTGCTGAGACAACCTGTTACTTATCTTCTCTCATGTTATTTATTGGTAACACGATCGGGCCTGTTGCTCCCTGAAGCTGAAGTGACTGAAATATGTCTGTTTTTTTGAGAAAGTCTTGATATTTATAAATATAAAGACCGTCTCTCCCGCCCCTCCCTCCCACTGATCTGCTCCTCGGCTCAGTCAGAGCTCCAGCGAAAACTTCCAAAGACGACAAAATGTGGCCTGACTTAACACTATAATGAAAAACTGTGGCTTTTTTTCACATCTGTCTTCAAACAAAAGCTCTGACCAAGAAAAAGATCTTTGCAGAGAAAGAAAAACAAAATATGGCTTCAAATGCAGCCTTGCGTGCTGTTTTGCCTTTTGTCATTTGTGAAATAAGGAGTTTCCAGGACCTCTGTTAAGACATTTGGCCAACTGACTGTGAACGTGACTGGTCTGCTGCTCACATGTCACCGATCTGTTGCAGTTGATCAACACCTACTGGACTAATAGTATCCTGTACATTACATTGACCTATTAGTCCCACTTTTATTATGAGTGTTATTATCTTCAAGTTAAACAAACTGAAGCTCAATATATTCAGTAGGCTATATCACAAAAAAGCTTCAAATAAACAAAACTCCCCCCATTCAACCTGCTACAACAGTAAATTGATGCATCACTATTAAAAATATCAGAGGCTGGATTGACTTTTAAATCATAATTGAGCTTCTGTTGCACCAAACTAGTTCATTTAAAATAAGGACAGATTATACTGTATCTAAACCCCTCTTTCAACTTCACATTTTAGTTTCTGCTAAAAACCAAGATTTGATTTAATTCTGTTGCAGCAAAAAACTTAAAAAAAAAACATTTACAACGGCTGCGTTTTTGATCGACTCAACTCGGTTTGGATTCAGCTTGAATAAATAAACTTGGAACTGTAGTAAACAGAATTTAATTTTAAATTGAATGAACTCATTTTTAAGCCTATAGTCTAACTAAACTCCTGTCACAGCATCGTACGATCACATGACAGTGAACCAGTCACAGGTTTGTTTGTTTTTGTTTGAGGTATTTTTTCAGTAGTTCCTCTGCTGATGAACTTCACTGCACTTGACTTGTCTGAGTAGTAAACACACACACACATATACACACACGTACACACACACACACACAGGGTCCTCACCGGTGTCACATGTCCCATAAGTTATTTTTCACTGTTTGACTTCAGTGTAACCAGAATGCTGCTATTCTTACACGCAGCCTGATGGCAGAGCGTCACGCTGCTCTGAGGTCTGTATTTGTGAATTCCTGTGGACACATGGGGAAAAAAGCATACACACACACACACACACACACACACACACACACACACACACACACACACACACACACACACACACATATATATATATATATATATATATATATATATATATATATATATATATATATATACACACACACATACACACACATATTCACCCTCTGAGTTCCCATCATCCAGCGTCTTGAAAATGGCTGGTATTTTCCAAAGGCTGACATGTAAACTTCTAGTCTTGGACGCTTCTTCACCGCACACTTGTCATAACGCCGGGCTATAGAGTTTCTCTGCTGGCTCTGCACTGCGCTCGTACAAAGCCTCTCTCAGTATTGTTGTCATTCCTCTCGGAGACCACTGGTTTGTGCTCGCAGCGATCCAGCCTCTCTTCCTAAGTGGGTGGCAATTTAACAATCAATTCCCTAACATAAACTATAATATTAGCTTTTCTGTCTTGTCATACTTTCATGTGATTTTGATTGTTTCTAACAACTAAAACAAAGGTTTTTTTTGTTCTTTTTTCTTTTTTGGGATTCTTGCTCAAGGGCACTTCAGCATATGTTTGGGGTTCCAGTCTGGACCTAAACGTGACCCCCTTCTCTTTCTCTTCCCTCCACCACCAACAAGTCATTTATTATTATTTTTTTTTAGTCTCGCCGCGTCTGTTTTCCAGCACATTGTAGCGTTGCAGGGGGTCGTCCACGCACTGACACAAATCTGATCCCCAACCAGCTGTTTGAGACGGCTCTTCTTCTTCTGTCGACAAACATCTGCGGTTCATCCCTCCACAGTTTGACGGGAAATGCAGGACTTGGGCTCCCTCATGCTCCTCTCTTTCCTCCCTTTCTCTCATTCCTGCTTTCTCTCTGATGTTTGTTTTTGTCTCCGGACCATCTGCTCTTGATGATTTCTGAAACACAGAGTTTAATACACAGGAGCAGGCGGAGGTGAAAAGACAACAAATTTTAGCTGACAGTCATGGTGGAGCTTCTTGTTCTTCTTTTTGTTTGGCGAGTGACAAGAAAATCTCAGTTTATTCTAAATAAAAACTCAACAGCAGAGAGTTCACGTTAGCGCTTTGCGTGCGTTGCGACCTCTTGGACGTCATCCTTCACTCGAACATGTCTTCCACATTTCGTGTTTGACCCTTCGACCCCTACGATTGGTCACGGCCAACATGCAGGTGTTAAGCCACACACCTGTTAAGTCAACAGTTGGAAAAAAGCAGAAACGCACACAGGAAGCGAATCTCCTAAAAACACAAATCAGTGTTGTTGAATCATATTTTGGTAGATTGTTTGATCATTGTGTCATTGTCAACGTGCAGATGATTCATCACGGCAACAAACACATGCTAACATTTGAGCAGTGTTACATGACAGAGCGTTTTATAGTTTTTGAGCAGTTAATTACAACACTTATGAAACGTCTTTTTCTCACACACTGCAGCTTTAAAAGATGAAATATTATTAAATGAAAAACTCTACAATAGCTGGTCGAAGCTCGCTTGTTTTCAAGTTGATGAACTCATAAAGACTCATTAATTACCGAGTACAAGACCACCCACACCTCCGCCTCGTTTAAAGGCGGCTCATCTAGTTGTTGTTGGTGGTGGTGATGTTTTTTTTTTCCTTTTACATTTTTGCGGTCTCAAATCTGCTCATTGTTAATAAATATAGGTCGATCATTTGGTCTGAAGTTATGATTTTCATGATTGCCCATCATGCTTTTCCCATCGGGATTTTTATAACAAGACGAAACAAATTAAAAACAGCAAATTTTGCCTGGTAACTCATTAAAAAAATTAATCCACCATCAGAAACGGCAAATAAATCAATTAACTGTTTTTGATAGTAAGTTGTAAAGTGCTCTCTGCTCTGGTTACACTTACACACATATCATTCAGTCGTTCCTGCAGCACAATATTTAATAACACGTGCTGCTTCACACGAGCATTTTTCACACGTACCGTAGAAAATACAATAACGACACGCAGAAAAGAGGTAAATATATAATTATGCATATAAATAGTGGGAGGTGTGATTGTGTTGTCACTGTGAACAAACACGACAACAGTAATATCATCACACACTTTTAAAACACATTTTGAACATAGTTACATACATGACAGGGAAACAGAATGTTAAAGATGGAGCACATGTGCACACACACACACACACACATGCAGACACACACACACACACACACACACACACACACACACATGCAGACACACACACACACACACACAGACAGATAGACAGACAGAGTTATGCTTTAGATGGTATGTCATAGACCACACATTGTGCTGGCTGTGTGTTAAAACAGTTATTCACGGTCTCGCATTCTGCTGGCCAGATCCAGAGATGAGTTGCCCCGGTAACCTGAACTTCTGGCCTCCGTGTGTGTGTGTGTGTGTGTGTGCATGCATATGGGCGTGTGAATGTATCTTTGAGAGTGCATGTTTGAACAAATATGTGTTCATACAGTGAATATGATATGATATGAGGAGGATGATGATGATGGTGATGGGACAGCAGTGCTTGGAGCACTGTAATTTAAACCCACTTGTCCACCACATCAATTGATTAATTTAACAAATTGGATTCATCATCACCGGTGGCGGGGCAGACAGACTCGCTGAATATGGGAAGCTTTACTGTCTTTTGTCAAGCGAGGCTTCATAAATAACGTAGACTTCCTCCTCTGGACGCCTGCCAGTGGCTCTTCACTGTAAACTCTCTCTGAGCAGCCACTGCAGAAATGGACTGCCGGCTCTTGACCCCTGGAGGAGTTCAGAGCCATATTTGAGCTAATATTTCTGTAAGGAAGAGCTAAAGTGATCGACCACCCTCCTTTCCCACTGCCTTGTGTGTGCACGAGTATCTGTAGGTAACCCAATACAAGTCTGTTAGACTAATACCCTGTGTTTTTGACTAAATAACAGATGAAATTATGATTATGTTTGTAAATGTGTGAGTTGTTTTATGGATTAACGCTGGTGTTATGGTTGAAGATGATAGAGTTTAATTGAAAATTGAAATTAGGGCACTTAACTGTAAAAGTAAATGTTACTTTATTCCTACAAAGTAAGTTATTATGTACAGTAGCTCTTCAAGATGTAAAACATGGAACATTTGCAAGCTAGGATAACTAGCGAGCCCTCAGGATTGGTCAGGAGGAGGAGGACCATATGAAATGACGCAGTAATTTACACTGGGTGCTATCACAGATGGGGCTAAGTAACAGCTAGATAAATATAACCTACCAACAATAATACAAAATCATATAATTTCGGGGCGCTATCACTTTAGAAAGATGAATCAATATATTTTGATCAAATCCTCAAAACAAACGCAACTCTTTAGGCCGAAATGAACTTTAATTTAACTCCTTTTTCATACCACTTTGCAGCTGTCATTCAGTATACGAGTGCGAGCACATGTCCACATTTCACCACTTATAGAAACACATACGTGCATACATACATGCTCAGTTAAAGTGCCGCCCCACATTCATCATACTTGAGCAGTGATAGTGCTCCCATCAGGGGGAGGCTTTCTCTCCCCCCACTGACAGTGAGAAGTCTTCCCATCCGCCGGGTGGCCGCAGAGGGGCCCCACGCACGGGAATGACATCAGCGCTCAGCTTGGAGCGGCCCATGACAGCCGTATGTAAATTGAATATGACTAATCGCTTCCCCGCATCACCTCTCGCCACCTCCAGGCCGCCACGATGAAAGACGGAAGAGAGAGGGAGATCTCCACAAGCGGGGTTTGGCGGCGTTTGAAGTCTGAGAAGAGGGGGCGAGAGGGAAGCCAGACGCCCTAGACATCCAGCCAGACGGACGGACAGATGGGTGGACACCACGTAAGGCTGCCATTGTTTTATTTTCATAGTCACATGAACAAAAAAAATGAACCGAGCTGCTGAGAGGTCATCACCACCGGCGGTCGTTGCGGTGTCCATGTTCTCGTCACGTATAAAGGCCGAGTTGACCAACACGACCGTCTCCCGCGGACGATGTATTCTCGTCTGAACTCATGATGGCTCTCTAGGGGGCAGCAGACGGGAGAGAAGCCCAACTGCTATTCTAATCGATGACCATCTTCTTCTCACAGCTCTGGTTTATGCAAGGGAAGTCGTTCATATACACACACACACACACATATACACAGAGAAGGAGAGAGAGAGTAGGAGAAGGAGAAGCAGTGGGAAGATAAAGTGCTTCCACATGTGGAAGGCATGAAGAAGAGGCAAAGGTGCATGTGACCACCCATACAACAGGGGAATCCCAGGTGTCCCTGCCTTTGTTCTCTCTCTGTGTTTATGTGTGTGAGTGTTACACAGCCCTATCAGAAACTCCATGAGAATAAAACTCACATATCACACACCAAGGTATCTATCTATCTATCTATCTATCTATCTATCTATCTATCTATCTATCTATCTATCTATCTATCTATCTATCTATCTATCTATCTATCTATCTATCTATCTATCTATCTATCTATCTATCTATCTATCTATCTATCTATCTATCTATCTATCTATGATTTCAGCTCACAATGTTTTAATAAGAATAATTTCAATGCACGTTTGCTTTGTATTTTCACACCTCCGTGTTGTTTGGCGAGCCCTGCTGCGTGACGGAGCAGATTTAAAATATACTTAGCAGTGCTCTGACCTGATGCGTTTCCTGCCACATAGCTGTGGCTGGGAGATGCACTGTCATTTTCTGACGCTTGCTTTTTAATTAGAGTGGGAATAACTGTCCTTAAAGTGCGCCGCCTTCTCAGGAAAACGCCATATATTGGAAATGATATCCTTATGTTCTGGATCATTGACCCAAAAAACAAAAACAAAACAAAAAAAACAAGCAGAATAAGTTGAAGAAAATTAGTTCAGGAGAAATTCACATTTTCTTGTGTCTCTGCAGGACATTAGATTTGTACATGAGTGGGAAAACACATCACTTAACAAACACACTTCATTCAAAACCTCCATAGAAAACATACACAATTAAATTTCCTACAGTTGATAAAGTTAATCTTGGACAGTTCAGGTTGCATTATATACTTAGTGACCCTCCTCCACCCTCCACTCAAATCGCCTCCTGACGGGCAGAGTAAACAAGTGGCACTGTGTATATCCTCCATGTAATCTGGATTTAACTCGGTGAGATCACAACTGTTGGAGCAGAGAGCCCCCCCTGGACGCTCAGCTGCATTGTGGGAGGTTCCCTCTCAATGCCACCTTTGTCTGCTCATGTGTGCATGTGTGTGCATGTGTGTGTGTGTATCTGAAATAGTTCAGTTGACAAGCCCCCAATAAGTCATGAGTAAAGTTTCCTCACAGTGAGAACCGATCTCAGTGTGTGTGTGTATGTATATACGTACAGCAAAAAACACTTGGGACGGTTGGACAGTTGGAAAATTATCCCTGAAGTTTCTTTGAAAGCTGAATGGCCTGACGTGGATGCTGTCCTCACACACACACACACACACACACACACACACACACACACACACACACACACACACACACACACACACACACACACACACACACACACACACACACACACACACACACACTACAAATGTTATTCTAAGTCAAGTGCAGAGAGGACTTGACCCCTTAAAGGTTCAAAGACAAACCAATAACATTTGAATAGAGGGAAGAGCAACACTTCACATTTGCCCTTTTTCACACATTTAACCTAATAATGTGATTTTTATTATATTGTAATCTATTCTTCCATTAAAAAAACATAAAACACCGTAATTACACATGTGGTGGAAGCTGACTGGAATGTTACTTCCTGTAAGTTTTACCATATAAGAAATTACCAGAACCAAAGAAATGCAGCATTTGTGTCAAAACAACATCAATCAACATTCTGGGTTTCTAATGTGTGTCCTCCATGAGCCACTGACGCTCTTACACCACCACCACTCTTAAGTTATTACCAGAGAATACACAGCTAGAGTGAGATCCAGCTAAATGAAGTTAAAACTAGACGGTGACAGTGTTGCTGCGTTCAGTTTAGTTGAAAGTATTTATAACGTTTGTCCAAAACGTTTCTAGATTTACGGCCAGTCTGGTTTCTAAAAAGTTGCTAAAGGCGTCTGAAAGTCACCGAATTTGGCAGCTAATATCTGAAGCACAACACTGACCCAGATAGCTACGGCTAGCGTTAGCTAAGAGACAACTGGGCCTTTCAAATCAAAGGAGAATTCATTTTTCTAATATAAATGTATATAAATAAATAAAAATAAGAGTAATTTGGAGGAATTATTCCAGTCCTGATCTGTTATGCCATGTCCTGTGTATTTGCTGTGTCCTGTTTATTTATTTTGAGCTCTTTAGTGAATTAAAAATGCAGCTTTTCTGTCTTTTTTTTAGTTTTTAGTTTTTAGTTTTAAAATTGCAGTGCGAGGAGGTGGCCCCACAGGTCTACCATGTAATCTATAATATGGTGGTTTTGGTGCATACTCCCTCTGACCTCTACCCGGTGTTTTCACTTGTCGTCCTGCACCCTCCGACAGCAGCAACACAAAAATGGACCAGCAGGAGAAGTGGAAATGCTGAAGCCCCCCCCCCCAAAAAAAAAAAAAAAATCCACTAAAACAGGTCTTTGAGCTGCACAATCCTTTATTCTCTAGATGTTAGCCAGGGAGAAAATAGAGGAGAATAGCTATAACTTCTTGCAGCGTGCTGAGTTGCAACTGCTTTCTATTTGTGCACAGCATGACAAATTGAGCAATTTTGTACGCAGTCTAAATCCAAAGAGCAATCTGATGTGGGACCAAATTGGCATTTACAGTAATTTAGGAGAAAAAGTAGAAAAAGAAGAAGAGACATGAAGGACCTCTCTCTTTGTCTCCCGGCTCTCTCCTCCCAATATGGAGGCAGCAGCAGCAGCAGCAGCAGCAGCAGCAGCAGACTCTAAACTTCTCTACTTAGCACCGTCACAGAGTACTGATCTGAGAGTCTCTTTTAAATGGCTTGCTGTCTCTGTGTGTGTATAAAAGCCCGGGCTCCTCTTTTCCTGCCTTTTTGCACATGCTTGTATGTCTCTGCATGGGTGCATTTTATTATGTGTGTCGTCGTCGTCCCCGTGGCTGTAATTGTTTATCCCTCTCAAAGCTTTATTCCACTTTGGTGTTGACATGTATTTTTCCAGCAGTGTGTGTATCACACTAAATAAGCAACACTTCATTTGAATGGGCGTGTGAGGTCACCCTCTTTGTTTGAGTGACAGGTGGTGAGGCTGTATGTTTCTGAAGGGGACCCCAGTTTGTCCACCATGTTTGGTGCAAATCATCTTAAATGTACATTATTGTAGAAGCTGCTGTATGGAACTGTAATGATCATTTTAACAGGTTTTATTAAGTTTATTGGGAAAACAGATTATTTAATTAATTAAAGGCATAAATGCTGCAATTTATAATATATATATATATATGTATATATATATTTTAAATGTGCTAGCTTATTATGTAAAATGCCTCCTTTAAAAAATTGTACTGATCTGTATAAGCAACATTTTAATGTTATAGCTGTTATAGTTGACCTATTACTTCTTCACGCAATGCAAAATCGTATTCTGCAAAGCGAACTGTAGCTGTAAAGTAAAGATGGCCAAAAGGTTCAGTGTTTGTCGTGAAATTAAAGTGTAAAGTGGCAGAAAATGGAAATGCATGTGAAACATGTGTGAAATGTATTTTTTTTTTAGAGAAGCTATCAAAGGTGTGGAATCACAAGCATGGGCGGTGGTGGGGGCAACACAACACAACATCAGCGTGGTGCGTGGAGTCGAAAAGGTCACCATGCACTGGCAACTTTCTGAGCCGATGCAAATAGGCTGCATTTTTAGCAGAAGGCATAGGGAGAGAGGAGTCCACTGTTTGTGTGTGTGTGTGTGTGTGTGTGTGTGTGTGTGTGTGTGTGTGTGTGTGTGTGTGTCCAGCCTCTTTGATCTGATTTGCTGCTACTGCATGTGTCGTTTCCGTCAGTGCAACTTTGCCAATAATACAAATCTTATTTAATTCAGTGTAACATCAGGGGTTTGCAGCGGTGCACCATCACACTCCAGTGCAATCTTTGCTGCACTTTCTAGATGTTATATAACATCATTGTTCTGGGGTTGGGGCTGATAATGCTTCCATTTGGGCTCAGTGTGCTACTTGCTCTGAATCCAACTCCTCGCCCCTTTTAAACAGCAGAGATTTCCAGTGTGTATTCTCCTTTTATTGCTTTCATTTGCATATAAATTAAATCCATATTGTGCCTGCGAGGCAGACTATGCTAACTATGCAAACGATCCCTGGCTTTTCTTTGTTTTACAGATAAACCCTCGGCTTCCTCTAAATGACGAGGTGGGAGGGGAGGGGGGAGGAAGGAGGGAGAGAGAAATCCTCTCGCTGTTTCATAATTGTATGAATTTTAAATACACTGTCATAAGACCCTCTTCCGCATTCACAGCAGGGAATGAAACTATCATTATAATATTAGAGCTACAGGGTTAGCTGACCGTGAAGAGCCAGGCAGCCTCTTCACCTCTGCTCACACATGCAGGCCAGATGGCCAAAGACACTGGCTGTAGAAACAATAGACCTGTGTGTGTTTCTAAACACATTTACTTAAAAAAACACAAGTATTTTGAACTTGTGCATATAGTTTTAGGTGTAGAGTTAAAGCTGTTTTTAAAATATATATAGATACACATAAATACACACACACATGCACACATAAGGTCCTCAAACATTTGATATAATTTGATTTAAATTGGATTTTGCGTCAAACTGAAATCAAATCCTATGAATATTCATTCTTATATTTAAGGGAAGAGTGTCATTAAATTAGTGCCAATATTACTGTGAGTCCATTGGAAACCCCTTCAAGGACCCTGGAGGTTTCCATTGCTGCTATAGGGAGGCCTGACTCGCCTTAGAAAAAAAAAAAGACGGGCTCGGCTGCTGCTGTTGTCTACAGTTCAGAGTGAAAGGAAATAACGTGTGTGTATGACGTGTTTAATTTTTTTTTATAATTATCCGTACTGTGGACAAAAACATCTTTTTGCCAATATTTTTTCTCCACACTTCAATTCAGTACAATTTTGCAGCCATTAACAGGCGCAGTAATTCCTGCTGCTTACACACACACACGTGGATTGTATCGTCTTAATAAATAGATAAATAACATCATTGTTTAAAGATAAGATATTAATTAAAATCTGAAACCTGCGGAGTAACCTCACAGCGAGCCCCTGGTCGTCATCATTGAAATCAATTATTAACACTATGTACTGCGCGCTTATTAAATCTGTGCTCTATAGGCAGAGCTGAACATGAACGCAGCAGCAGCAGCAGCAGCAGCAGCTCTTGAAATAATTAAAAAAAGAAAAGAGGAAGGAGAAACGCGGAGGCCGTGAACGCCTCCGCTGCAGACCTCTGCAGGCTTGTTAGCTCTTAATTAAATAATCCGACCCGCGATCAGTTGTAGCCTATATAAATAAACCACGGAACAAAACAGAAATCATATCTATAATTCAGGCCTGGTGGAGTGGACGTGCAGGCTGGGATCAAGCAACATGGCGCCGCCACAAGACGAGCTCCGTGGCTCATTTCATTCACTTTTTCATTAAATTAAAAACAATAAAATCCACGGTGAGCTCGCTCCCCCCCAGCGGGTTTCACCTTTAAATTAAAAAAAAAAAAAAAAGTAAAAAGAATTGTAGCCTATTGCAATGGGAAATAAATCGGCGTTTTGTAAATGCAAATTCTGACCTCTTAACCCTCACACTGTACCAGAGGCAGGATGTGTGACAATATTTTAATATCTGGTTTAAACACTAAATTCTGGTCAGAATCAGTGCAGAACATGGAGCTAATGTTATAACTGTAAATTTGCACAGGGAGAGAAAGACAGTAGTCTAGCCTGAAACATGGACTGTTTTTTTTAAACAGGCCAATTTTCCTTCATTTAGGATCCTACAATTAGCTCATTGACATAAATTTAAGATTTTGCTATAATATACTGTAGATATGATTCCTGTAATCTCTATGGATTAAAGACGTAGAGTATTTTTTTTTTCAGTAAAAAGTTTTCTCACCTATAAAATGAAAGTTGCAATAGTTAAATTTAGAGTTCCCCTCTCTTTAACCTCCACCTCCTCCAAAACAGCCTTCAAGAAAAAACAAAACACAACATACGCCGTTGAAGGAAACAACCATGTAATGTCATGTCATGTAAACAGCTTCCACACAATCAGACAGAATACGTCTTCTCAGCCTCTTAAGTTTGTCTGCTGCTGCTGCTGACCTTGGAGTAAACACACACTCACACACACACGCCGTGTCACAAGTTCACAGTCAGGCTCTATCAAACCTGAACCTGAGGTCACGTCAGGTTCAGTAGAGTTTGTCCTGTCCTGTGAACACTGCGTGCATGCGTTAATGTGAGTAAAGCTGAGCAAGGAGCTGAGGCTCAGTCCGACTCAGAGTGTGAAGCTGAAGCAGAGCGGTCGAGTCTTGTAAACGCCCAGAAAAAGATTCATAGGTGAAACGTTATCCATAGTGGGGAAACAAGCAGTGTCTGATTATCGTGAAAGATGAGCTGCGAAATAGTAACTCTGTGTGTGTGTGTGCGTGTGTCTGTGTGTGTGTGTGTGTGTGTGTGTGTGTGTGTGTGTGGGTGTGTTCCCATATTCCTGCCTCTGCCTCATCACGTCTCTCAAATAACAAAATAAAAAGAAAAGTAGATAATCCTTACAAACCTATAAGGTCGGAAAGAATTTAAAAGCCGGTTATTAATTACAGTTCACTCCTTTTAAATGTGCTGTGAATTTTAATGTCTAATTATTATTTGATATCTTTACAGGCCAGTTAAAATGTTGGAAAGTCTGTAAAGCATACTCGCAATGTGTAGTCCTAATAATAATAATAATAATAATAGTAATGAATTTTACATCAGAACTCTGTCTTATCGCTTTTAAAAGGGATGAAAGAAAGAATAGTTTAGTCCACCAATCTACCGTTGTCCTTTCTTTTTTTTATTATTTCAGACTACATGTGAACATATTAAAATCTTTGGCTTGTTTGAGTCTGCGACTGATGTGTTGAAGAAAAAGATGGCGCAAATATGAGGGAACAGGAGACCACAAGAACCTATATAGAGCCAATTGGACATTTTCTAAAAAAAAACAAAAAAACAAAACAAAAAAACACAGAGAACAGACAGAAACCATGAGGTGAGGAGATGAGGCTGAAATTAAATATACTGTATACAACATGATAACTGTGTGGCTATATAAACTTTAATAACGATCGTTCATTTATATAATTATGTCCATATACTGTTACCATAAACAGAAATCTGTGTTTTTAAATAGCGTTTTCCCCTCTTCCAGTTCTTTCTTTCTTTTTTTTCCTTTTTTTTTTTTCGTTTTAATTAGCTCCAAAAGCCAAAGAGTCAGGCAGGCAGTGGCCCTCAGCAGGGAAATGTCCGGGGCCCCTCATTCACTGTCCTCCTTGTCCTCCTGCACGGTGGTGGTCGAGTGGTTGTAGAGTCCTTGGGCCATGAGCTGCAGGGCCAGGCCGTTCTTGTAGCCGGTGGCCTTTTTAATCTTGGCCCTCTTATTCTGGAACCAGATTTTAATTTGGGACTCGTTCAGGTTGAGTTCCTGGGCCAGCGACTGTCTCCGCTGCTCCGTTATGTACCGGTTGGCCTGGAACTCGGTTTTCAGTCTCTGCAGCTGCTCGGCCGTGAACGCTGTCCTGGGCCGCTTGTCCTCCTTGGTGCTCTTCTTCTTTTTCAGTTTCCGTGTCCTTGGGCCTGGCGTGGAAACAACAAATAGAAATAAAATATTTATTCTACGGCTGTACCGTGAATGAACACAGTGTTACACAGCTCCTGCACATATAGCTATACACACCCACTGATGAGCGATGATAGCGGCTCATTATCTAGTCACTGGATCAAATGTAGGTCACCACACTGTGCTGATGTGAGGGATTTTAAAACATATAGTTCATCTGTTATCTGCCTGGCTCTTTGTTACTATGAACTCACTGAGGATAAATCCCATCAAAATAAAAGCACACAGCTTGCTCTGTGGCCCTTATCCCCAAAACCAGCTTTTACAATCAGCATTAAACACGAAAACACACAACCAGTCACTGTCAGTACATACTACAACGCTCAGCTGTGTGTAAATAGCAACAAGAGATTTTTTTTAGAAACAAATGTGAGAATTGCAATTATTTAAATTCAAGCTTTTCTTTTGTATCATTAAATAAAAACATAATACATAACACACACTGAACAAGAATCTCCCCCTCAACACACAATAAGGTGTGTTATATTAACTGATAATTAACTGGGGCAGACCTGCTGAGATCACATGTGTGCGTTCATGACTGTTGTTGTTAATGTAAAATATAGCTAAGACTCAGAGAAGGAGAGAAAAAAGAGCAATGTGAAATACACAAAGAAACACCAGGACACTATAAGTCACCATGCTGAGACGATAGCGCTAAAAAACAACAACTGGAGATATATTTAAAAGGAAAAAGCCCTGTGGATCATTGTAAATCTGAGGATCTGAAGTCTTTTGAACCTCGTGTCTGTCGCCCCTGTCTTTCTGTTCTCATAGTGTCTAGTTGACATAAACAGGTTTGGGGGTTTTGGAGTCATTAGTTCCAGGCAGGCCTTTGTGTAAAGTCTAATACAGGCCCATGACATCTGACTTGTTATGGCGCCAAAACAAGCAGCAACCCGCTGCCACGGCTCAAATGAAATAAGTTGCTTTTGACAAGAGTCCCACTGCAGACTTCTCACTCAGGTCCACATCATCACAGTTCTCACAGCACAAAAAAAACAAAAAACAACCTCCATATCCTGTGATACAATTAATGGAGCCCATCCAACTCTGTGATTTCTTAATCATACAAATATGGCGGTGTAGTGCAGGCATCTAATACAGAGCAGAAATTAAAAAATAAAAAATAAAATAAAAGTGTTGGTAGCTTGGTCACATCAGCTGAATGCAGAATGTGTATTTGAGCATGCGCTGTCATAACACTGCATTCAGGCCAATGCTTTGAAGGACACCGCTTTTGCACACTAAATCCATTTTGCAGCCAGACTGAAGTGACATAGGAGGATTGTTAGAGAGCCAACACTCATACCACATAATTAAAGAACCAGTGGAGAGAAAAGCTAAAGTATGAGCTCTGAAGGCCAAGAAAAGCATACACACACACACACCAAAAAAATAATAGTACAGTCATGGGAAATATAAACCCTTTAAAACAATGAAGAAGTGTGAGAAGAAGATGCTCCACTCCTATAGCACAACAACGACAACGACAACATTTCCAGGCAGCATCAATCTAAACACATTTCCAGAAAACAGTCTGAATAATAGTAAAGATTAGGATTTCTTCTGTGTTCTTTTCTTGCGCTATCATTGTTATAACTATTCCTTATAAGCAGTGTGCGTCTCTGCAGCTGTTTAGTATCCTGCATTATCCCAGAACAGTGAATGCATTATCTGGACCAGATGAGACCAATTCATCATTCAGGTTAAAAAAAAAAAAAAAAAAAACCCAACAGGGTTTAAATGTAAAAGGAGAAAAACCAACCTCTGTGGTTTGCTAGTACTGCTCTTGGTTTCTACACACTTTAAAATAAACCTGAACAATAAACTATAATTCACTCAAGCGCCATCTTTATTAAATATTATTCTAAAAACCACGAGGACAATCCTCCAGCGTTAATAAACTCCGCCTTATAGTAAGTCTTATTTGAATAATTTGTTTGGCTATTTTAGGTGTTAAAAAATAAAATTAAAAAAAATCTAATAAGGTCCTAAAACAAATCTCTCGGATTGTGATTTATTTTCCGTTGTAGGTCGCGATGAGACCTGTGTTGATGTGTTGGCCTTTAAATCTCATATTAATGATCCTTAATGGAATATTTCGTCAATGAATCTATCGCGAGACTCAAAGACGACTAAACCATTACAGTATTTTTTATTTTTTTAGTGTCATTACATTTGAATGCATGCACAGCGGTGACCTATTGGAAACAATAGTAATGAGGTTAAATTATATTTTAGTGAGAATATCCTGTCTTTGCGAAGAGAAACAGAAAGAGAAGTCAGAAGAGTCTTATTGATATAGTAATGATACGTTTAGTACTTACGACGAAAATGCTCATTGGTTTTTTTTTGTTTTGTAAACGCCAATAACTAATATAAGACAGCAGCCTATTGTGTGTCGCTTTATTTCTATCTGTGTGTGTCTACATGTGTAAATGTGTGTGTGAGAGACAGAGAACGAGAGTTGTAATGGAAATGAATCACCTGAGGTGTTTAATGACCATATGTTTCTATAGACTATTACAGCCTATATTAATTCACATTGTAAATTTTATTTTATTTGTTTTATTTTGGTTAATAAGTATGGTTAGTATTTATTATTATAATTATTATCAATCTTGCTTTTATTGTGAATAAACCGGGACACACTGTAGGAAGCATTAGGTAGCCTATAAATAAAAAATAATAGTCTGTATCCATACGACAAAATTTAATTTCGAGACTGACTGAGCTTTATTTGTATTTTATTTTTAAACTAAGCCTGTCAAAACACTGTGAGTGAGTTTAGTGGTAATAACCAAACTGTGCAGGCTGCAGAGAGAGAGAGAGAGAGACACAGCGGAGTCAACCCAGGCACGCTGCCCGGCGCTGGAGCACCACAGGCGGCATGGGTTCGGAGACTATTAGTGCCTTACCAGATGAGGGCCTGTCCGAGTACCGCGTACAGTAAACCCAAGCGGGCCACAACAGCGGCTGGCTTTCTTTCGTTGCGGTGGTCGCGGAGCCTCCATTGCTGCCACTCACGACCACTATTGACGAGGGGCTGTCTGCGTATCTGCCCGTGCCGTTGCTCGCCGCGTCGCCTTGTTTGGACGAGTTCTGCTTGGACGAAGGCGACGAGGACGTGGAGGAGGAGGACGACGAGGAGGAAGAGGAGGAGGGCGACGACGAGGTACTGTCGCTGCTGCAGTTCGAGTCCAGGCAGAGGCTCGCCCCCAGCGGGTTGACGTTCTCCCTGCCCGGCGTCTGGCTGCGGTCGCGGTAGCTCTGCTGCTGCTGCTGCTCCTTCCTGCAGCCGAAGTCCGGCCGGAGGATGTTGTCTATGAAAAAGTTTGTGGTTCTGTGGGCCTGCTGCGCGGCCTGGTGGGGTAAAATCATCATAGGAGGGGATGGGAGGTTCGGCGACAGAGACATGCTCTCCTCCTCGGTCGAGTCCCGGCCGCTGCTGCTGTTTGGCTCCTTCTGCTCTTCCATAATAATAATAGCTGGAGACGCTGAGAAGAAATTTCGGCCTCTCTCTCTCTCTCTCCGCCGCCGCGCCAAGCTCCACTTGTTGCTCGCTCGCTCGCTCTCCCGCCCCCGTTGGGTATCCAATTTAGACAGACAGCATGTAAAAACGAGTCTTTTCGCTAGAATAAATACCTGCGCTCATTTATAAGATCACCTACTGCGGCGGCATGTCCTCTCCTATCAGCCGTCCGAGAGCGGGCATAGCGTCGGTCGGTCTCCACGTTACAGCCAGTGTCCCTGTCTCTCCCCGGTGCAGCATAATATCTGTGTATTCGCTCTTCCTAAACTCTCCCTAAAACCGTTATCTCCCCCCCACCCCACCCCCGCGTGAGTGTGTGTGTGTGTGTTTTTTTTTTCTTTTCTCTTACACCCAACCGGAAGCACGTGTGCGCGTAACACACGTGCTGCGGACCAATCGGGCGCTCGGATCGTCCTTGTCACAATTGACGGCGGCCAATTAGAGCCCGCGGAGGCGCCACCGGGAATGCACGCGCACCACCCGTTAGCCCCCCGCGCGCGCACGCACTTTCGATCGATCTTCGGTGAGGCACGTGCATACACATGTACAAATAGCAGCAAAAACATAAACAACAGCGCTGCTGCAGCCACCACTGTGTGTGAACGCGACACCAATAAGTAGCCTATGTTTTTACCATTTTAATCCACGGGGTTGAAATCACATGTAGACTTTTATATTCTGTTGTTATACTGGTGAAAACACACTGGAGCCAAAACCTGGACCCATTTCTATGAATAGCCTATATTACATCACTAACATTTCTTTTTATGAGACCTTGAATATCATTTTAAAGCTAATTTGACCAGTTATTTACCTCCGCTGCGAAAAGGACTCAGACTATAACTGTCTAGCACCTGCTGGTTCATTAATCAGCTCAGATTGTGCCTAAAAATGTGTCTGTAGCCTATTTACTAGTCTTCTGAAAAACCTGCGCTTTTTTGTCGAGTCTAAAAAGTCACAGATATTTTCTTTTCATTTCATCCCTCTCCTCCTCCTCCTCCTCCTCCTCTTCCCCCTCCTCCTCCTGTGTGAAACACTTTGGTCATATTTATAATTTAAACGTCCCAATTTTGGACAACTTTGCTTTTGACAGCAGGACAAAAACAAACAACAAACAACAACAAAAAAACCATTCATATTCGCTTGTATGGAAAATAGAAGTGTTAAACATGAAGTTTACAGAAACACAAAGAGGCCTCAGGACGGGTCCTGATAATGCGGTTTTGTGAGGGGGAAAAAAATCTCCAGAATAAGATGAAAATTGCCCTCGGGCTCTAATTGGCGATTTGAAATAATAATAATATTAATAGTCATAATAGCGACAGCATGAAAAGTGTGGACGTGTTGATGTTAACACCGCCGCAGTGAAATCTTTATCCCACCACAGGCCGGAGTGGGAAGTCATCATGGCTACTTAATTAAATTCCAATTAGGACAGTATCAATATGCTGTTTAGCCGCAGCGCCATTGTGGGTAAATGAGCTCTCAGTCCGCTCTTATCTGGCGCCAGCAAAGAGACGCTCCTTGAGAGGGGGCTGCAAAAGATAATTTATAGCTTTTAATTAGTCTTCATTCCGCCCGATCAGCCCGGTGTTCATCACGGCCGGCGTGCTGAATAAAAACCCCGAGTCAAAAGCGCTGTCACCGGTCCCTGGCAGGGCCCTTAATCAAAGTGAAGCAGAGGCCGCGCGCTACAAGCCACGTAATTTCCAAGGTGCTGATAAAGCTTGTTGAATAATAGCGTGGGCCCTCGGAGACACCATTTACAGAAATGACTTTATTGACGGCTTAACGTTGGTAATTCATTTTACCTTTCATGGATTGAGAGCCGGATTTGTCGCCGTAATAGGATGATAAATGCACTGACGGATCGCAGCCCCGTTTTTATTGAGTAGCCTATATAGTCGAGGTGCTTCAGCGGCAGGTAGCCTACACACACACACATAGTACATAGCACACACACACACACACACACACACACACACACACACACACACACACACACACACACACACACACACACACACACACACACACATACAGCTGATGTTCTGTTGGAGAGCAAAGCCATGAAAGTGTGTGTATGTGTGTGTGACTGCACTGAAATCAACAATACAGAAAATAAGGAAATAATGTTTGCACCTTTAAAAAAAAAAAAAAGAAAGGAAAAATTAAAAGCCACCCACACACTTCCTCACATACTTCCTGTGTGAGGAATTAAAAGAAGAAGGGAAAAAAACAATCATGCACACACACACAGTAATCCTCCTTCTGTTATCGTCTCTATCTGTGATTCTCTTCTTGTTCTTGGCTTCAGTCGTCTTCAGATCCACTTCTGTATAATTACAGGCTGCAGAAAAGAAGCTGAAGCCTGTTGGAGGCCCCCGCTCAAAGCAGCCAACATTGTAACACCATGCAAAGTGTTTGCTTCTAATTATCTCTGGTTGTGAATCCAGTCACCTCCCTGTCGCCTATTATTGTTTTTCATAGGGCAATAAAACTACTGGAAGAGTGTGTGTTTTGATATTTCTAAACAAACAGCAGTCATTTTTAATTGACTATTTTATCATTAAGGAATAAAACAGTCGAGTTTCCGATTAAGATGAAGAAAAACACATTTGGCCTACCAGGCTTAAAAAAGCCTGTGAAAATGAGAAGTTGTGATGTTTGGATACTAAAATTGGCCTTCACTAGTTATAATGTGGGAGAAAAAAAACAACTTGAGGAATAAGTTTAGGATTTTACTAAAAGAAGAAACAACAAAGATGTTCATTGTTTACGTCAGAAGAGTTCAGTCATTTTTAATTTTAAAACACAAACAGCTGCTGCTTCATCATCTCCAGACACTGCAATAGAAAATATTTAAAAATTTCTGCCCTCAAATATGAATGCACAAATGATCAAAGTTGATTTTTTTTCCCTGACTCTGCATTTATTATAAAAGTGCATTTATCAAAAATGACAATTAGGCTCTTCAACTTCTTCCATGGCCACTAAATCTAATTCAGTTATTGGCTCGTGTCCACTCCTGGCTCGAAAATACAAAAATACCTCTCTGTGTTGTTGAGGAGAAGGTTTCTCATGATCTATTATTTATTTATAAATCTTCTGACTTGAGGTTTCAAAATGTTCTCTTTAGGAAAGTTGTGAGGCTTGAGCTGGACTCTGGCCAATCGCCTGAGCTTTAACTGAGCAGAGGAAGAAGATAAATAGTGTTATTCTCTCCATTCACACAGGTTCCTGCATTAGTTCATGTCCATTGAGGTGAAAGAGGAGCATGGGCCATGCTGTCATTAGTTTCTGATGGCTTAGGCATCAGTAATGTCCTTGTCTTATAGGACATTGTGTGAGGAGCTGTACTAATGAGTCTTAATTCATTCTCAACAAAGAATAACACTGTGTTCAGTTAAATATTACATAGGCAGTCAGTGTAATACCTTTAGAGGACAGCAGTTCAGTGCTCACCTCACAGAGCTGTAATTAAATGAGATGCAGAAAGTGAATCCAGGAGGTTCTTGGCACCAGACAGTGTGGGAACCCACAGCCTCAAACATCCACATCTGGAAACCTCCAAGTTAAAAGCAAGTGTAGAACTGTGGCGACATCTAGTGGCGCAGACGTGCAAGTGGCGTCTGCGCTTTTGACCTGCATGTGTGTGTTACTAAAGTCAGACACTTCATATGGCAAGCAGCATGACTTTGAACAAACCACACACAGCCTGCTCTGTATGCTAATATGCAGTCTCTTAATTCAAAACATACTTCAAACAGTGCACATCAAAGTGACCCCCCACCCCCCTTTGGAAAAACTATAAAAGTTTCATACTCTTTACTACAATCATAGAAAACGGCACTAAACTTCATTCAATATGATTCAGAGACGGATATTGAACTATTAATACTACTACTATTAATAAACTGTATTTAGCATAATTAATGCACAAAGGGCACATAAATACAGTTGAAAAAGTAGAATAGAAAATAGAAAACAAAACATAAAATGCCAGATAGGACAAAGCAAAACAAGACAAAACAGACACCAGGTAGAAATATTTCAAGATAGAGTCATTCTGCAGAGTAGAAGATAATTTATTAATATAGAGCTAAAACATAAACCACAAATAAATACAATTTTTAAAAAAGTTGAGAAAAAAATAGTTATTTTGATAAAAGGTATTTAAATGAACTGTCTCCTACTGTTCATGAGGATAGAGACAAACTTTGGGGCTGTGAAAAGACACTTATACAAACAAAAATATATAAACTCCTCAAAAAAAGTTCGGAAATGTTATTTCAGTCAATCTTTTTTTTTCTGGGTGGTGCCCACACGTTTAGCTGTGTTTCTCATTCCACAGATGCACAATTATTACAAGTTATACCTTGTTGAAAAGGTGATTAATCAGGCTTTCCAATGATTTAACCACCAATATAACACCAATTAGTAGGGGAAAATGATTGACTGAAATAAGGTTTCCAAACTTCTTCTTTTTTGAGGAGTTAAGATATATAGATGGAGGAAATAGCTGATGGTCAGAAATCCTACCAGTGGTTTGGAAAGGCCTAGTACAGAGGCTCTGATCATGGAAGTACAAGCACCACATTGAATTTACATTTAACATCTGTAAATACTTTCAAATTGATTTGATATCATTTTTGATTTATAATTAAGAAGAAAAAAAAGCCTCTTTAAGCTTTCCATGGTATGGTCTTCTTTCAGCAAGTCAACAGATGCATCATCATCGCACTACTCTGCACGTCCACTAGATGTCAGAGTAAAACAGCAGAACAAAAAACCAACAGCAAAGACAAGATAAAAACAACAGAAAATCAGCACCAATCAATGAAGATTAGTGGCATGTAAATAAGATGGATGGGCTCCTTCCACAAGAGTTGTTGTACAACATATCTCCTCCGAATCCAATAAAAAACGAATAACAAATAAGTAATGTTACTCTTTAAAAACGTCAAGAGTTGTAAAATATCTCAACTTGTCTGAGAAGCAGTGAGAATATAAAACCATCCTACAAGTAAAATGCCATAAAGAGCCAAACAAAAGGCGACAGTTACATGAGTTAATGATCATTAAAAGATAACCTGAGCGACTGTTCATCATCAGATCCAAAATGGACGAATTAATCCACTGAGTTTTCCATAGTTTGTCATTTTCTAACTTTGTGCCACAAGTGTGACATTTCAGAGAGGCAGAGAGAGAGAGAGGTGTCACAAACAGAGGTGAAGTCACAGTTTCAGCTCAATCCTCGCCCCCCCCAGCCTAATATTGAAATGCCAGCAATGTACAGAGGACATGTTTGCATACTAAAGGATGATTATCATGCACTGAGTTTCCTCTCTCTCTCTCTCTCTCTCTCTCTCTGTCTGTCTCTCTTTCCAAGGTCCAGGCTCTCCCCAGTAATAATACATGAAGGGCTCCTCTCCCTCATCCATTAATCAGGAAGGGAGGCTGAGGTAAAGGAGGGTTGATCTTTGGCCTTCACACACATGCACACGCACTCACCTATCATCAATAATTGAAGGGATATTAATGCAGATAAATAATTAAGCTGTGGAGGATCTCTTTAGGGTTCTAATGAGAAGTGGGGGACAAATTGCTCCTCAGTCTTATTACGTCTCGCTGAAAAGTTTGTGAAAGCTTAAGGTGATGATAAATGGGCCCCGTCTAGTAACTGGCAAATGAAATCGATGCAGACACACTGCTCGGCCTGGTGACAAAATTACCCATCTACGCTGTCGCACCATGTAGCTGTATGAAGTAGGAATGTGTATTGAATTTTAGGGCGATTATCATCCTTTTAATAGGATGTCATATTAGGTTTAATGCCCATGTGCTGCTCATAATGTTTCAATGACGCTTTGTGCAGCCTATAAAGTCCATTTCAGAATTTTTCAATACCCTGAGTGAGTCACTCTTCATTCATTGTGGATGTAGCTGCTATAAAAACCCACAGACAAAGACAGAGTGGAAGTCCAGCGGCCTGGAGAGCGACGCAGCTTCTAGTTGACCGTTAGGAAACTGGGACAATGGGGTCAACCTGCTGTGACACGTGAAAAATCCACCACTGACGTGTGGCTTTTTTTTGACACGTGTCATGCAACGCCTGCGATCTGCGTTGCCCTGCAGCTTCTGTTATTAGTGATGATGATGGTGTGGGTGTGTGTGTGTGTGTGTGGGTGTGTGGGTCAGCCCACCACTCCGGTCAGGACTGAAATGTCTCTGCTGCTCTTGGATGGAAGACGTGAACGTGTTCTCCTCAGGATGATGATGTAGAAACTGAACCAGTGCCACCATCAAATCGTCGCACTCTGTCATTTGTCTTCCAGCTGTGAAGGTCATTAGCTACGATTCTTATTAGCTACGTTTTCCACTTTTATAAATCAGGAAAATCTGCACCTCCATTGTCTTAATAAGCATCATCAGTGTTTTTATTTCACTCTTTCAACAGCGTTATGTGATGACACTCATCAGCAGCTGCATCTTGCTGTGTATGCAGCACTGTGTGTGACTGACGGGGTCTCAGTGTGTGTGTTCCCTTGTGTGTGTGTGTGTGTGTGTGTGTGTCCTCATCAGCCATGCTGCCTGGGGCCGCTCTAACCTTTCGGTCGACTCTCTCTGCGGATCGCCTTTCTCATCCGGCATCCTCGGCCTGTCACTGTCATCAGCCAGAGGAGAGATGAAAGATATAGTCCTCATTGGCTTAGTTACAATAGGAGCCACCTGCTCCAATGACTTATTTCCTTAACCTTTACTCCTCTATATTCAGAAATGACAGATTGCATGATGTGGGATTCCACAAAACCTCCTCAGAGACACGCTGATAAATTAATGATATCTCAGATAACTTGTTATCAGATTTGAAGGCTGACAGATGACGGCCGTTTTACACAGCTCCAATAATCCGGGGGAAATAAAGCAAGAATGAATCTCCAAAATTTTGCACCAGAGAATAAGTTGAGGTTTCACCAAAGGCACTTTAGAGTCTGTGATGGTATTATGCACTGAGTTTCAGCGCTGCATGAGTCTGTTGGCTCCAAATGGGCAGAGAGGCACAAAGAGCTTTAAATCAGGTAGGAGGTGAATGGAGGCTCCTGTGTGTGGAGACGAGCTAAAGGGAGGAGACAGCACATAAATAATGACAATATGAGTGGGCGACAGAGAGTGGAGGTGGAGAAGACGGTCGCCAGGGAGAGGTTGATGATGGTTGACGAGATAAGGGATTGTGTGTGTGTGTGTGTGTGTGTGTGTGTGTGTGTGTGATTGATCTCTACGTAGTCTTCCATAGCCCCTCATTATGGCCCGTCTCTGAGAACGAGACAGAGATATGATTCTGACATTATGCCATTTTCCTGCCCGCCTGCCAATCATCTCTGTGCACGACGTGATGAGTTCCTGCTTTTGTGTGAACCAGGAGCAAAGGTCCCCGCAAAGATAGAAACATAATTGCCTTTGAGTTTCCGACTGAGCTTGGATCTAAAATTTAAAAGTGCAGTTGAGGATTAAATTTCAGGAGAGGTTAAATTTTTAATCAGAATTAGTTTAAAGATTCGGATTAGGATCAATAGGTTTGGTAAGTGGGTCAGGCTTAAATGGGGAATTTGATATTTGGGGAAATACACCTGTTTGCTTTAAAGCTGAGAGGTAGATGAGACTTTTAAATTGAAGGAGACCACCGTCCTCTCCCAAAGCTCATTTGTGCAAACAGCTCATCATGACTGAGAGCTACAGTTTATTGTCAAGTGACACCGAACGCACCATGGACACACGAGTACAACATGCAGCTCATTTATGGTGCATTCAGATGCAAAAAACTGAATGCAAAACGATTCTTTACTTAATTTGCTGCTGAAAATGCGACAGAGAATTGAATAAAACTGCATATTCACACTAAACTTTTTAGCTATTTAAAAAAAAAACATACATTTATTTCTTTACAGAGGAAATTACACTTGTTGCCTTCTCAAAACAGCTCTCACTATCCTGTTACTGTACAGTGGTTAAAATAGCAGCTTCAAATCAGTGAAAAGTAGTTTAATATCCGCTGCTGCTGCCTTCAAGGTTTCCATCTGACAGTCTGTGTTGTAACTAAAGAAATAAGCTGTGACAGAGTGGAAACTGGATGAATTCACCCTGTTTTTAAGACTCTAAGATGTAAACACAGCCGGTGACTGATGATGAGAAGACGTTAAGACACACCACTGTGTACTGCACATGTAGGGATAAACATATGTATTTATTTATCATGCTGTCCAGTGTTCATGGACCTAGAAGCTGATTGCCTTTGCAGAAGCTTCACCCTGAGTTTCCACCCTTACCGGGCTGCGTTTGCCTTTTTTTTTCTTTTCCTTGATTTACGTCCATGAGAGGGGAAAAAAAAAAAAAAAGGATGTTCACTTAGTTTTCCGCTTCTTTCTCCTCCAACCTCTTCTCTCTGTTTTTCCTTGTTTGGCCGATTAAACCACAGAGGAGATGTAGTTTTCGAAGCGCAGACTGACAGATGAAGTGAGTCAGCATTTGGCCGAGTCATTATCTAACATATGAATCGTAATACTGGAAGTACAAGCCCACTCAGGCTGATTCTCTTTGAGTGGCTCAGTCTTGTTTTGCGTGTGTGTGTGCTGTGTATGTACACGCAAACATCGGAAAACCTCATGATACTCAGGGCCGACGTGAGCACCGATTCACATGTAGCTGACGGTAATGAAAACATTTTACTCATGTGTTACATACTATAAAGATGTTGCAAAACGTATTGTCATTTTCTATACGCAATCTAATGACAGTAGATGTGAAATATAGTATAATGAAGTTAACTGTTACAGTATTATGATTTCTAAAGTTGAATGAAGTAATATAGCAAAGTAAATATACACAACTGCTCATTGCATATTGTATTAATTATATTATATATTATCAGCTGTTAAATTTGCACTGGACAAACATCCTGGTTTGGTTTATTGCGTGGGATTTATCCACTGGCACTATTTCTGTGCAATGAAGTGACATCCTGGAGTGTCGACTGGTTGCCCCGACAACCACACTCAAACATTGTTCACCTCAGCATGTGGCCAAATGCACCTTCATGAGCCCGGGCATGTACTAAAGTGGTTTTTATCTCTGTAACTTTTTTGTATTTTTATGACTTTCAATAATAATACTAATACTAATATTTTTCAGGGTTTCTACGCAAGTATGGAAAGTATGGAAAAGTATGGAATTTGATTTTATACATTTCCAGGTCTGGAAAAGTATGGAAAATGGAAACTATTGTATGGATATATATTTATCTTAATACTTATCTGGGTTTGGTCTTATCTGAAGTTATTTGGGTTAATTATTTTGTATGCGCTATTGTACCTAGCTACAATCTCCAGGAAATTATTTGGTTACAGCATACCCATTCAGAATAATGAAAACAAATGATAAATTGCATGTTTTTTTTTTATATTATGCACATCTATTTACTCAAATGTCACAAATAATTAGAATTTTTTTTACCGAGAAGTCTGGAAATTTAGGTCTGGAAAAAGTATGGAATTTGGACATTTCAAATGTGTAGGAACCCTGTATATTTCTAAAGCGCTTTACAGTGCGTTTTACATTCATCCAGTGGTGGTAAGCTACGACTCCCCTGGGGCCGACTGACAGAAGACTGGCTGCCAATGTGCACCAAGCCCCTCTGACCACCACCAAACATTCACACTCATTCACACGAGGCGGTGGCAGGTGTGTCAGGTGTTTTGCCCAAGGACACTACGACCGCCAACCCTCTGGTTATCGGACGGCCTGCTCTACCTCCTGAGCCACTGTCCTAGAAAAGTCACAATACTGTTAATTAAGACAACAATCAATAGCAGAGGCTGAGCAGCGTTTTCAGTCGCTGTCAGTTCAAGTGAAAACTCTCAGCTTTGGCCCTTCTCTCTCTCTCTATCTCTCTCTCTGCGGATCCCTTCAGCTGCCCCTCTTTATATTTTCCTCATGCTACGCCGACATTTGCATGAATGCGGATCAATCATCGCAGGGGAGAGAGAAAGAAAGGAAAGAAAGGGAGAAAAAAATGTCGGTGAAGTGAAAGAATGAGGAGAGGTTTTAAAAATGTCTGGATGATTGGCTGCCTGTTCAGGGCGCTTTGTCGTCTGCCATTCCTCACAGCGAGTCGGCCATCAGACACTTTGAGCATCAAGCGAGGAGGAGAGGACTGTTTTTAGCAGCTGGACACACATGTTTGGGCAACAGGCTGCTCTGTAAACTCTATTATTAGATTAGACTTAAAGCGTTTCATGAAAGAATCATAGTTAATGAAGGTGGTAAACACACACACACATAGAAAACCTGGCAAGGCTCAACAGCAAAGTGCCTGGCGACACATGCTATCATTACTCCAATCCACTGCCTGTTGCTCAGCTGCTTGTCAAACTAAATTCCCCTGAACACAAAGTGTGTGTGTGTGTGTGTGTGTGTGTGAGTGAGTGTGTGAGGCCTTGTCCCACTTATCTCATCCATCAGAGAATTTCACTACTCCGCCTGTCACTCAGCGATCCCTCACTGTCAGCCAGACTAGGGGGATAGAGCAGCCCGATCATCTATCGTGTTGTTATATATGTGACTGTGTGTGTGTGTACGTGTGTGTGTGTGAGCATCCGTCTGGCAGCCGGTGACACGTACGGCTGCTGATGTCTCAGTTGGTGTCAGCAGCTCCACTTTTCATCCTAAATGTGTCTGCAGATGGGGCTGAGAGCCTTTACAAGGCCATCACGCTCTGATCTTTAAACAGTTTAAAAGGCCTCCGCTGGTGACATCATCACTCCAGTTCACATTTCTATACCTCCCTTAGTAACGATCGTCTCCTGCAGTCAGTCAGTCAGTCAGTCAAACCTGGCTATAGTGCAATGATACCACATAGTTAAATCATCTACACAGAACGGCCACCTTTCAATCTGTCCCATCTTTTTATGAAATACACTTAAAAATGAGACACTTTACCTTAATGTGCCCAACACATCCTCAACTTGACATTTTTGGAGAAAAAAACATACATAGTTTCATTTTCAGTTCATTTTAATGTATGAAAACGATCAATTCTAGTATATTTTAGTAGAAAACATGAATCATGTATGAAATTATTGTAAAAAAAAAAAAACTAACCTTTTTTTTTTTTTTGTTTTGTTTTTAGCCCTGAGTTGTGTCTGCCAGGACTCCTTTCAGCCTCTCACCAGCAAGGTAAGGCAGCCTGTCCAGTATGTTACCTGTGGGTTTCCATAAATGTGACGATCATGGATCTATACAGGGCTGAACGATTGATGTGTCACAATATCATTGTGCGTTATTAGCACCATAAGTGTTGTGTTGCATGTGGACACCCTGGACAACAAGTCATACACTCAAGATGTAAAGGGGCGTGTTTGTGTGCAAAATGAAAAGCAAAGATGATCATTCAAACTTAATACATTCACTTATTCACAAAAACTGTGAAATGTTTGTCACAGAACTGTGGCAGACAACAACAACTGTCTCCCAGTTTCCCTTTTTCCCCTTGAGCAGCTTCATAACAGCACAGTCCCTTCTGGGGGGGGGGGTCAGAGTTAGTGTGGACGAGGAGGAGAATCATCCAGCGTCTTAATAGAGGTTTATCTAAGCAGACATGCTAATATTTGTTTTCCATGATTTCCATTTAAATTGACAGCAGTGGTGTGTAAACAGCTGTTTTGTGTGTGTTCCTGAGGGTTGGGCAGAAGGGTGGGGGGGGGCGTAAATATAAAAAAAAACACACACACATACACACACCAAAACAAGCGTAATCTTAATGAAGGCCTACAGCAATATTCAAGTCTGGTACAGCATTGGCAAACCTCAGTACAAGTCAATCAGACATGAAACCAGCCTCTAGCTACCACCCACTTTTACATCTAAGAATATCTAAGACTTTGACCGAGGGTCTTGAAGCTGTTTAATGTTTTGTCACCACCATACATGATGGACAAGAAACCATCGCAGGGCTTCAACTGGTCTCTATAGCTACTGGGTTAGGGTCAGGGGAATCTCAGTCTTTCACAATATAAGCTGTCTAAGTTTCGAATATGTAGTAGCTTATCATAAGAGATGCAAATATTCACTGTCAGTTTACCTGCTTTTTTAAAGGTTATTATGTTATTAATACAATGAGTAGTGAGGCCTGTGACTGTGTGTGTGTTTTTAAGGACACAGCTGTAGTGGTTTGCAGTACACAGGCGTCCATGGCTCAGTGACTAAAAAAAAAAAAAAATGACTGCGAGCTACAGTGGAGCAAAGGACATTCATGGAGACACCTGGAACCTGTAGGACACAGCTCAGAGAGGCGCTTTCATGGGGCCACAGCACAACGCAACACATTCAGACAGGAAACTGTTCTCAGGCAAATGTGGAGCGAAATATGTACAGACAGATTCCACTAACAGCAGTTTGCCTGCAGGAAAACACACAGCTCTGACATGAGATTTAAAAGATAAAACCATCCATCCATTTATCTGTCCCCCCGTGTAAGAGATTTAACACAGTGCAAACTTTTTGTCAAATGATATTTATTGGCATATATGAGAACAAAATAGAACAGATTCAGTATCAATAGTTGATAATTAAGACATCCATTTGTTAAGTTCATTTTTCTATTGTGAAACACCGAATACTAGTTGAAAGCACCACCGTTCTGCTGGCTATACTGTAGCAATCAAAGCATCTGAATGCGTTTAGACTGAGTGATGTCTGTCGACTTTTGGCTCACGTTCGACAGCAGGTGCAGCTCATCCAGTCGAGGTGTGTGGCAGCTGAATCGCTGTCGTTGTCGTCGTCGTTGCTGATGATGTGTTTTTCTTTTTCCAGGGGGAAATTAGAGGTGAAATTAACAAGTAATGTCACATAGTTACCACAGTAAAAGCTCAGGTCACACCAGAAAGTGGCAGAGTGTTGGCTTTATGATGAAGAAACGACTCACAGGGCTAGTTTGGAACATGCTAACTCTAGCCACTCACAATACCTCTTTATTAATTATTGATGTATTTATTGAGAATGGACCATGTACAGCTGTCAACATACACATCTCCTGTTAAATTGGCTGCACCATGCTGATGCTCACATCTGTAGCATCATGATTATAACCTCATGTCACATTAGCTCGTTGGCTAACAATCACAGTTTATCCCAAAAAATATCTGAGCCACTGACTTTGATAACCGTTCTTCTGTCTCAGAGGATAAACTGGATAAAACCGGATGATGCTACACAGCGAATGACCTCAGCTTCCTCCATCTTTTTCTTTACTGTTGGTTAAGGTTGTAAATTTGTTGGTTAGATTCAAACCAAAACTGAATTTGTGTGTTAAAATGAATTAATTTTGCTGCGAAATATCAGTATTGTCGATGCTGGTGTGACCAGGCCTGAGGTCCAGACATCTGCCTCTCTGCGTCCGCTCACCACCACGAGTTCATTGCTCTAGCTTCAAACTATTACACAGTGTGCCGTGCTGTATGGACCTCAGAGTCTATGAGCAGCCAGTGAGTCATCACCTTAATTTAAAGAAACATTGATGTTACTGATAATTACATATTCACTGATGACAGCAGCGTCCAGTTGAACGCAAGTAAAACACAAATGAATAAACAGAATGTACAGTTGTGTCGTGGCACCCTTCGAAAGAAGAGAAACATATTAGACCATATATTTTACTGCAAACAATTTTCAGTGATGGTTAGTGTCCATGGACATGCGGCGGCGTGTTTAGTCGGGGTATAGGATAAAGCCAGAGAAGGTGCTGTACTTGTTGTTGTTTCCTCCGTGAGCTTTGCCACCGTCCAGTTTGACATAGATCTCGTCTCCAGAGTCCAAGTGCAGCACGGCACTGTTGCTGGCATAGTCGTAGTTCTGGTCTGCATCCTGAGCTATGGCGCTGGCCCGGACCTGGAGAAATATGGGACATGATTGTCTGTAGTAAGCACTGGTTTGCAACAGGGGGAGTGCAACAGAAATAGAAACTAAGTTGCAAAGATCATGTTGTACCTGAGGGGTGAAGTGAAACAGCAGTGGTGCAGCCAGAAAATAAAGAGCAAAGATCTAATTCTATACTACCTAGTGCACATGCAGGAAAAGAATAAGATCAAATATAGGCAAAACCTTTATTTGAGTTTAAATATAATCTCCTGTCAACATCTATAATGAGCAGCGATAACGTCCAGACTCCTATCTGACCTCTCGTCTCGTCGTCTAGGAGGAAACACTCATCCAAACAGGATTTACGCATGAGTGCCACTGCCAAATAGAGCACGCTGATATTCTTGTACTTGACCACAAACATCACTGATGTTACCTTGGATTCATTAAAGATACCGATAGTAAGACTACGCAGTTACATAAGTCGCGTTAAGGCGAATGAAAGATCGAGCCCCAGGCGATGTCGTGCGCTTTTCGTGCGTAAAATGCGCATCTCCACATATTGGCTAATGTGGTGTGGATTATTACCATAATCTGTTTTTATTTTAGACCGAACTCAACTAAATCCGTAGTTTTTTCGTGTTAGTTTGCTCTTAAATCGACGCAGTGCTCATTATTTTTCGTAATAAAGTGTAAATGTTACCTGTCCGTTTTTGCACAGGTCGGCCCACATGCTGGTGCCGTCTCCTCCGCGCATCAGCACATGGTAGGTGAAGAAATACATCCCGGACACATGGCAGGTGAACTTCCCGGTGCTCGCATCGTAGTGGTTCCCCAAGTTTGTAATCACGTCGTCAAACCTCAACACCTCATATCCCTCGTGTGGATTCTTCAGACCCACGTAAAACGCGATCCTGTAACTGTTGTTCGTGGAGTTGTTCGCGCCGTCTGTGTTCTCTGCAGCTCCCGAAGCCCCGGTTAACGCGGGGAAGGAGAGTTTGCTGTCGCCGCGTTCCCCCGGCGGTCCCCTCGGACCCGGGGGTCCTGGCTCTCCCGGCGGACCCCTGGGTCCTGGTTTTCCCGGTCTTCCCGGCTCCCCGCGGCTTCCCTGCGCCATCATCGGCGGCTGCGAAGCGACGTTATTCACGTTCTGCATCACCTCCATGGCGGTGGCGTCTCCCGGTTTGGGGCTGTACGGGTCGCAGACCATCCGACAGGTGCCCATCATCTCGTAGTAGCGGGCGGAGGTTTCGGATGTGCGGAGCAGCATCAACGGCACGGCGACGGCCAGAGCCAGCAGAACCATCGCGACGGCGGTCACCAGAAAGACCACCGACCACTTCCTCCGCGCGGGTCGGGGACCAATGGATGACGGGAAATCCGTGGAGCCGCTCTGGGTGGGAATCGTGACAGAGGGTTAGGGGACTTTCAGGACGTCTGAAAACAAAATGTACAAGTTAATTAAGTGCGCATCCCTCTGGTCCAGCTGCTCTGATTGGTGTCTCCAAGCCCCTGGGCAGCGGCTGTGACCGCGTCTGGCCAGGATGGATGAGAGCGCGCAAACAGCTGCGTCCAGCTGCGTCCAGCTGTCAAAGTTAGCAGGGATAAGACCGGAAGACAAGGGGACTGACCTACAAATTAAAACAGTAGCTATCTGGGCGAGTCGGCGCACAAATAAAAACCTCATCCAGTTTTACACTTGTAGCCTCCTCCTCCACATCGCTGCATCACCACTGCTGCTCCATTTACTCCAATAAAGCACACTTAGAATTTGAGACTTTTACTTTTTAAAGTGAAAGTCTTAGTTTAAAAATGTTGAAGTGTGCAATTCATCCACCAGTGCCTAAGACTAACAACTGGATTATTAAAAACATGAAGAAATTTTACATATTTATTGAGAATGCTTTTATTTGTCAAAAGTTAAACAGGAAGTCTATGATTCGATTTTGATTGACTTGACAAGAGGAGCACGGTAGAGCCACGGTAAAGTTCAACTCTATGAAATAATTCTATTTTTCAGAATGGCACAAATGGTTAAATATGATTCAGCAAAAAACAATGAACATGTACATGCAGACAAATTGCTCAGTGTACTAACCCATGCATATACACAGCCTTATAATGTCATACGATTGCATATTTATGCTCTTAAAAGGTCAATATCCACATATCTGCTGTGCCCAATCATTAAAAATAGTTAAAATCAGGTTTAACAGGTTGTTTCAACTGGTGATAACAGCAGCCAAATACACGAGGGGACTTTCAAAGTCAGAACCAAATGGCTGAGGGCAGGATCGCTATTGTGACATGAGATGACCAGCTGCAACGGTCACTACGCACATGCAGAGAGAGTGGGGAGGAAGGATGGGAGGAGACAGAGCAGAGGGTCTAGGGAGCCCATAATGTATGCAGGGAATGGACCAGAAATGTCTGACGGCTGTCGACACCTCCAACCCCGAGCTCCCCAGCTGCAGGGACATATTTGATGTCTTGTTTCACGCGGTGGAGAGCCACAGGCCCTGAATTTAGATTCTCCAGCCAATTAAAATTCTTGCCGTGTGCAAGCAATCATTACTCTGCTGAATACAGATTTGTCTTAAATGCCCCCTTCGCCCCTTCTTCTGTTTCGCTGAGGCCACTGTGCACTTGCTGTAAACATGTGGTTTATGCTGAATAAAACGGTCATTATTACAGTTAATCCACTGCACATGCTCATTGAAACTAAAAGTGTCGATTGATTTTGTCTCAAAATTTCCCTCAAAGGAGCTAAAATACTTCAAAAGCGGCGGTCGGGAGCTTAAGCACCTGGAATTGGTGCACAGGCAACACATCCACGGCAGAGGCTTTAGAGCTCAAGGCAACGTGGAGAAATCTTCAGAGGCCGGACACAAGGCTTAGCTCCAGCCCCTGCAGCCCCCCCCACCCACCTCCTCCACTAAGCAATTTCAACTTGTGCTCAGCTCAGCTTTAACTCCCCGGTACACAGCCCCGACCGGGCTGCTCGTGTCTGAAGGTGAGAGTGAGTGTGAGAAGTCACGAGAGCTGGGTCACAAATTAAAATTGAGGTGAGATTCTGCAGGATCGGACCGTCCTATAGGAAAACCTGGGGATGCCCTGTCGTGTTGTAGGCTTTTAATCTGAAATGAAACAAACGGGGCAATAATCATCTCTGGAGCAACACCCTAAAAATAAGCATGCAGAAAGGCACGCAGAGCACATTATGCTCCCAACTCTCCTACATGACTGGAGAAATGACCTTTCCTCGTGATCAGTACAGTGAACTGTACCTTGAGGCGATAGTGAGCCACGCACGACACACTGTCCACATTATGAACTGGAGCTGCTGAGATTATCTCGCCCCGCGGGGCCGCCGTGCTTCTAATCACGCTGCATATTGGTGCGCTGCTGTTTGGCACAAACCATACGGTGATGAAAATGAATCAGACTTTAAACTCTGTGTGATCAGATAAAACTCAGGACATGAAAAAACTGCTTTCTCTCTGTGGTAGTTTAATGTTGCTGAGGAGGGAACTGAAAGACTGGGGTCAAGATGTTCGATGGCATTGAGACCCAAAGAGACGGAACATGAACAAATTAAGGAAATATGTGAAGCATGAAGAAATTGCTGCAAAGTAACATACACACAAAATACACACACAACTTGTTTTCTTTTGTAACTCAGTTCTGCTTATTTCTCTGCTTCTTGTAGCGTTCTGCATCCGGCTGTGTGACCTGCACAAGGGTTGAACTAACCCTCAAGTAGATTTGATGTTATTTTTGGGGGAAATTAATTGCAGTTTATTGAACCACCATGGCCACAGTAAAAAAAACAACTCACCAAAAAAACTGATGACAACTCATCTGCTGCAAGGCCACCAGAGAGACACTTAAATAAATAAGGCTGGCTCATCAAAGCACGTTGTATCCACTCATTTAAACCATTACAGTGTTGTGTTATGTAGATCTGTGTGGAAAAAGCTTCGCTGAACCACAACAAACACAGCGACTGGAACTTGCAACATCAGCTCCTGTCTCCACATGTGACCCTAATCCCCGGTGAAGGGCAATCAAGACACCTCCGCCCTTGAAAGTGGAGAAACGAATGTCTTCCTCCATGAAAGGTTTTGACAGTGAGGTCCTGTCAGATGTTTACATGGCTGTACCTGTCCGCCTGCGGCTAACCATTCATGACCTCGCCTTTTATACTTGCCTGCCACAGTGTTTCACATCCGACCCATTTACACAGATTACACGTGTTTGCCTTCATTATGTGGACTTGTTGCATGTTGGCTTCTTGTTTATTAGAGCTCTATAACAGCAGAATATGTTAATGGACCCTCGTTGGTTTAACATTTTCACTCCAGATCCGTGTACACAGCTGAAATGTGTCCACAGTGAAGTTCAGTTGATTTGTCTTTGGAGATAAATGGGAAACAGCACAGTGAGACACCACTAATCAATAACTGTAAATGAAGGATCTCAAACTCCGATGCGTGTGTCAAGGACTGTGACCTTAAACATTGTAAACAAACATGGCCAAGAGAGAGTTGGAGAGAGAGCATGCATTTTGTGTGTGTGTGTATGTGTGTGTTGGCGTGTGGTGGTGACACTGATGCTGCACTCCGAGCCAGGGGGGCTTCAACCTTTTGCAAGTGGCAAAGGCAGACATGATGAAGTCATGTTGACAGTGTGTAACCCGCAGTCAGACATCTTTTTAACACAATTTTGCTTTTGCCTTTATCGCTCTAATCCCAAGGCCGGCGTATCATAAACACAAGTTCTGAATCTACTCTTAAAAAACATACAGGCAGTTAAGCTGTAGCCCTAAAACTGCAGCTCTGCTCGTCATGCAAATGTTTCCACTGAGGTTATTACAGTTATTATTATTACATTATTATTATTACTACAATTGAATGGTTTTATTTCATCACACCTAGCCCACCTTAATTTTAGAGACAGAAGCAGTTCTTCTATAAGTGTTTGCACAAAAACTGTATTGTCACTTGTGTCTCTTGATTTTTCAAGTTTGACCTTTGACCTAATACAGCAGTGTGTATTTTATAAGGTATTCTTCGAGTTCTGGTTGTTTCAGGGTCAATGCTTCAGTTGTTGTTGTTGCTTCTTGACCCTGAACCAGCCAGTTACTGAGTCTCAACGAAGCCAAATCACTGCATGGGAATTTCTTTCATTTTATTTTTTGGCCTCCTCTTGTTTCCATACCTTTTTATTTCACACTGTGTGAAAGTCTGTTTATTGTTTAGTTTAGTTTATTAGTTTAATAAGGGACAAGGAAAAAATGAAAAGATGGTTGATGATGGAAAAGATGGCACCAGATTTAGCTCCCAGCTAATTTCCATCTCCTACATATCTCCATCTTTTCTTTTTTTCTTCCTTCTTATCTGGTAAATACATTAGGTTCATTTTTCTTATTGTAATTTGCACTAGAGATTGAAGTTGTGCGTTTAGCAGATATAAAGCCAGCACGTTGTTTTGCCTTTATCTTGACCTGACACGTGGAGGCGTGGCCGGGGCGTGGCTTTGGCCGTTGCGTCATCTGATCAGGAAGGAGCGCTGGAGAGCACGGAGAGCGGAGAAGCGGTGAGTAACTAACCTGGAAGAAGTTAAAAACGTCGCTACAGAAACAAACAGAAGCTGAACAAAGTCACCTGAACACGTGTTTTTTAAATCTCAACTCACCACTCGGTCTGTTTCCGTCGCCGTGTGTTAAAGAGGGAAACTTTACGCGGATGTGAAGTTTCCACGAGTTCAGCCAAGGACAACAAGCAAGGTGGCTTCAGCCCGCGCTGATATCTGAGGCCACGGTCCGCGTGGATACCTGGCGGTTTAATATTCAATCACCTGTCGGTCACTTTTAATAAGTGTTGAAACATAACTATAAACTGTTCCTGAGCTGTGGTGCCTTCCTGGTGTATTCGGCATAGCTCCTCCTGAATGATCACCTTAGCTATAGAGCTCATCTAACCCGTATCCAAGCGGAGCCTATAGGTCGTGTTTATGTTTTAATGTGCATAGAAATAATATGATTATCAATATGTCTCTCATTCCCTCGGGTTAGCCGCGTGTGTAGCTGTCACTGGAGTTGAGGTAACCGCTCGTACAGAGAAACAGATGTAGGACATGTCAATTGAGACAGAGAGATAATAGGAAGCCCAGTTCTGTGATCTAAAGAAGGAGCAGACTATTGCCAAGTGGAAATATATCAGATAAATTAACCTAAATGTGCTGCACATGAATGCTCCTCCTCTATTGTTTTTATTCTAGGTCCAATGCTGGATGAAATCTCTTTCACCACCTTGATTTAAGTGTAACACCTGGACAGCTGTTTCCTCTTCATTCTCCTGTACTGTGTGTGTCTTAGATTAAGGAAGTAGTAACATCATATATAGGCTACCTCATATGGATGTCAGTAATCACAATCTAACACCAGGACTGTGTGTGTGTCGTCCCTCTGCAGCTTTGTCAGCGCCATTATGCCTGATGAGATGTGGAAACCTCTGATCCGAAGCCGAGGCGAAGGAGGAGGAGGAGGAGGACGCTTCAGTCATCTTGAAGCTTCTGTGACAGAGCCCGGCGCCCCGGTGATCGGCATCCTGGGTACGGGCGACTTCTCCCGCTCGCTGGCCAGGAGGCTGGTGGCCTCCGGGTACCAAGTGGTGGTGGGAAGTCGAACCCCTAAACGCTCTGTGGCTTTGTTCCCTGAAGAGGCTGAGGTACAGTAACACACACTTTACCCTCTCCACCGTGTAATTGGTGTTTTTGTTTCGCTCCTCAAGGTGATAATTATATTTTACTGAGCCCTTCCCCACTGAAGATAATCACCGTTGCTATTATTCTGAATACAAAACTACTAGATACTCAGATGAAGGCTGTGGTGTGGGAACAGAGTGAAGCAGTTAATCCATCATTTTTAAGATTTCCCCCTTCTGTGTCATCAGTGTGTGAGTTTATGTCAATTTCAGCATAAAAGTCATTCCCTCAACTGGATGTTTAATAATTTACTGGCAGTGTGTTTTACAGCCTTTGTCTATTTATGACGCCCAACTGCATATCATCATTTTAATGTGATTCTTATAAACGTGTATCTACTGCTCTGAATGTAGATGACGACCTTACGGTTCTGTTTCATGTCTTTGTCTTCCAGGTGACCTCCCAGATGGAGGCGGCCAGTCAGGCCGACCTGGTGTTTGTGGCCGTGTTCCCCGAGCACCACTCCACGCTGGTGGAGTTAAAACCAGCGCTGGCTGGGAAGACGCTGGTGGACGTCAGCAATAGTTTACAGATTAAGAGAGGGGGGCCTTCAAATGCAGAACAGCTGGCCGATATGTTTCCAGAAAGTTCTGTAGTCAAAGGGTTTAACACCATATCGGCCTGGACGCTGCAGCTAGGGCCGCGGGATGGAAGCAGGCAGGTACGAGATGCTTTTTTTTGTTATTAAACTTTTTATTTATTTGAAGACAAAAAAAGACAGCACATACATGTATATCTCATAAAGAGCCATCATCAAAGCTTACACAGAAAGAAAACAGGTCAAAAAGGAAAGGTAAGGAAAAAAAAGAAAATGCAAATAAAAACTGATAATTACAAAACAACAATAATAACCACAATATTAATGGGTTTATCTGCCCCATATTCACCCCTCTTTGTCCATGTTTTCTTCCCTGAACAGTGGCTTGTTGTGGGGTGACAATAGCGATGACAAAAGCAACAGTAACTGAAATAATAATAATAGCAAATAGAATAAAGATAGCTTGCTGCATACATGTATAGCACTGACTAATAATAGTGTCATTACTACACCATAAACAGAAAACAGAACCAGGTGAGTGGAGTCAAAAAAAAAAAAACTTAACCAGCATCTTGCCTATCAATTGCTAGATAGTTGGTCCAAACTTTCCAGTAACTTTCAAACGTATCTTGTTCCAGCTTCAGATGCGAGATACTTTTTGATTTGAAAATGTGTCCAGATTTAAGGAGTAAGTCAGAGAGGAACGATTCCAGTGGCCACCTCTGAACTCTTCTGTCTTCTGTCCTCAGGTTTTCCTTTGCAGTGACAACCACAAGGCCAAGAGCTCAGTGATGCAGCTGTGTCGCAGGATGGGTTTCATCCCCGTGGACATGGGCCTCCTCTCCTCTTCTCTGGAGATTGAAAACCTCCCGCTCCACCTGTTTCCCTCCTGGCGACTTCCCATCATCTGCACCGCGTCGCTGTTCGTCATCTTCTACCTGTACAACTTCGCCCGTGACGTCCTGCAGCCCTACGTCACAGAGAAGAAGAGCGTTTTCTACAAAATGCCCATCGAGACCGTCAACGTCACCCTCCCCTCCGTGGCCCTGGTGATGTTGGCGCTGGTCTACCTGCCGGGTTTGTGCGCTGCTGCGCTCCAGCTGTGGTGGGGCACCAAGTACAACCGTTTCCCTGGCTGGCTGGACCGGTGGCTGACCAACAGGAAGCAGTTCGGCCTCTGTAGCTTCCTATGCGCAGTCCTGCACGCCATCTACAGCCTGTCTCTGCCAATGAGGAAGTCTGCTCGCTACAAACTGATCAAAGAGGCTTTGAAACAGGTGAGAGGATCAGTTAAAATCACAATATCCAGTCTTGTAATGCTAAAAAAAGAAAAAAAAAGATTCAGTCCACTCTGATATTTGCAATTTGCTCCTTTGACTAAAATATTCAGAGTAAATGACTCAGAAATGACCTTAGAGAAATGAGCATGAGGATGATTATCCAATGTTGTGTCGATCCAGTTACTCTGCTGTTACTCTGTACACTCATCCTTTTTACTTCATGGAGCCTGGACTCTTATATATTACCGTACTGTACTCTCCGTTATAGCAGCAACTCAGCTCTTACTGTAACTCAAACTACAAGAGAAAAAACAAACACCAGGTTTTAAATTGAGTTGAAAATCATTATCAGTCTTCTCTAAAGCCTTGAATGGTTTGGGCGAAGAGCTGCAGCACTGACCTCATCGGCTCCTCACACTCAAGGACACACAACCTCAGTTAGACAGAAAATAAAATGCTCCAGATTTCCAAGAAGGGGTTGACCATGCTAACACCACTTCACCTTCAGTTGTGTGTTAAAACCCACCTGTTTAGATCAGCCTTTAACAGACATTATCACAAATTAGACATAATCATTTTACTTTTATTGGATAATTCAGTTATTCTCACCCTTTCTAAGAAGCTTTGCAATGATGTCAAGGAAATAAAGCTCTCTTTATGAAGTTAAACCAACACCTGGTGAGAGAATTTGAACAAAATAATTAAATCCCAGATTACACAAAGAGTTGAGGTGTTGAGGTGCTCAGTTTCTGGTCACAAATGACTGTCATGCTGTGAATGAATGAATGCTGTTTCCATGTCAGTGTTTACACAACAGCCTGGTGCATCCTAAATGAAATCTCTGGATCTGAGTCTACTCTGCACACACTGATGATGATGATGATGATGATGATAACGATGTGTGTGTGTGTGTCCTTCTCCAGATGAAGGAGGGCGCGGAGGACCCGTGGGTTGATGAGGAGGTGTGGAGGATGGAGCTGTACGTCTCTGTGGGCATCATGGCCCTCGGGCTGCTCTCTCTGCTGGCCATCACCTCGCTGCCCTCAGTGGCCAACACTGTCAACTGGAGGGAGTTCAGCTTCATACAGGTACACACACACACTGCACACACAATACACGCACACACACACACACTACGGTTCCCATTCTTTCATACTGTACAGGGAAAACGACAAACAGGTTTCAGACTGACTGAGTGATGGACAAACACACATTTAGCTGGACACAGGCTGGTATCTGGCTGATGTGTCGACAGCTGCAACCTAAATGAGTGTCTCCTATATTATATGCTCATATAGACACATGCACACAAGCGCGCACACACACACACACACTGCGACTCCCAAGTGTTTAGTGTTTGTCCTCCTGCAGCTGCCCCAGATTTGGTGTTGGGCTGTGGGAGAGCCATCAGGAGTGACTGTGACTCACTCCCCCTCCTCCCGTCTCCCCCTCCTTTTCCCTAGTACTTGAGGTCCGTCTGAATGTTTTTTTTTCTCCTCCTCCCCTCTTCCCCTTTCATCTTTTCCGTAATCCGGTGGCCGTCAGATTAGTCATGTCCCGACAGCCTGAGCGATGAAAGGCATCTCTCTTGCCCCGGCACATCTCCTCTTGCCCACAGCTGCAGGACAGTGTGTTCACGACGATGAGCGCTGTTTACTCTCTCTGCCTGTGTGTGTGTTGACGAGGCAAGAGTGTGCACACTCAGAGAGAGAGAGAGAGAGAGTTGTCTGAGCATCACTTTCATTCAGGATCCACCAATTACACACTGAGGTCCAGCCTGAGCCCCCGAAGGCAGAGCATGGTCCACCTGACCTACGTGTTCTCACTGAGTTGACGCTGCTGGTGGGGATCAGACTGAAACTGGCCTTCTTTTAGAAAACACAGCACATATCAACATTTGAGCGAGAGAGAGAGCAGCTGTAAAACCTGATGTTCAACTAATTCAGTGAAGACACAGTCACACAGTGTCGTGGCCATAAACAAACACAGAGAACAGAAACCTCTTCCTGTCAAGTTTCCCCATGTGAGTTCATGAAGATGTCAGATGATGTCACCATGTTACCTTTAAGTACAGGGGATTTCATGCTGACATTGATTAATTTATATAGCTTTTTTCTTCCTATGGATAACACATTATAAACACAATGGAAAGAAGTACACTTGCACTTCAGCTAGAAAAACATCTACTGTATGATGATGTACAGACTGAAAAGAGTCCTTGGTCTCGCTCTTCATTTTCCTGCAGACTTTCAATCCTTTCTAACTGCGAGGCTGTTTCTCTCTAATTTGCTGGGTTATTTTTTATTTTTTTTAAATAGGCTATAATGATCCACTCTACAGTCTATGCATTTGTGTGGAGGCTGTTTTTAAAGCCCTGGTCTCTACCAGAGTTGACCTTGGGAAGGTTTTGTAATTAGTGGGCCCTGGAGGAGCTTTGTGTGGCACACTGATGAGCACGAGGTCGGTGTGTGTTTCCTCAGTCTGCTCCAGGCTCCAGCACAGTGAGCTAATGTCCTGGACTGGCTGAACCGAGGAGACACACTGCAAGGACCACTTTCTCTTTTTTCTACATGAATATGATTATTGTGCTGGTAATTTCACCACAGTGACATCTCCCGTCTCCCCCCCTCCTCCCCCCACTGCAGTCCACACTAGGTTACTGCGCCTTGTCCATGGCCACGCTGCACACGCTGCTCTTTGGCTGGAACCGTGCCTTCGACCCGGCGCAGTACCGCTTCTGCCTGCCCCCGACCTTCGTCCTGGTCCTGATCCTCCCTCTGGCGGTTCTGCTGGGCCGCCTGGCTCTCTTCGTGCCCTGCTTGGCCGGGCGGCTCCGTCAGATCCGCCGCGGCTGGGAGAGGAGCCGGCACATCCGCTTCATCCTGCCCAGCGACGACTGCCACGGCGGGCTGGAGGACATCAGCAATGTGTGAAAAACGCCTCGTTAGACGTGTGAATGAAGGTCCCAGACAAAGAGGTGCAAAGTGTGTGAACATCATGCTCGGCAGAACTCACACAGAAGATTTTCACGAGGAGTTTATTACAGACGTGTCTTGTGTTATATGATACTAGCTGGTAGTTTAGAGATACGTGACCAAGACAGTGGTCAGGCCTTTTGCACTATGCATTCAAATCATCAGTATTTAGTTTCTCCTTTTACTTTGTACTTTAATTTATTATTTCCTGTTCACAAACAAGCCAGAGCTGAAGAAAAGTATATGTTTGTGGTTTAATATATGCAAAAACAGTTCCAACTGTTACACGTCTAATGAACCTGCTGAAGACAGCGCATGAGGAGTCGGGTTTATTTTACTATGATCGTCACAAACACACGCGGCCTCTCTCATGGTCGACATGTCCTCATCACACATTTTTCAGTCTTCAGTGCCAATGGAACTGTTTTGTCAAACAAAATGAAAACAGGTTATTTTATCCGATGGGGACTGTTTAAAAAACCTTGGGGCTAAAGCTCATTCTCTTTCTCTCCAGAGCACTCATCTTCAAAAGCAACTGTAATGAAAATCTATGAGATCAGTCAAATTGTTCCCTAAATAGCTAAAAGAGACAGTGCATGAAGGATTTAACTTAATATCCAAATTAAATGATAAAATATATTACCATTCATTTGCTTTATATCACATTTGGTTTTATGGTTACGGTACATAAAAATGATATGCATGTATTTCCAAACAGCCACAGTCAGCATGTTTCATCTCACTACATTGATTTGTTGGATGCAATGCTTCTCTATAGACTATCACTATAGACACATGCATAACTGCACTTCTGTGATGATGCAGAGTAAAGTAAGCCTGTATAGGCAAATAGAAAAACAGAACACTCCAACTCTCAAGTTATAATAACTTAATTTCTTTCTCTTAAGATGATGATTTATCTATTTTCATTTAGATATTATGAGAAACACAATGACCTATGCCATAAAAAAACATATTTTTAATGTAAATGTTTTCATCTTCCATAGTAAATCTAACATGTGGCAATGTTGTATGAAAGTAGAAATATATTGATTCCCTCCTCTCAGCAAATATAAATATTTCAATAGTTGCCTTATTTTTCTGACCACACCCCCAGATTGTTTCCATACTCTCTCTCAGGTGTCATAATGAGTCTGAAGCAGTTGGTTGTTACACTGATATCGACAAACAACTGTGCAGACTTTTATAACTCTACTCCTTTTTCCCTTTTTTATATGTCATTGATTTTTTGTTATTTAGTGTTGTACTAATCTAATAAGTTGGTTGGTATTTAATTTGCTGTTACAGAACTTTGTTGTTTCCACAATGAGCTTAAGACACAGCTTGCTGCTGTTTTGTGATCTCAGCAGTTTTCATTGTTTGATGTTTATACTTTTGATGTTCTTGCCAAAGATGATCCTGTTACCTGATGAAGATGTTTTCTGAATTGATTTTAACATGTTACAGTCGTGTACTGAAATTTAAGGTAGTCTCTATTACCACAAATCAATGAATGTAAAGATTTGCAATGGAAACGATTAGAACATTGAATAAAGCATTTTTCTAACTATTGTTTTCACTACTAAACACAGGTTTCTGCTTATGTGTTAACCCTCCGAGTATATTTATCAGCTTCATCAGAAAGCAGACATTAAACATAACTGTTTTTAATATTAAAGGTCTGACTGATATCCACTAAGTAAAAGCCAAAATTACCCAAAGTGTGCCCCAGCGACCAGCCCGTCATTTCATTAAATGTTCGGATGCTGCCATCTTGTGGTGATTGAGTAGTATATCTCTGGTCACCACAAGCCTAAAACATTTTCCTCTGTGTGGATAAGCACTTTGGAAAACCCAGTAAGAACAGGAGTCACGTTTCAATGCAACTTTATCACAATAAAGTCAATGAAGCATATGAAACAAGTTGTCACAAAGCTTAAGATATATCACTGTTCAAAGGAGGAAAAAGTTCAAAGTATCGTATCAAAGTATATTAATAATATACTGTATGAATTACCACATGTGAGTGACAACTGCATTTTCTGACAGTGTTGACACAGCGAACCGGTGTCCGCCTTTATTTCCCTCAGCAACTCCCAACAGTGTAGGACAAGTTTGACAAGCTGCTAGTAGGGAGTGAGTTCAGCAGCAGGAAGGTGTGTTTTCTCACAGCAGTCATGACTGTAAGTATGATCTCTGTTGAATTTAATTATTTTGCATATATTCCTCTACAGGGAAGAATAGTGCAGGTCTTTTAAGTACAATTCTGTTGTTCTGCTTTGCTGCACCTTTAGTCGTGTGTAAATGTAATGAAGCAACAAGCCTAGGCTTGTTCCTGATTATTTAATAGGAACAATGAAACTCACACTGTATTTTCTACATTTATTGGGTGATTGAGTCAGATCAGTTTCAAGACCTCTCCTCTCTTTCCAGCAGGAATCCTTCAATAAAGCAGCAGAGGAGGTGAAGATACTGAAACAAAGACCGGACAATGGAGAAATTGCTGAACTTTATGGTTTATATAAACAAGCCTTAGTTGGTGATGTTGATATAGGTGAGTCACTGAAGTTGTAACCGTTTTTTTTTAAGATTTTCAATGTTGTAGTATCTAGATAGAAGCACTAAAAAGTTACCAAAGATTTTCAGTGTTGTAGTATCTAGATAGAAGCACTAAAAAGTTACCAAACACGTGCACAGGACTTACAAGCGGGTGGGGTGGGGACAAAAATGAGGTTGGACACGTTTGGTGTCAGAGTGATGCCTGACTGATTAGTCCTGTAGGTCTTTTGTTAGATTTTTTTATTGCCCAACACGAAATCACAGAAATTGTCCTTACAAATATTGTGTATAGTGAAGTATGTTAACATAGGACCAATTGACTCTTAGTGAGTGATGTGATATAGATTCATTCCCATCCTGTACCCACTTAAAATCTATGGTAGTTGTTTATTACATTTATTGCTCAGCATTTAGTTCAATTTGGTATCTACTAGTTTTGATTGAAATTATTGTTTTGTAATGTATAGCCCATTACCACTGCTAGGATGAATAATAGTAATCATAGCTGTATTTTCTTATTTTGCCTATTAGGCAAAGGGTTGTTTATTTAATTATTAGTCAAATATTATTCAAGTGTGAAATGATATTTCAAAGATTCTGGTGGAGATATGCTGAATATTTTCTTAATAATTGGTTTAAAAGCATTCAAATTTAAAATTTGAGAAACTGAAAATTCAACCTACCTGTGTGACATTTAACAAGAGGAAAACAGTGTTGCATCTTTATTGTTTATCTTTATTATCATTACATTGATGGTTGACTTTACCTCTATAGATCGTCCGGGGATGTTTGACTTCGCCGGAAAAGCAAAATGGGATGCATGGCAGGCAAAAAAAGGTCAGAACAACTATATTCAGATAAAGACACTAACATGAAATGAGTGTAAATATAATCTGCCTGAAAATATATTTGCTTGTTTTTCTGTTTCTCAACCAACAGGTGTGTCCAAAGAGGAAGCAATGGCCACCTATGTTGAAGTGGTGGAGAAGCTAAAAGCAAAATATGGAATCTAGACTCTGTTTTTCACAAAGTTGTTGAATAGTTGTTGTGTTTTCACTGTAATGTTTCCCATTGTCTCTCAGTAGAAACTACACCCCGCCTTCCTGTTTCAATGTGTTTCTTTTTAAAGCAACAGCTCAACATTTGGGGAAATATGCTACACTTGATTTGTCTACAGTAGCAGAAAATGTGCAAACTGGGGGAAGAGCTATCCTGTAAAGAGGTTAAAACAATATCAAGAACAGGATAAACTTTATGGTTCCTTGTGGGAAATGTATCAGAAATGTGGGAAATGTATCAGAATTTCTGTTCTCAAAGACACAACTTGTAAAGCTAAAACCCTGCCAAACCATTTCACCAATTCAACTCGCACATGACTGAAATAGTGGAAAACATGTTACAGTAATATACCGGTCTATCTTTTTGCAGGCTGGAGAACTGGCTTCCTACATAGAGGCTCCATGAGCTGATAACTGATATGACAGGACTGTGTCCTCTCATCAAGAGTGCAAATCAGGGTTTGTCAGAATCAGGTTTTACTTGCTTGCTGGGGATTTGCAGCAGTTTTCTGTTTCACAACTGGTTTACTCATCTTGTAAGGTCAGACTGAGTCCTCTGGTTGGTACAAACTGGAGGCAAAGAAGATCATTAGACAGAAGGATTGTATGCAAATGTTACTTTATTATACATCAACCAAAAACAATGACAAACCCTCAAATAATATAACAGTGCAATCTGAGTAGTAACTGTCAGACGGTTTAGCTTGCAACTGCGAGTTGATTCATTTCTGATAATTGACTCAAGCTAGTATGAGTCCGGCCAAGGGTCAGTGAAACAGAACATGTGTTAATCGAAACAAAAACAAACAAACTGTGGCGTTTAAATAAATTTGACTTTCTGCACTAATCCAAGATCCATTGTGTATTGATGAGAAGTGAAGGAAAACAAGCCGATCACAACTTGAGTCACATCTCCACGGTATCGACAGGCAGCCCCGCGGTTGCGGTGCCGCCTGGGGAGCACAGCAGCAGGGAGACCTGTGTCTGTGGAGTCCCACTGTTGCTGATGGAGCTGTGATGCTGCCGGCGCCGACTGGGCAGGTGCTGAGTGAGCCTCCACCTCCTCCACCTCCTGTGAATCTCATGCTGCACCTGGAAGAAGCAGTTGTTCAATCAAAACACTCATTTTACCGGTATTTAAAATAATAATAATAAAAAAGCAAACCAGTTCTTACCTCTCCATTCATGAAGCAATAAAGCACAGCGACCACAAAACCCTAAAAGATGTGAAAAGAGAAAAGTCACTATTTGTACAGTATTTATCATGATTCTTCCCTCATTGGAAGCTTTAACTCTCTCATACATACAGATTTCTTACCTGTGTGGATGACAGAGCGAGCTCTGCAAAGGTCCATATCTTAAACACTGTGCTGCTGACCTCAACAGGTAAGAAAACAAACAGGATGTAGTGCAGACCAAACAGAGCCACCAGAAAAAATGTTGATTTGATCAGCCGCCTGGTGGAAGAAGAAAAAGACATAATGAAATAATGGAAGAATAATCATGTACCCACTGTCCGCAACTCCCATCATTCTCTACAGGAAACCATCAACATTTATATTAAAACAGTAGACTGTCAAAAAGGCAGTATGACATGGTGTAACTGTCAAATTAACTTTACACATGGGAACAACCTGGCCCCAACTTTACATATTAGATGAAAAAATATGACAGTGACAGTACCACTGTTTGGTCACTAGTACTCACTTGTACTGGCTGAACTCATTCCTCTGTGCCACTGGCATTCTCAGTTTGCTCACCAGTATCCTCAAGATCCCCAAGAAAAAGATGAGATTCATCTGAAATGATTGAAACAAATGAACACACTTATAAAATGTATAGTTATAAGTATTTTACAAAGGAAGAAGAAAACACTTCTTACAAATATAGTTAGAAGAACTGGCACTCGAAGTATCCACCAAATCCATTCATGGTTCCTGGTTTCCCAACAGCTTTGGCAAAGAGATAAGAAATGACTGTAAAATCATCTTCAAATGACTGAGTGAGACTGATCTGTGTGACTGTCCTTACCCTTCATCTTCGTAAAAATACTTGGCACAACCCCAGGAGACAATAACACACAGTGGTAAACCTGTGTGATGAAATAAATCTTGGTTAAATCCATAACATTTTATTTTTAAATGTGGTGCATTTGTTTTTTTTTGTCAGCAGGTGTCCCTCCTACCCCAGCTCAGGACGATGTACCAGGCCAGGTGTTTCTTCAAGGAGAAGAAGGAGCGGCTCACCAGCGTAAACAGGAAGTGACCCTCCACCAGCAGCCAGCTGTAGTTGGCCAGGATGGAGTAGTTGGAAAACATCAAGACAACCTTACACGCCACCTGTCGTCAAAGAAGAATAAGGTGAGTTAGTGTCTTGTGTCTGGTTGAATGCAATTAAAATACGAACCTTCAGCACCAAGAATGATCAAAACTGCTCATACTGGGTAGTAGTCACAGTGGTAGAGCTCTTCGTTAGTAAACAGCAGAGAGTCTCTGATGAAGATGAAGATGGCTCTGAGGATGAAGGAGATGAACAGCTGGATGTGGATGTAGTTCCTGGTGCAGTGCAGCTTCCTGAGGAAATATTAACACACACACACACACTTTAAGACGAAAGGTTCAAAGATGATTGTGCATTTAGATTCATTAAATACTGTAGGTGTAAAGTTTCTTACCTAAACAGAGAGAATATGGTGATGGCAATGGTGAGGGAGATGAGAGAGAGTGTGTACCCAGCTGTGTACATGGTCTTCACGTGGGAGAAGTACAAATGGGAGTCTGGGGACTGAGCAAATGAACGGGAACAATGCTAATCGCTTTCAGAGCAGAGTGATTTGACAGCACATCTAACACCACGCCAACCGTCTAAAACAACCAGTGTGCAGGGACCTGAGAAGACGCTTAAAGTGACCTGCCATTTACTACTGTATGCATGATTCAGGATTTGCAAAGTGTAGCAGTTAATTCTAAGTAGGAAGACACAGCATTTTCTCAGATGTTACTGCATAACTGAGTCAATTTATGTGTCATATTTAATTATATACAGGGATAAAATCAACATGTTGTATATTAGATGACACCCACCTCTCCAAGAAAGTGGAACGTCTCATTAAAACTGTAGCCACATGCATCTTCATGTGGAACCAGTAGGTCTGTCCAGCCATTGGCAGTGCAGTTACGATGCACTTTTCCTGGAAATTAGCAATAAAATCACAATTTTACATTTTAAAACCTAGAATATCTATATTATATTTCATATATTGTTAAATATTTCTATTATATTTGACAGTGGAACAGCTGAAAAAACACTTTCCCTCTTCAGGTGCTCAAATAAATCTGTGGTTCTTCAAATAAATTATGATGAAATCTGTCATCATCATTTAACAATGTAAATGTAGCACTCAAAACGTGTTACGCAGCATCTCTATGTACACATGCACTTTATGACTAAATGTTTGGACAGTGACAACTAAGAGGCAGAAGCTGTCTCAGTTCCCTACGAAAACAAAAGAGTTTCCTGGCAAATAATTAACCAGTGCAATCTAGTGTGTGTTAATGGGTGTTTGTAAATGTGCCTCTCCATGACTGTGTGTGTGGTCGCTCACCGTCTGAGCTGAAGAACTCAGTTGGGCATGGTTGAGAGACTGTTTCTCCAAGGGAAGCAGGTGGCCAGCAGTTCAAACCATCCCACATTCCCTTACAATGTACACTGATATTGTTTTCTGAATGGATGGAACAGAAATTACAGGTTTGATTTTGATATTAATTTGTTGGCTGTAAAGATGTAGGCACATTATAAACTAAGCCAAAAATAAAATATGACTCTTGTCCTGCCATGGTCTTAAATTCAAATATACTGTACACCAAAACCACTATACATGGAATAATCTGGATCCTTCACAATAAAAGCCATCCTGTTTATAAGCGTTTTGTGCCTGCTGCCTTCTGGTTGCATTATGTCATATGTCCACTAGGTGTCAGTAAAACTCTGCATCTAATATCTGTATTGTGCAAAGACTTCATTCATTTCAGGGATCCACATTTTTCTCAATGGGACTTTTCCAGGAAGCAGTAGGCTAATCAATCTCTTTCTGTATATTTTAACAATGAATCAGACAGCCAATCAAATGTACACAGTATTTGGTATTTACCTGTTGTTTTTTGTGATTTAAAAAGTAGCACATCTTTAATGCACATTTCCTCTTCTTTCACAAGATTAACATGAGGATGGCATCCTGGTGATGATTTTATCTATAATAAAACACAGGTATACATGCACTGAATATCATATATATTAATGTATAGATTAAACTCAAGATGCATCTTTTGTCTCACCTGTGGTAGCAGCAATACTCCAATAAGTCCAACTTTTCTCATGGTGTCCAACAGGTTCCTTTTTTCCATCAAGCAAGGCACTTAAACATCAAGACGCATATCTGATTAGAATGAAAAGCGAGCATCCTGCCATGTACCAGATATATGAGGTCTGAAAATCAAACATAGGCCTCCCCAGAGTGTCGATAACTATGCACAATATTCTTCAGGTCGATCTGATAAGCCGTTTTATCAAGGCAGCTATAATTTAAATTGAGGCGTCCTGTCGTCACTTTCAGAATAAAGCAACTACGTTTATAAAATATGGTGCATCAGTGTGAAAATATGAAGAATATTTGGTAAATGATCATAGTAAATAAAGTGTTGCGATATACAATCTGTTTAGAGGATATATCAATATTCAAACAATCATCAATCAATACAAATCGCTGTATGTTTACAGTGTAGGCTTTTATTTTGAAGGTGAAAAGGTCAGCTTCTGGTCATAATTTGGGTTATTGACGTAGTTTAATGGAACCTGCTGCCGACCAATCGTATCGCCCAGAGCTCTGTTTGTCCCGCCCCTTCAGTGCACCACTGTCACTATGGCAACGACAGTGTTTGACAGTAGGGTCTCATGTCAACAGTGGAAGAACGTGGCTAAACCTAAACGCTAACCTCTGGTACGAAGTTAAAACGTAATATGGCTGTTTTTCCCCCATAAATGACAAAAGGTGTCGAATTTCTAAAACAAACGTAAGTTATGAAGTTACACTTCTCAAAAGTAGAAACAAGTAGAAGCTTTTGAAAACTCTGCTTTGCGTCAATTTAGGTTGACACAAATTTAAGCAATTTAATTTAGCTAACTAGGTAACTTAGCTAATTTTATCTGCGTCATTCGCTTTCAAGTGTTTGTACATGTAACTGTGTGTGTGTGTGTGTGTGTGTGTGTGTGTGCGTGTGTATGAGAGAGAGAGAGTATTGCATTTATTATTATTATTTATTAATATTACAGTAGGCAACACAAATAATGCAATTTAGCCAACTAGGTAGCTAATTTTATCTGCGTCATTCGCTTTCTCGTCGGAGCTTTCAAGTGTTTTTGTTTGTTTGTCCCCCCCCCCCCCCCCCCCCTCTCTCTCTCTCTCTCTCTCTCTCTTTATCTGTGTGTAAATATTGTATTTATTATTATTATTTATTATTATTACAATGGGCAGCACAAATAATGCAATGGTGGGAGGACACTTGCCCTCTCAGGACTTTCCTCATCTGTATTTCAACATTATGACGGTTAATTTAAAATGTATCCAAGTTAAATCACTGGGTTATGTGCTGTCAGTCCATATTTTATAAAATATTCATAGTTTTACCAATATAATATTTCCTAACACACTCCTTCGCTGTCCTCCAGCCGTCTGTCATTCCCACATGAGACGCCAGAGCTGACCCTGTAGCCGGGATGGAGGTGGCCCTCTCTGCCCCGCAGATACTTTCAGAGCCCCTGAGGAGGGGGACTCCTCTGCCTCTTAGTCAGCTGGTGGAAGAGAGCAGGAGCAGAGGCAACATCCCCAACCATCTTCTAGAGTCAAGTACATACTGATACATAATATTAATACTATTTTCTCACTCACTGCCACCACTGAATATTAAACCTCATCATGGCAACTACTGACACTTGGATACAATGCTGCTTATTTTGGGTTGCATGTACCTTTGTGTTATGTTGTACCCCTCAAAATGTGATTCATATTTCAAATTTTCTCTATTCTGTATTGATAACCTGTCAGAATATGTGAGTAGTTCTGCAACCAGTCAGTTTTCTATTATACCCAAGCTTATTAAGCTTCAGTGATTTGTTTTTTTTCTTGCTCTCCTTATAGAAATCTATGCCAAACTGAAAAGCAACAGCCTGATCCAAGCTGAGCCCCCAGAGCTTCACTTCAGTGGGTTTGAGCTTGGGAAGGATTACCTAAAAATTCTGGTAAGGAGAATACTGCTGAGGTTTTAATATCCTTGAAGTTTTTACAATTAGTCATTTTAATTTCCCTTTCACAGGGTACATTAGACAGCTAATTTACTGATAGCTAAGATATTTTTTGAATGAATATTATAGTGCTAGTAAGCTTTATTTGTTGGTCCTTTATTAGGTGTGACAATTAATTCCCCTTTAGTGTGAAATGCAAGTAGAGGAAAACCATAGACAAAGCAATAAGTGTAAAACTACACAGTATAAAACAGAAAGTCCATTAAGTACAGGACAAACAGAAGTTATATGCAGAGTAAGCCAATTCTTCCACTTACCAGACTAAGTTTTCACACACTGATGAATCCTGGTGTTATATTGTTATCCACAAACCTGATGATTACCTTGATACATGGTCGGTGTCCAAAACTGTGTTTGTTCATCATGGTTTGCTGTATCATTGTGTCAAGAGTCCTTTTCAAGGTGTATTATTGCTATACTGCATTCTCAGTGGAGTCATATGCACGCTGTCAAGTTGATCAAAGTGACAGAATGCATGACACTGAAAACTGATATTGTGAGTAAATTATGTTTTTATTCTGTCATGCAGGAAACTTTATGTACCGAGCAAAAACACATAGAGTTTGTAGTACTTTGAAAAATAAAGTATTAATATCTCACCCTGTCCTGCCCTATCATAACTTCCTCTCACTTGTTTTCTGTTGTGGACATATTTGATTTAATTGAATGGGCACTAATTTCACCCTCCATATGTGTGATGAGTCACTGTAGGCTGGATGAAACCACCAGGAATATGGAAATGGTTTTCTCAAGTGTGTATGATTGGATGGAAATGACATATCCTCATCTCTGCTCTCTTCCTCTCCCACAGAAACTAATCAACAGCTCATCTGAAGTAATGAATATTCATATTATTCCTACCCAAACCAAGCACTTCCAAACAACTTACACCAAAAAGGTATTTTTTTTATTAAAAATTGTTGGCCTGAATATAAAATTATGATTCTGCTTGTCCAGTACTAGTGCAATTAGGGCTGATTCCATCTTGTTCTGTGTGTTTTCTCTCAAGTATCGACTCATCCCCGGCCTCGCCTACGCACTCAAGGTCCGATTCTGTCCCGATGAGTGGCGTTACTTCTATGACTGCATACGGGTTCACTGCAAGGTCAGCATCACTGCTTCTGTGGTCGCTGTGGTAATCACACGTGATTCTCAAAGGACATAGAACACATTGACATTCAGTGTCTAGAAAGACACAGTATACAGTCAAATAGGAATGATAAGTTATCTCTTTTGATGATACTTCCCTATGTTTACCGTCAGACCTCTCTTATCCGTGTGTTTCTTTCACCCTCCATCTCTTCTCTTCTCTCTCCACTCTGTTCACTCAACCCGCCTGCAACCTTCCTAAGGGGGAAGAGAACCTGTTAATTCCAGTTCATGCTTACCCTGTCATCGATGACCTGCACATCCCCCCTCACATCGACCTCCCAGCCGTACCACTTGGACAAAGGTGTGTGTGTGTGTGTGTGCATGAATACTATACACTGTGTGTTGAGATCCATGGCAGGCTTTGTTTTGACCTCCTATCTGCCCGAGGGCTTTCCTGTCTCTTTGTATTTTTCTATACAACCAACCATGCTTCCATTCACCCGATGGTGTCAAATCATTAAAAAAAAATCTCATCTTTTTTTTCCTCCCCTGACCTGTCTCTAGTGTAAACCATGTTATTCCTCTGAGATGCAGCTGTCCCATTGACTTTGAGTTCCAGGTGTACGTTATTCAGCCCCATGAGGCATTTACCGTCCATCCACTCACAGGTAGGGACACGTGAAATGCATGCGTTTTTCCATTGATAATGCTATTTTAGACTACCAGGTAAAACACACATCCTATTTATAGAGCAGATGAGCTGTGTTTTCTCAATACCCTGTACAGTACATCTATGTTTTGTGTATTAAACAAGTCACTACAGAACATGAAGGATGCCTCCAGGTTCCACACACTGACATTAAGCAGTATTCATGATCTGGGAAGCATCATAACATGTGGCGGAAAAAGGCACTTGGGATCTGAATTACTGCTGCAGCTCTAACTCGGTACAAAGTTTGAATGAGGAGAAGAGATACAAATGAGTTTCTTCTTTTGGATATGCTTTTTCTTTTCCTGTATACATACCATGTTGCAGCATCTGCAGCTGACAGCACAAGAGCAGCTACAGCTCAGCTGCACAGTTGTAATTCTGCATGTTATTTTCTGTAGCGATAAATATCATACTCATTAGTCATTTTTAAGGTCATTTGTAATTTACGTGTAGCCAGTCATTAATTCAAACTCCTATCATCCCTATCAGATGAGCCCAAAACACCCTGCAGGCACACCTAATGTTTCAAATGTATCACTTTTACTGACATACTGTAACAGTGGCTTTTTATTGTTAATTTTTAGGTTGGTTTAGTCAAGTTTACTTTTCTGCTACAACCACGTGGACTGGCAGAGTATTTTAGGGGTTTAATAATTAGCTAAAAATCTCAAACTTTTCTAACTTGTAGCTGTTCCGTTCATTGATTTATCTTTTATTCTCAGTAAACTATTTCAGCCATCCAGTACTTCATCTAACTATTTGAAGTTCTGGGTGCATGCTAACTAGTTTCAGGTGTAACAGCTCACTTAGGTTGGGGTGACGTGTGTACGGTGCACGCAGCCAATCGTAGCTCCCATGCCCCCATGTTGTGCAAACATAGCACTCATAGGGAACCGCTAAACTGCACAAGGCAAATACACACACCCATTCATTTCTATTGTTTTCTCTTTGCACTTCCAGGAGTGATACCAGCCAATGGTGAAGTGAAGCTCACAGTGACGTTCACTCCTCTCCAGTATGAGACGTCTCACGTCACCATCCAGCTGGTGGTCTCACAGTTCAACACCAAACCCTACCTGTGTACCATCACCGGGAGCTCTGACCCCCACCAAGCTCAAAGGTAATTAGAGCAACCGATTATTCAGTTGAAAAAATCTACCAGTGGTCAAAAACATGTGAATTCAAAGATAGATTCTCCATGCAGATACACAGGTGTCAGGTACAGGTATCTCACACAGCTGTTTGTTTAAGGGGAGGTGTTTTATTTATCTTTCTATCTTGTCCTTATCATGCTTATCTTACTGTGCTATCTCACACCCTAAGTGAAGCTTTTAACTCACTTCATGACAGGTTTTATACTGTAGACACACTGTGATGGATTCCATATAAATACGTGAGTATATATATTGACTCCAAAAGTCTGAACTCACTTTCTCAAATTTGACTCCAGACTAACTGTGTTCAGGTGGATGACATATTAAAGGAAGCACCTGAATAAATGAGTAGAGAAACATAATGAATGCAGCTGCTTCCACACAGGTGCACTGCACGGTATAATTAAGCAATTAACATCCAATCATGCTCTGTGACAGGTGAAAAAAAAGCTGAGTAGGCTCAGTTCAGTCTAATTTTCTGTCAAGATGGAAAGAGGAGAAGCTCTATGAGAGTCTGAAAGAGGTTTGATTGTTGGCGCCTTTATGGCTTCAGTCACAAAGACACAGCTCCACTGCTGTGTTTCAATAGGAACAGTGGCTTGAGTGACATCTGCATTTAGATCTATAGGAAGCAAGAATGGTCCAATGACAATTACATATGGAGGGATATTATTGTAGGTCTTCGTTGCGTAAACCCCTCATTACAACGATGAATGCACGTGTGAGTGTAGTGGTGCAAAACCAGGGGTGCTGCTCTACAGAGGTGTGGGGAGAAGTGCAGAGCTCAGATGAGTCATTCTTCACAGGCTCTCATCAGTGAGTTGGTGAGTGCACCAGGAGAACAGTACAGGCCTTGGGTGCTTGAGTCCTATAGCGAGGGGGCCTGGGGGCCCTGTTAGCCTTGATCCAATGATGAAATCTTTTTATCTCTATAGGTGTTGTCTCTTTCACATCCATAGGGCTCGAGGGGTCACTGAATGGTTTGATAATAATGAAAATCATGTGAAACGTATGTTATGGCCTTTGCAGTCTTGAGCATTTGACCCAATTGAGTTTTTATGTGAGGATTTGGTCAATCAGGTTAAACATTGCTCTCCAATGCCATCAAAACACCAAATGAGACCAAAATATCTTTGAGAAGAAGCTCCTGGTGGTGCAGCAGCATACTAACACACTGTATATCTAATGTTTTACCTCTTTGTGATGCTTCACCTAGTTTTCATGAGCAACAGAAATCTTACATACTGTATCTGAATGGGATAATGAAGTGAAATCTCTCCCTTCTCCTCTGCTGTTCAGTAATTCCAGCTCTCATGTTGTATGAGCAAACGCCTGGACTAAAAAACATGCTACTGACTGGACTCAGAAAACGGCCTTGTGTGCTGATTAGAAGTTCCCATTTGTTGTTTTTTTCTTTCAGCGAGTATAATGTTCAATTCTGTTCCCATGAGAAAGAGGGTGCTATCCATCACGCAGCAGTAGCTCCATCCACTGCACTGTCTTGGTGTTATCTCGGCCAAAAGTTAATAATTCATGAAAATAGCTCGGTGGCTGGTGCAGTGATATCAAGATTGATATGCCACTCGATGGATGTTTAGCATATAAAACATTCTGTTTGTTGTTCCTCTCAGTGGAACCAAATAAAAGATGAGATATGTGCAAGCGTTGCCTGCCTGACGTATATGATGTAGATACAGGCTATTCAGCTATCTAGCTAGCTGTTTCACCTGTTTCCCTTATAACTCACTAACCTGTTTCATTTATTGTTTTTCATTTTCATTTTCCCACCCCATTCAGATCTTTCTACAAATAAAAAGTTTGTAACCTAAATAAGTTGAAAAAATGAATGTTATTTGCTTTAAAATCAGGATTTTACTTCTGTTGAATCTACTTTGGTCTTCAGTCATGTGTGCAGTTCTGTTGAACCAAGTTTTACTCCATCATTCCTACTTTTATTTATTTATTTCTCTGCATGATAGTCAGCTGGAAAGGAAGTCGGGTCATGCAGCACCTGAAGAATACAGAGGACCTTCACATGTCACCCGATTGCCCCCTCGAGCTAAAACCAAGTACAGATCAACCAAGGAGGCTGACAAATCAAAGGTAGCCTCTTTGTCAAAATGTTAGCTTTAGCTTTAGTCTTGGCATGAATCACAGTAGAGACATTTTTTATGAAGGACTTGAGAATAACATACCTGGTTTTCTTTTTGTGATTATTTTCTTTTCAGCAGTTAGAATACTAGTAATAATAAAACTATACTTTCACTGCACATGTAACACTCGTCTTTTCTTGCAGCGGTTTGATTTCTATTTCATTCCTCCTCCATTTCTGTACCTGTCCTCTAGATGATGTTGAAAGATCAGCCTGGACTGAAGTCAGCGGTGGATGTCTCTACCCCTGCAGGCGTTGCCAAGATGCTGATCAAAGACACCAGTAAACTCAGCTCTAAAGCCCTGAGGGAAGGTAGATGCAACTCTACTGTTTTACTCTTTAAGGTTTTGAGTTGAGTTTTTGTGACATGCATGTCACCTTATTAAACTGTGTGTTATAAATGAGCTTCATTGTATTAAGCTTCCTGCCTCTCACCTCTTATCTCCCCTTCTCCTCAGCAATGTCCTGTCCCAGTGTGGCTGGTCTGCAAAACAAGCAGATGAAGGAGGCGCTTTTCATAAAAAAGGTTCAACAAAATGTAAAAGAGGAGCAAGCCAACCATGTTCGCTGGTAGGATAAAATGCAATTTAAAAATTCAAAGCACGTGTAGATTTTTAGAGCCGAGACAAGTTCAACTTCCAAACAAGCTTGATGTAATTAATCTGTGAAAACAAAGTGTTGGATGAGAGGATGCACTGAAAAAGAAACATGCCTCATTTAGTCTCATTGTTTGGTTTACACAGAATTGAAGAGGTTATGAAAGGAAATCACAACACAAATTAAAACAGTTATCAGAAAGCTTCTTGTTTTAAATGTTAAATTAGTTCTATTTGATACAAATGCCAACAGACATTTAGCATCAGAACGATATGCTGTATATATTTATTAAATGTTTTTTGAAGACACATCCGTATATATATCCCTCATTCAGGCAGGTTGACCTGGGGAAAGATCCAATGTCAGAACAAACCAGGAGGCAGAAACTGGAGGAGAGAGAGATTGCACTGCATGAATACATGGTAAGAAATACGTAGAGCCCTGACACTGTGGAGCCTCTTGAGAAAAATGCCACCATTTTCCCTCCAGTCCTATTATTATTCTTTGTCTCATTTCAGTTTAGAAGGATAATTGCGGGGCTCCAGGGATCTGAACAGTCAGTTAGTTAGAAGTTGGCTACAATTTTTACTGTCGCCGCTGATTCTGCTGTTTCATTGTTGGATCCTTACTGCCATTTTCCCCATTTAAAATGAATCACTCTGCATCTGGGATTGATTAAGTTGCAAGTCACCAAGGGGTACGTGCACACTCAGCCAAAGTCACATCAGGTTTGAAATACGAGTCCGTGTGTGTTTGTGTCCCCAGAGAAAGTTATTTGAATAGCTGACAAAACTCTCAGACACTTAACAGGACTTCCTCCCCCGTCTCCTCCACACCTGCACTGTTTATAACAGACACACACACACACACACTGATGTGATCTCCGTCATTACATTGGTGTTTTATGGCAACTCCGCTGTTTTTATGATAGGAAGAGCTACTATCTTGTTGTATGGGTCATCTTGAAATCTTGACTACAGGCCAGAACTTAAATAAGCCAGCTGATAAACCTTCTTCCTCTGTTTACATGAGAGTGAATAGGTCTGCACACACACACAGTCTCTTTATCAAATATAGGTACAGTAGATTGGACTGTGCTCCACATGGCTGGTTGTTGTTGCTTTATTCACAGAATTAAGACATCAAGATTATTACTTCCCATGATAAAGACAACATTGTCTCTTCAGCCAAAGGATTTCAGCCTGTTAAATTCACCTACAATCTGTTAGCACTGTTGCTGAATGCTTATTGCTGATGTTAGCATTTAGCTTTAACAGCTGTGCACTCCCTCATACAGTACTGCCACAAGTACGGCTGCAGATTCTTACTTTTTTTTAGTCCCCCGTCTTAAATCTGTCCCAAATATGTCTCTTGATATCATAAGAAACATTAAAATGACCCTGCTAACTGACTGTGTTGTAGGTAAAACAGGGAGATGGAAGCGAAGAGGAAGACTTTGCTGCTGGGCCAACTAAACTTTCCTCCAGACGAGTGCTTTGTGAAGCTAGACAGGTAAATCTCTACTTCACCATGACACTTGAACCTTCACATTTAACTCACTTTGCTTCGCACAAGCATTGACTGGTTGTTTGTGTTTCTTCACCCTTAGTAAAGTCTCAGACAGCATTATATCTCTGCAAATAAATATCTGAAAGTAGAGCAGCTTGGTTGCAGTAAGCACAGTGCTCAGTTGATGCAACATATCAATATGTTGTCAAGGTGAATTTATGAATAAGGCTCCGCTAAGTCATAGTCATTCAGGAGGATACATTTTCTTACACGTGTATCCTTTTTAAAAATGTTTTAATAAACCTTGGTTTTAGAGACATTGGATGAAATGAATCTGTTGCTCCAAGCCCTTTTCTGCAATTGAATTCAATCTAATATTCACTTTTTTTTTTTACAGCCCTTGTGAAATTCCACTTAGTGGTTCTTGTCAAATGAACTCAATGTAACAATGTCAAATGAGTGTATGAAATTCAGCAATAAATGTGTTTCTGACCTCCCCCAGGCCTCAGAGGGAACCCCGTCCTTCCAGTTTTACCCCAGTTTTCGTTGGGAGTTGAGACAGAGAGCCTTCAGACGGTTCCAACAGGCAGCACGCGAGGTATACACATTCATGTACTGTATAGTCACTGAGGTAATGCACACATGCATGAGCATTTCCTGAGATGCACAGCACATACACACTTTCCTCTCTCCCTCAGGAGACGGCTACAGCCCCTGCAGCCGTGTCCCTTTAGTCCAGCCGTGTGTAAACTCCTCACACTGAATGTATAACATTCTTCACCGTACAGTCGAGCTTCCTGGGTGCAGTGCATTCCAGTAAAAGCAGAGTAATCTCACATGGCCTCTTAAAGCCACATGAAGAGCCTGCTTCCCTTTTCCCCAGTGGAAACTCAAAGTATTAGTGCTATTTCTGAACATTGCGTTGACCTAATAGGTTGTTATTCATGTGTCGGTGCATTCAAGACAGCTGACTCAAGCTGACACTCTTTTTATAAATATAAAACACCAGTAAAAAGATGAATATGTATCCTTCCATTGTTATGTCAATTATTTATGGATAGAAAACCTGGAATTTTAAAAGTTTTTAAAACCTTTTCATGGTTGTAGCAGTCACAGAATCAGTAGGGACGATAATGTCCTTGAATATTTTTTTTAGTTCAGATCATACTTTTGTCGGTACTTGTCATACCTGGCAATATTATGATGTATTATATCTTGAGTCAAAGAGTGGAGCAGATCTTTCACAAAGTAGAGGGTTGGTCGACCATTCCCAAGGCCCTCCAGTCTAAATGTTGAACCCCATTTTGCCAGAGAACCCACAATTGATTTTCCTTTATTATAATGTAATTACCCGTTGCTAGGCTGCACTTATTACTGTCCACTTGCTTGGTTTCTTTTGTCACTTGACCTGAACTCAGGCAGGTAGTAGAGAATGGCCTGTGGGTCTTTGTGAGCCATTATAGAATAAAGAAAGGTTGAACTTGTATAAAGCAGGAGAACGCTGTTCCCCTCTCACAGGTTGTGATCCGATGCCGCATGAAGCAGAGATTGGCGTGTTTGAAGAAGATGAGGAACTTGCCCCTGGCACAGAGAGGTTTTGATTATCCTATGATCTCCTCATTCAGAAATAATCTCATTATGCTGTGTCAGTAAAGCATGCTTAATAGAATTTATTTCTTGAGGTAAAATTGAAACGAAATCCCCTCAGGTTAATTATTAGGCTCTTTGAACATATATGCATGCTGCAGGAACAGGGCTATTTATGGTATTCTGTGCATTTAGTTATACTCCTGAATCCTGAACATTTCTTACTGACCTTAACAAATAATAATCTATAGAAAAGTAAATCTTTTATATTGATCTTACATTTTTTATTTTCACTTTAGGCGAAAAGAAGAACACGTGTGACATGAAGATCTCCCCGGACAAAGTCTTTCCATTTTCTTTTCCCATTTTCCCTGATGAAGAAGACCCACTGGTGAGTTGCAAATTGTAAAAGTTACTGCAGATTACATTTTGTTAGTCATGTTTGAAGTCTAGCTGCCCATTATTGTCAAAGAAAGAAATCAGCAGCCTGTCAGCAGAAGAGTTTGATCTCTCTGTTAAATCCTAAATTATCTAAGTGGGAGACAAGCAACCACTGTAAACTGAGTGCTGGCCATTGTCCTGCAGATGAAACCATTTTCATTCATTATTCCCCCTGAAAGGCGTCTTTGATCTAACCGTGGAATCACAGAGAGGCTCAGTTTTCCTGCACTTTGATTAAAATCTTTCAATTCCTTCTATGCCCTGCAGAGTAACAGTCTTGGTGTTCAACTGAACAAATAATGCCATTTGTCTCCTTGATATTTCTAGGCTCACAGTAATTTGGTGGCAGTGCCTGTGGATCCTATTGATGTGACTGTGACGATGCGTGTTCCTCTCTTCAAGCTGGAAGTAGGTATTTCTGCAGCAAATGCTCATCTGAGCATCACACTTGTGCATTACTTGTACCTTGAGTGGATGCACTATAGGATAAGCCACATTATACTCTATACACTGTTGTAAATGCATATGATGAGCTATATAATAAAATGCAATGCATTTTAGGGAATAAACTAATGGTTTCCAATCTATTTTGCTTGAGAAGTCTCACTAAAAATAAGTTGTACTTTGTAGCTGTGGCCCCATGTCACATTTCAGATTCAGATTGTTTTTTCTTCCTCTCCTTCATCTTATGATTCCCTATGCTGTAGTTATTTTGTGACCCTCTGGTGATGTTCGACCCCTAATTTGGGGAACATTAGACCACACAAAAGTAATTACAATATTGTAATATATAATTATTTATTAATCCTAGCAGCCTTTTGATGTGGAACAAGAGCTTTTAATAAGCTTTCTTTTCTTTAGCTCATTTCATTGACTTGTCTGTTTTGATGTTTTGTAGCTATTCTAACCATAGTATCTGCTGGGTCACTAGGTTCCTCAGCACTATAAGCTTATGGGCTACAAGCCTGTGTCAGCCTGGGAGGCGTTTAGCTCTTACATCCCCACCACTCTGGCCAGACCACTCCGCACTGGACCTCTGGTATGCACTTCCACTCAAACATACTGTACATAGTTAACCTCCACATTAATCATTCTCATTTCCTTTCAATTTCTGCCTTGATCGCCCATCAAAATTTCACTTAATTGTTCCTTTGCAGGACGAGGTTGGAGCCCAATCTCCCCCGACAGTGGAGGCCAACGCAGAGAAGCAACAGCAATATGAAAATGAAAAAGCCACTGACCCCGATGGTCTCAGCTTCACGCCCCCTGAAGCTCTGCTCGGACCTTTTCCTGCAAACCCGCTCAGAATCTTTGTAAGGCTCCTCATTCGTGACATATGTTGTCGTGTTTCACAGTGGGAGATTATAGAATTGTGTCTATGGTTATCTTGTGATATTGTGGTTTAGAATCCAGCTCCGGGCCTGCAGGCTTACAAACCAACCCCTAAATACCTAGAGACTGACCTGGAGTTCCACCTCTGCCCTCTGCCCAGGTAAGACAGCTCTCCTCCAGTCACATGGTCCATTTATCTCTCTTGGGCATCAAAACAGTTGCACTAAAACACTACTTTCGGCTGCAGGTACGCAGCCCCTGAGAGCAACGTGCGTGACATGAGGGCACCAGCGCTGCACACGCAGAAGAAGTTTCTGGACCGCAAGGTTGGTGACTTTATAGTTTGTGAGTTTCTTTGGAAAAGCTTTTAGTCTTGTCCTTTAGGCACTTGGATCCAGTTTTGATCATTTTTGTTTAAACATAGGAAGAAATATTTTCCTACTTGAGTGAAGTGTTTGATAACCACTGTTATTTTTCAGCAGTGACCCCTTTCAGTAAAAGTCAATGTGACTCCTGTTTTAGATCTTCTTCTTCCGATGCAGATAAAACTTTTTTTCCCTCAACAACAGGAAGTGATAAAAGGGGTTATGATGTGGAAGAACTTTGAGGCGATTACCTTAAACTCTCTGTCTGACCAGCCTGCTCTCACCAGTGATTGTACCCTGCGCAGGTAGGTCAGATCTGAAATTAGTTTGTGCTCCTTAAAGTGTTTATAATGTCAGCTGTGTAGTGAATAGCCTTTCATCTACCTGCATTTCTATTTAATGACCACTTTTAGTGGTCACTTTACTTTGACATTAGTTGTTGGAGTTGTACTTTCACTGACACTTCATCACTGTGTAGAGAAAGTTGTGTAAGTTCCTGTTCTCCCTAACCGAACAAGGCAGTGAGAATGACTTCATACTGGGAGCAGCCACCCGGAGATCAAACAAGAGGGTTTATTCACCCTGAGGTTCCCATGTCAAAGCACCCTCATGTGGAAGTTAGTCACTGAGTAGCTCCAACTGGTGCAATGTGGGATCACAATGTACCTACCGTACATGTTGACATTACTTGTTTACAGAGTAGAGAGTGGCTGTTCCTCTTCTGCTGCAGAGTCTGCCAAAGAATTTGAACTAATGACCTAATTAATTTTTATAAAATACATCTCTGTCCTCCCTCCTCGAGTAAGACCAGTGAATATTCATCCTCTCTACCCTCCCACCCTGATAAACTGCCAGGAGGACACAGCATGGGTTTCTCAGATACAGTTTCACAGAAACATGACTTCTTTCAGTCTTCAAAAATAGACATAATATAAAAGTCAAGTCCGCACAACTTCCAGGCTGTATAGATTGTCTGAAAGGGTCTACTTGTAACATATCTAGCAGAACTCATTTTACATTCATAGAGGTGGAGTACATTCAGTGCTGAGCGTAGAGCAGGAATCGTTTTGGATTTCAAGTGTTGGTTCTGATTCCATTTCCATTTTTCCATTTAGAAAATAAGCTGCTCCTTTTTATATTTAAACAATACTGTACAATGGGTTCTTCATCAGTTCTGCTCTTGCAAAGTAGCCTCGAAAATATTACATTCCTAAAAATCATCCCTGAGTGCTGAGATTAGTTTTCTCCCTCCTGTTTTAGGACCAGTTGATAGTCGTGCAAAGAGCTCATATCAGTAGTTTTGGACTGAAGTGGTGACCACATTTTCTAGCAGTTTTTTTTTTCTTTAAATTTACATCTCTGCTTCTAAAACATTGGATATATTTTAAAAGTAAGAAATCATAGAAGCCCCCTATCGAGCTGAATTCAATTATATTTTTGCCTCATCCAGCAGCAGGGTACACTCTCGGCCTCTTCCTTCAATGGAAAGTCTCATGTGGTCATAAAGAGGCAAAGAGCCCCGCACACATTGTCCCCACTTACACTGTGAAATAATGATTAATTCATTAAGTCCTCAGCCTAAATGGACAGTGAATAAATTATGATATTTTGATGTAGCGTATTAGTGAGCACAGCTTGGGGCTGTCCCGCTCCATTTGTGGTGCGCTGTATGTTTCTCGACACACCCTGCCACACTGACTACAGCTCAGGTGTTCAACACACTCTGTGTCTTGACTCTTCTACAGAATAACCTCATGCACAGAAAACTGTAATTCATCTTGCATGATGGGATTTCTTGTTTCAAGGCTGTTTAAGTAGCTAAGTGAAAGTTGCAGCGCTAATGATGCAATGAGCCCAGAGAGATCTGAAACCATTTAAAGTCTTTATTTGACAAGATCCCCAAGTAATTTGAGCAACCTCTGTTCACATGATATACATGATGTGAATGTGTGGGTTTGAGAACTATTTTGCTACAACTCTCTCTCCTCACCTTGACTGTCTACCTCCCATCTCTCTTTACCTCCTCTCATCTTACATAATCAGATGCCTGGCAAGGCAAAAATATTCTCTTTATGCCTGTCACCACTGATCTGCAGGATAACTGAAGATATATTCTTGTTTTTTCATGCAAGAGATGACTTTCCCCCGGCCTCCCTGCTCACTCTCATTAATTTCCCAGCACCTAACCACAACACAGTTACGTTCACAGTGTTATCTCACACACACAAACAGTATGATTTATGTCAGGTTGATCGTAATAGCAGATAAAGAACAAAATTGACAGCAACGTGGCAGCAGAAGAAAGAGAGATGTGGTTTCCTTATACAACACGTGTGAATGATTAAAAGGGCTCTGTTGGATCTCATACTACAGTAAAAAACTTTACAGCAGCAACTCTGTGGACTGTGGGTGCAGAGTGTATCTATTGTACACATAAATGCAAATCAAACCTGTTGATTCAGATGACTGTGAACATGAAAACATTTTTTTTATTGCAAAAGTTTGAATTGGAGAACTATCACTTGAATTTGCTGCTTCCCTCGGTTTTACAGAGGACTGTGTGTGTTCTAGCTCATTGTTTAGCTGTGTGGCCCAGCATATAACTTGACTCTAACTGCTCTTTGTTCACAGCTAGCAGCTGATTTAAGAGAAATGCTCCAAAAATCAACTTCCTTTCACTACCTATTGGGCAACATCCTGTGAACAAAATGAAGCATTTAGCAACTAAAGATACAGATGTGTCTCCTGGGTGCTGGTAGAGACCAAAAACAAATTTGAAGCAACATTTTGGGAGTGCCTTCCTCACTTTTTGTATATCATTCTGTATAATGACAATACAGATTTGATTTTCAAAACAATAAAAGAGTAAAGGTGTTGCTCTTGAACTACTGGATATGTCTAGCCACATCTAGCCATAAATTGGAGAAGTAAAAAGTTAAACTCTGACTTGAAGCACCAAAATGCTGTAATAACAAACGATAACAAACAACTTTATTTTTACTGAGTAATGTTACCATAGACAAACAGATGTTCCAGATGTTCCTGTCAGTGTTTTATACCTCCCTTGCCTCTAAGTGGTCCAAGCTTTCACTCAGGAGTATTTTATCATTTCTGTTGAAACTCAGATTTCAAACAACCATAAGCAGTCCTTTCATCTAAAACGGAGCAGCTCTCTGACCATTATCTCGATTCTGTGTCGTTTAGTCTCTGCAGGGGGAAAAAATGTAATGTGTGTGTGTGTGTGTGTGTCCTGCAGGTCTGTTGACTACAACACAGCTATACTTCCCCTCACAGCACCCCCTCCTCTCACTGCCCTTGATTTGACATCGCTAATGGACAAACCGTAAGTACATACCACACTATTGACGGTATTGACTGCCATGTTAGAAGCCTTTTCTATCACCAAGACAGAGTTAAGTGACATCCTTGCTCTGGTGCTCAGATCATGTATGTTTCTCTGTGGGCAGGTCTGAAGGCTCAGGAGTTCACCTGACACCAGAGATGATCAGAGCAGAGTTCCTGTCAGGGGAACCTCTGGTCTCCAACAGCAACATCACCATGGGAATGACAGCCAGGTAAGTTTACTTGCATGACGTCAATGTTACTAAGACACAGATTGGACCATAATAACAACATCACAGTATATACAGTACAGTGAATTCTTACTTACATGAATGAAACACTTGCCGTGCAATGAAAAGGATTCATGTTTGTGGATATACACGCACATTACAGATATTGGTGTTTAGTTATAAGAGGGAAAATCCTCTGAATAAACAAAATATGAAATGAACAAATGGAAACCTCCAGGGAGCAGCAACAAACTATATGAAGCTACTTTTTAATTGCTGTCAAAAAACACATCAAATTGATATAATTGTGAAAGATTTTAACTCTTAATTATACATATGGACATTGATGAAGATTGCGTTTTTATGGATTAAGTGTCAGCCCTGTTTAGTTCCAGAGAAGACTCAAAATGCATCCTTGTCCTATCCATTCATAGTACACCAGATACTGTTATCGTTCCAATAAATGTTGTGACATTATCAAGGTGTAAATTATAGCAAATGACATCAATTACACACATCGTAACAGCAACTCTGTGTTATTGGAGCAACCCTTTCTCTTTTCTCTACTGTAATACTGTGTAAGAATTTAAAAACTTTTCGTAGAGATATACTGCTATCATATTTTAACAAATTATTACAAGCTGTGATGTAGATTACTTTAATCTGGAACTTGGTACACTCAGTATTAAATGGGGGCTCTAGTCTACCAGTCTACCAATCTTTCCATTCCCTCGTGCTGAATCTTTTCCCCTCTTCCATCGATAACGTTAAACTTCTCTGTCTCAGGCACAAGGGGGAGATTCAGATGGAGGCGACCTACAGGTCTGAATTCAACCAGATGGGAAAAAGAGTGATGGCCAGGCTGAAGCGACTCAAAGCCACCAGGGGAACCTCACCAGGAGAGGACTGCGAATAGGCAATGCACACACAAACACGAGTCTTCGCACACACATGAAAACCTGCAAACAGACTGTGTGCACACATCCTGACATGAGGAAATACATTGGCAGGACATGACAAGCCCTATACAGTAACTACCCTATCTACCTGCATGAGACTCTACAGTATCTGTCCTGCTACTTCTGTAAAATACCCACCTATACACCTTCCTCCCACCCACTCAAAATGACTCGTGAGCTCCCCGCCTGTGCTCTTACAAAGCATAGAAATTTGTTATCCCTCCACCCACTCAGATCCATACATAAATGCAGCTACAGTACAGTATATTCCAACCGGCTACATCTTATTACTGACAACTGCATTTAATTAAAAAGGATAATTCTGCATTTTTATACCGCTCACAGTTTACATTGTCATAGGAGTAACATGTGACTACATTTATTATCACTATTAAACCTTATTGTCTTGCAAACAACAGCCTCATACTTGACCTTTGGTGACAATTTAACACAATTGGACTGTAATTTTGGTTTAAATGAATTTACTGTGAAGAGCTTGCCGATTTGTAAGTCCATCCCGGTGACATCTATTCCGCATTTAAAAGGTCATATTCGTGTGGTTGTAAAGAGAAAGCTGCTGATTAGAATTTGGTTTTCAGAAGAGCTGACAGACTGTGAGCTCGCTGGGATGGAGCCCAGTGCAGCACATGTGTCCGATGTCACCCCTAGAGGGAGCTCCAACTCTATGAGCTTCACAATTAGAGCAGCTTTCCACATTTATTTGTCCTTCATTTGAGTGTGTGTGTGTGTGTGTGCGGCATTGTACTTTGGAAATATACAGTGATGGCACAGTTGAATTCCCCTCTACAGTGACATTCTTGTACCATTTTTTTTGGGCACTTTTCTTACAGCAACACTACTAGAGTGCGCTGAGGTGACAGTAGAGGGTGGATCATATAGGATAATGCCCTTATTTCCACTGCAGCTGAAATCCCATTGAGGAATTTACTGTTTTATTCATGCTCATGTAATTACATTTTCCCTGCTTTGTACAGGTTAAGGCTTGACAGTGCTACTACAGCTTAATTTTTAATTAAAGCCACAGCAGTGATATACATTTAATAAGTAATAGAGAGTGTAATAATAGTAACAGTGTGTGTGTGTGTGTGTGTGTGTGTGTGTGTGTATGTGTGAGAGAGAGAGAGACAGTCTATGTTTGATGTGTGTGAAGGGACAGCACGAGAGGAAATGAGGGGATACAGTACAGCAGTGCTCTCCTATTACAGCCAGTTTGTATAATTTATCCATCCAGCAGTCAGCATCTCTTTTATTCCATTTCCACCATGGTTTCTTTTATGTCACAGCAAAGCTTTCACCCTACGAATACAGTGTCCATTATTCTCTTCTCCATCCTTTGGAAAGATGTGGTATAACACTTTCAGAGGGAACAGTAAAAAAAAAAAACCACGAACAGTTGCACTTCGTCTCGCTCAATTTCCGCGACGCACCATGACAAGAAAATCACACGGTTGACATGTTTGCCACAAAAGCCAATCCATCCTCAAAAACCGTCCAGCAGAGGACAGAATCAAAGCGAGAGGTCATTTGTAAGATAGAGGTTGTCTCTGCTCTCCATCGGCTGCTATTAACTGCTCCTGGGAAAAACCAACAATAACCAGAAACACAGACGTGATTGCGACTTTTAACACCATCCGTATTTTCTTCTGTCCATCCTTCTCTCCCTTGAACAAACTCCCCATCTCTGGCTCACAGTTACCGCTCTTTCCTCGCTTTTCACTTCACACATTTCACCGAATTACTCCCTAACACTTCCTGGGTGAGATATTGTGTTGTGGACTTGGTAGGCTTTGCCTCAGAGTAATGGCCCCTCAGAGATACTACAACCCCCCCCCCCCCCCCCCCCATGAAATTCTTTTGACTGGCAACCGGGCAACTTCTGTCAAAAAGCAGCAATAAATTTGGTTTGACTTTGAACAAAGCCTTTTGTGAATTCTGTGTGTTTGGAATGGCTTCAAGTAGTGCTTTAAACGCCTTGAAGGCTTGAGGCATTCATGATGTATTTAACGTCAAATATAAAACTCATACTCTCGAGTCTATTTGAGTCTTGAGTAAAACTAATTCCATAATTTTTGAAATAATGTTGAATAGAAATAACTCAATTCATGTTGTCTATCAAAGGCAGACCAGAGGGGGAATGTGTTAAAAATGTAGAGTACGGTCCAGTCACTATAACTGAATCATAACATAAGAGATAACGTGCATGAAATCGCCACGTCAGCTATTTATACACCCTAAACACCTTTGCTCTGAATAACAGCCTTGACATTTTCACTGACTATTACTGAACTCAGATGAGGGTCATAGAAGTGTTGAGGCTGCTGCACGTCTTGTCCTTGTTGATAGAGAGGCGTAATGGCTGTGGCAAGTGGCAAGGTGCCCTGAACCATGTGCAGAGCCAATGAAAGGCCTGTCTAAATTAAGTGACGGCACGCTCGCTTCTGCTTCTGTCCAAATCCAGTGCATTTAAGTGCAAGGAAAAACTGAGTCGCCACAACAAGGTCATGCCTGTGACTTGTCCTCTCAAACTGCATTATAATGAAAGCAGATCGGAAAGGCAACAACAGGTGAATGGGTTCTTTCAACCTGTAATTGCTGCTGCTTTTCTACCCACTCAGAATCAGAGCGACAGAAGTGTTTGGTTTCTTTGACATAGAATTCACTCCATGAAAAATTCTCAGATTTCAGAAACTAGGTGGTTTTGCAAGTGATAATCTTGAGTATATTTGTGCACTTCTAATGCCTAATTTTTATAGAGTTTTATAGAAGTTAGAAAATTCGGTCTTATAAGTCTGCCTTATGACTCCAAAATAAAATATGAAAAAACTCAGTTTCTATCAGAGTTTTAGCTTGAATTGATATGTTTTTTGAAAGGTTATTTGGCCAGAAGCACAGGGTAGCAGCTGACACTGTAAAATCAACAGTAAACTTAACTTCTTTGGCGCCTCCAACGTTGGTTGAATGGTTCATTTATTTATTGATCATCCTTAAATTTCATCCTCTTAACAGCTGTCCAAGTGAGTGGACAAAGTAGTTGAAATTCACTCATTTGATTGTATTGATCGGCTGCTCGATGCTTTGAGCCACAGCCACTTTCTGAGCCTTTCTAAGTGGTTGTGTGATCTTGGGAAAATAATGAGCCAGAATCTCGGCATCATAACTGTGACCCAAAGTACTATGTCATTTCAAAAAAGATAGTTTAAAGTCCCTTTCACTCACAAACGTATCGGTGTTCCCATCTTTCCATAGCCAGAGTTCCCATCTTTCCATAGCCTGCAGCGTTTTTTCATAATAATGTGAAAATAATCACCTTTGAGTGAGCTAATCAAAGATTCTGTGCTTTTTTCTTTGATGCACTCTAGCTCCCGTTGATGTGTGTTAAATTACAAGTAAGGGTAAATTATGTTATTTGTTTGTCATACCAACCTTTCTTGTGCCCTTTTTACTACTCATACATACTTCCTGGACTTCTACTTTGGCATGAATTACTCCTTTGTTCTGCCGTGTCAGTCTTGATTCTGCATTCTTTACTTTAATCAGAAAGAAACTGCACTAAACGACCTTTATCACTGTTGCCCTTCTGGTTGCAGAGCTAACACATTGTATTTCTAAACCTTAGTGTTCTGCAACACTTGACAAAACCTCAAGTTATGCATAATTGCTGCATTCCTAGTCATCTGTGGGTAGTTTGGTTGCTGTGCCTGTGTTGCTATCAGTCTCTGTTAGCTTTATAAAGTGATTTCTGCATACATATCCTCTACTAAATGGTTTCATTTGTTGTGCCTGACAAATCAGAGCCAGAGTGAGATGGAATCAGCCAGAGGTGATTGATGACCTGCAGGTATTTGCTCAGTAAGTGCTGCGTTGTGCGTGGGTAAACTAGCTGGTATTAGTTGACTTGTTGCTTTCAAAAATTCCACCTTGACGTGACCATGGTGGTTTTTTAAATTGGAAGAATTTACCCAGAGAGGTTCAAACAGAGGTGATTGAGGTTACACAACATCTAAAAGTTTCCAAATAAGAGCCACAGACCACAGTTACCAACCACCTGAAAGAGGGACTAAGGGTTTGGATTCTAAGAAAAAGAAAGGGTAAAGACACTGGGTACTTTTAAAGGCAATTTTGTAACAAGGACAGCTATAGGTTTGTGTCTGTCTCTGTGTTAATATTCTTGAGCTGAAGCTATTTTACTTTTGACTGTAATGGACTCTTGAGTAGAAACTACTCATGCATTGCGTCCACATTGATAAGGGCCTCCAGTTTTTCTTGACAAAAGTAGTAGGGGTGGTACAGTACTATACTGTAGGTGCCTGCAAACTTGTTTACCACAAATCCCAAAGGACTACCTTAGTATCCCATCTTTTTTAAGATCTTCCATCACTTTCTCGGCTGTTGCTCTTTAGTTGGTTTAATTCAGGGTATGACAGACCAGAAATATGATTCATATCAATATCTGGAAATGCATTTCCAAAGATGAACTGTGCAGGAATCTGAATTTGCTATCCTTGTCAGTTTGATTGGCGGTGAATATGGCTGACTACATAAAGAGCTGTGCTTTCATTTCACATTGTGAGGGGTGTGCACTGTACCATTAAATAGGCCACCGACACAAAACAGGGACCACATAAATCCCCCTGACATTTCTGCGGACGGAAATACAAATGTTTATTTTTGATGGGGGGGGAAAAAAAGCAAAGAGCAAATAAAATCCCTTTTTTTCAAGGAGAGTGGGCAGGCCTTACCTTGGATTGGGTATTTCTGGAGCTCAGATTAAAAAAAGAAAAAAAAAATACTGAGACGGAGACGGCTACATTTCCTGGTTTTCATGGTCAAAAACTAAATTTTACTCTTCTGTCTTTCACGGTCAGACATAGGATAACATTCATTTAGTCATCTGTACTCCTTGATCCAAGCTGTGCACAAATCAATTGGAAGAGACGGAAATTTGAGCTATTTTGAGTTGTTTTTCTGTAAGTGTAATTTTCTATTTAGGGTTTAGCTTTTATAGAGACCTGGGGCCCGAACCACACTCATTACTTCTTGCAACCAGGTGCAGTTGTCATATTAATAGAAACTTTTCCGTTCCTGCTCCTTGTCTATTTTCTGTCATTACTCTTGTGTGATTGTGTATTTGTTAAATCTATCTTCACCTTACATCCCTTAGACAATTTGCTATATATGTCCAGTATTGAATGAAGTCATTGTGAATCACAGTGAGGTTCATGCCATCCTTTAAAGGTTTTTTGTTACACAGTGACAGGGCAGAAGTGAGAGATACACATTTGTTATAAGTGCGGAGTTCAGATAATTGAACTATCATTTGTATGAGATAAAAGCAACAAGTATGTAATAATAATAGATATTTTTTAAGAGCCTTCTTTACAGAATTTAAGCCTGTTGAGTAGAATTACAGGGTGCTTTTTCTGCAATGGCACAGCATCATTGTCATGTCTCTGTCATATCCTTTATAACTCTTTTTAATTAGCTTCATTAGAGAGCTTGAACCTGCAGTTCGTGGCACATGTAACATGTACCACTGATAGGGTTAATCCTCTCAAAGGACTGAGAGTATTGGAAAAAAGAAATGCTGCTTTTATATCACACTTGGTGTAAAAGCACTGCTTCCAGGGCCATTGTAATCCAAGATCCTTAGACATCCTTATTGGTCTTCACGTTGGTGAAATTCTTTCAATTTTTATCTGACACTAAAAAAGTTGCCTCTATATATTGCGTTGTCATTTAACTTGAGTATTAATTCTAGAGATGAGCCTTGAGAGGAGTGTTTCCTTCAATAACACTTGCATTCATGAGTGCTGCAGGAAAAATTGCTTTCATGTTAGACAAAAACCAACATTAATCAGAGTTAGTTACTTGATGCTTATTTACTGCTAATTAGCTCAGTAACCACAGCACAAACATAGTGAGGAAAGCTTCACAGGCTGCAAGTTATCCGTCCAATTATTGAGCTAGAAAAGCTGTTTGTTGCAAACGATATTTCCAGTGAATGTTTTTATACTGCAATACTTTGCTTTTTAGATAATCATTCTTTATTTTATTTGTTTGCATTATACACAGGTAACTTCCTTTCAAAACATCAACCAGTGTCATAGTCATTTGTCCTACAGGAACAGCTGAATAAACCTCACATTTGTAAATTGCTCTTGAAATTCAAAATAATTCTGCTTGCTTTGTGATGTCCCTCCAATTAGAGAATATCCAACATCTATTTCCGTGTGCTCCTTCTGCGGGGTCCTCGTACTTCTTACTGTACATAATTATATTCCACTGTGTACCTAATATGCCTGCCTAACAGCCATGGCATCTGAGGAATCCTTTCAGTTTATTCTCTTGCAGCATTTGCTCGCCTTATGGTCCATTCTTTACCAGTGCTGCTCCACATTACACTCCGCCTCTAGGAACCGTTCTGTGAGATGCCGATATTGTTGGTGGATTTATTTGACATAACATCAAGATTAGAAAGAGAGGATGAGGGGGCGGCTGCCTTTCCATAATAATGTGTCATGATCGCTGCCCATTTCACTGCATAATGCAATAAATATGCGAGAATTTCCCAGAAAACTTCAGGTCAGACAGTTGAATATACGTCGTCCATCCATTTACAGCTATGCCTGCTCTTTATCAACATCTGAACAGAAGAGCTTCATTGAGATCGCAATAGATGGATGTCTTAGAATGGAATTTGATCAGAAGCCTTCCCAGGGACATACAGTTAATAAAGACACAATACCAACAGTGTCTGAGTGGCCTATTGAGAGCCTAAGCAGATGGTACAACGCTGACCTCAAGGATGAGGAGCAGGTGCTGCAAAAACATTGTTAATGGTTTGAAAAACATCAACAGTACCCTGCTGCCTGGCAAGCTGAAGGTCTGGTGACTACAGTTTGGACTCTTCACCATAATAATGCCACAATGCACCATTTATGAGGTCCCGGTGGTAACAACTGTGGAGATGCTGGAGAAAACCATCACCTTGTATGTGAAGGAATGGCCTTGCGTCGCACAAGGCCTGAGCAATATCGGCCTCTACAGAAAAGGGGCCCTGGAAGTGTGGGACTCCAGTGTCCAAGTCATCAACAGTGCTCCATTGTCCTGGGCGGAAATGAAGCAGTACACCAAGCCACATCTGCTCTGACCACAAAGACATCATGGGGAAAGTCCAGCAGCAAAGAGGAGATTTTGGCTTAGAGGCAAATGAACCATATTGGCAGAAAGCAACAACTGCAGAGCAGAGGAAAATGGTGGTCGAGCAGGTCACAAGAGGAGTCTGCAAGAATTTTTTTTTATCAACGTAATATAATGCTAATATATTCCTCCAACCCGTGTAAAATAAAACTAAAACGAATTTAATGCACCATCTACTGATCATGATGAACAATGCACAAGGTCAAATCCCTTATAGTGACGGCTGTCATTGCAAATTTTATGAAAAATGAAGCACTTGCCAGCTCAGACATCTTGGCATCCCTGGTGTTGAAATCATTATTTGCTCTGTTTTTATTTATTTTTTGTCTGGCTTCATTTCGCTCTATCTCCACATTTTTCTTTTATTTTTCCTTTTTTTCCACTGCCACATTTGTGTACTCCGCTATGTACTGGGCACTCTGCCGTCTACCACAGAGATCACAGTGTGTTTGGTGAACCACAGAGGCTTCTGTAACTGCATTCTCTACCTTTGAGTTTATTTTGATTTTTTTCAGAATAACCATGTTAGGAAATCATCAGAGACTTTGCTTTCTCTACTTTTGAGCCATATTCAGCAAGACCTTGAAGACATATTTGACCTTATTCTCCATCCTGAACTGAATTGTACAGCAAGCAAAGGAACTGAAATAATAGACCTTTTTCCCATCTGGTGCAGCAGTGATTATAAAAAGTGCAGCCATCAAAACTGTGAGAAAAAAGAGATAATTAGAGCGCAAATTGTTTACATCTCACATCCCCAGTGAGATGTAATCCCACTGTCTTCCAGGGTACTATACTGTACATGGTGAGAAATAGTTGTTTTGAAATAGTAGTTTTAATTTTGTAATATCACAGCAGTGCAGTGCTGTCAAACCCTTGTAGCTTTAGCAAATGCATCATTATTTAGTATATGAAGGTGGTCCGTTTGTGGCATCATCCCTCTTTGGCTACAGACTCGCTTCCTGTTTCCCACGATGGCACAATGCCAGATTTGCTGCTCATATTTTCCTTTTTAAACGTACACGCACCAACCAACCCGTACCAACATTAAAGAGCTGCTCACTTTTGCAGCTGTACAACTTTTCCCTCTCTGCTCCTATTTTTCTGTCTTACCCCCAACAGCCCTGTCAGACGAACCCAAGCACTTCTTCGTCTACCTGTCATGTTCCACATTTGTTCTCAAGTGATATCAAAGTGGTTGGATATAACAGCTGATGTTACAATATTACAGTATTCATAAAGTTGAATTTAGGTTGGTTTGGTTATGTTTGCGTTTCTATCACTTGGAGTGGCAGAAACTGAACATTGCAAGAAGTTGTCTGTTATTTTTCACCATTTTCACCAGTTTATTCCTCTTTAGGTCACCATATTTGTAGCTAGCTGCCACTAAAAGGGCCTGAAAAGCCAGTTAATCTAACAGCAAATGCACAAAATAACTAGTGCTCTTTCTATAGAACATTACTTAGCCAGGTGACCAGTGGTGTATTTTTATCGCTCATTGAGGGCCGGCTGAACATTTATAATACAAAACTAAGATAAGTAGTCACACATTGCTCTGATATTTAGTAAGTGCTCTTAGAGTAAGTAGTGCCCTTCTTACCATAACAAGTGTAATTTTAACGTTGTTATCTCAGAATTCCATGTATTATTTTCTTATTTGTAGAACGAGATTTTTCATAACATTGTGTATACCTGAGATTTTAATGAGTACATGCAGTGCTCCGGTTTCCATGCCACTGAGTTGGGATGGGAGCGCAAACGGTCAGGAAGATAGATACCCTGAGGTGCTGATTGTCCCTCTGCTGATTTCATCATGAAGGGCAATTATTGCTGTGCATTATCATCTTAGTACATTGAGAGGCTACCAGGTCTGTCCTCCTTTAATTTAAATTATTTCTTGGTCTCTCCGGTGCTGTGCTGAGTTTCACAGCAGGCAAACACCACAAGCCTAATTTACCTAGGATCTACTAAATCTGTGCAGAAATGCCTCCTCTGCCATGCTTGCCACCACTATAATAAAATAGAAAAAAACAACAATGAAGATCATTATGTTATAAAACTGGTTATCAATTGTGAAAGATATAAAGACAGAATAGAATAAATAAGTGTAGATGAACTGCTCAGCAATTATGTAATAGATGAGTTGCAGTCAACAAATAGACTTGCCAATAGCCTCAAATCCAATAATATTGAAGGTGAATATAAACAAATGAAAATAAAGGAGGCCTTCATAGTATTATGAAAGACACAGGAAGGGATTAAAAGCCAAAATTGACTCTGCCAGGCACAGTTTTCAAGACATGTTGGTCCAGGGCCAGCCCTTGCAAAGTCTTAAAAATAATCAGTAAAACATTGCAGTCAATTATAAAACAGTCCACTAAAGCTGTTCGGCACAGGAATAATATTAAGATTTTGTTGTTTAGTCAGGTAAATGGGGGGGGGGGGGGGGGACAATGAAAAAACAACAACATAATCTTCAATTTCTCACTGAATTTTGTCATGGATCTTGTGTTTTCCCCCAAAATTGACATTTTGAGTAAATACATATACTGTAGTATATCCCCAAACACAGGAGTTCAGAAGTTCAATTCTTAAGATTTGTTTGTTTGCTTAGCTTGACTAGACAAGGCGGGCTGGAGCTAGCTGGTTAGCATGCTTCAGTAAGTGCTCAGTGGAAGAGATGTGATTGAAGTTGTAGCAGACTAAGAGCCTTGCTTTCCACTGCTGGAGACGGTAAAAATATTAAAGCAGAAGTGAGTGATATATTTGTGTTAATATAAGTCTTAAATAGTTATATCTTCCGACAGCAATCACTTACATAGAGTGTTTGGACCGAAACACGGGTCTCTCAGTCCCTCTGCTCTGCTCTGAGCCGAAGAGAAAACATTTATCGTATCCTACAGTTTTTATCCAATGAGGAGAGAGAACGGCATGCAGGGCTGTGTGTGCAGCCAAGGAACGCCGTGAATGTGGTGACGTAGCGACGAGGACTGTTATGGTGCGTTCAAGGAAACTCGTATTTTTCCGACCGTGAAGTGGTACCAGTTCGATCTGGTACGAGTTCACCGGTCGGAAGTTACGAGTGGCCGTTATAGTGACTTTCACCGGTAAAACAGGTCGGAAAAACACGAGTGGGTTGCCTGAAACGCTACAAAGTCGTAAGTTGTGACTTGAAGCTGTAATTTACGATTTCAAAAGCCTGCCTGGAACGCAGCATTAGTGAAAACGACCGGACCACTCACTTCTGCTTTAAGTAAACTGTAAACGCCAATGTTGGCTGTGTAGCAGTAACAAAACTTACAAATAGCTCTTTGAAGCAAACTCTGTTATTTTGTTGCATGAGTGTTATTTTAAAGCTTTTAAGAACAACATACACAACTGTTATTGCGTTAGTTGCTCCAGTAAATGCTACAATGTTTTTCTTCTTTCATTGTTGTGTAATCCCTTATCAATCGTTACACCTCATTTTATGCCGCTAATTAGCTTTCAGTGTAATATGACACACCTGCTGCCTTCAACGTTGATGTTTCAGTTTGTATTATGTTACCTACCCGCTGTGTATTAGATTCTATTCTGCTCTCAGCTCTTTTCTGATTTATTTAAAGATAGAGGGGGTGTTACTCACATGCTCCATCTCTGTGGCCTCGGGCGCACGTCGCCCAGCTACAAACAGGCCCAACCAGCCTACAACTTGATTTAACCCTGGCACTCAATTTCACTATCACCTAATCTGTGGAGTCAGGTGATGACGGGGAACTCAATCTTGTGAAGCAACACACCTAATGGCACATTTCACAGTCGGTGCACATGTATCTGGGGTGACCCCGGGCGACAGAGAAAGCAGTTAGAGAGGTCGTGGGAAGGTCAGAAAAAAGACCAAACATAGTCCTAAGGGGCGATGAATGTAAATGGATGTGCTGAAGGTGCCAAGGCTGAGTACAGTATGAAGTCCCGTAGACTCTCACCGTAATCCAGTGCATGCATTCTCTTCCTGCGTCGTCGTAGTGCCCCATTGATGGAGGCTGCAGTGCGACAGCCACCTTTTAAATATGTGGAATGCTTTCAATTAAAGCGTGCTTAGAGCTGCCTAAGTGGGATTTATGCTACCAGGCTTCATCAGTGCGTGTGTGTGTGTGCGCACACCGAGAGGGATTAAGGCCCATAGCACAGTTTTAATCTCAGATACAGATTATTACTCGGGTTTCTACGAAAGGCTTCACTACTGTCAGATACAGTATCTGTGGTAGTAGAAGTCTGGTGTTTTTACACATGAAACAATGCCGAGTCTCTCTGCACCAAGTTTCTTCTCCTCCACCAAACAACACGTGTGACAAAGATGGAAGAGAAGTGGAAGGAGTGGCACGAATGAGATGAGCCATCATCATCTTCAACTGTTTAACCCTCGTTAACACATTCTTGTAACACACTCTTACAGCAGCCTCAGGGAGGGGGGGGGGGGAGTCACACATGTGAATTATAGTTAAGAGCACTTTATAGTTCTGTCAACCTGTTATCAGATTTTTCTTATATTAAGAGATATGGTTTTGTTGATGGCCTTGCTTTCATTGCTTTGTCCACTTTGATTTACTACTGATCTTCACACTGTTGCCACATGACAAAGTGCCACACATAAAAACATCTTCTTTGCTGTTGCTTAGCCATCAGTCCTCTGCCTTGCTAAAGGGCATGTCAACAGTCATTTCTGAAGCCACAGAGTCTTATTTACTCCCTCCAACCTGCCCAGGTTTCCCCGTGCCACTCCCTGGGCTTCACCAGCAATCGCCCTGTCACAAGACCACTTTTCGAACCCTCGGGCTCCCAAGTCACGGTCTATTTCCTGACTGCTTATAGAGATTTGCTGGATGGGTGGAAGTGTACTCACCAGGCTTTCAGCGCAGGCTCACTTACTGGCTGCTATTACATGTGGAGGAAGCTTAGCTGATGGTTTGTTTGCTGAGCCAAAGGTTGGATAACTTGTTTAGTGACTGCCATAGGCTACATGTATGATATACTGTGTATGATATTATTATGGTTTTGCTGTTTTGTATTGTATCTGCATGTAGTTTTTTTTTAAATTTATGTATTATTTTATGTAGGTGATTGAAGTTGCGATAACACAATGTGTTGGTTGCAACTGGACTGTGGCGATAGATCATGATCAGGTCTGTTATGCATCTATAGAGAAGTATAACTCTTTGTTTGCCAAATAGAATCATTTATTGGCATTATCATCGGCTCCAAGCACTGCTACAGTATGTACAGTATATCTAGTCTCATTGCATTGCTCACTTGCATAGCTGTAGAGTTTTAGTTTGGATTTTGGTTTGACTTTGGTTTGATTGAATTTGAGTTCACTTTTGATATATAATAAGAACATGGTGCTTGTAGTTAGTTTAACATGCAGCCAAGACAGGTTTAGCCACATTTCTAATATTCAGTGCAGAATGGGATGTTATGAACAAAATGTAAGATATGAATCCGTGTAGAGCTGCATATACTACAGTACATCCTTGCATCACACATTTGAACATGAGCACAGGCACACATTGCACTTGTAAATGCAATTGTATGCTGCTTGACATGTTTTATTCCACCCACTTCCCTTCACTCATCCCCCACCACACACACACACACAGACACTCACTCACAGGTTGTTTATCGTCTTTGCACGGTTTGAGTCAGTTTAATTACTGTCCATCATGTGAATTTCTTATAACTGTTCAGAGGCATTTAACCATCAAAAATATGGTCAAATCTGCCCTGCCGTTAAATCTGCGGTAAAAATCACTGAAAAAATGAATTTTACTCCTTCCAGGTTGTTGGCAGGCAGTCCCTCCCTGTCTGGGTGTAAATGCACACAGTGGGTTGCTTTAGCCTACATGCGTGTACATGAGTGCACACGGCTAGTAATAATCTGTTGGGTATCATCACTGTCAGAGATGCTGCTGTTGAATCCCCCCGGGATCACACAAACACACATGTGCACGCACGCTCAGAAGCACAGGGGATGAGTGACACAGCTGCTTGGGAGAGACAGCGAAGGCCGGGGATTACTAAGGGCTTCCCACTGCTATTACAGTATACATGTGTGTGTGAGTGCGCAAGTGTGTCTCTGTCTTTACGAGGACCAAATGTCTTCACAAGAGTAGAAAAGTACATGTTGTTAATTTTATATCCGTCTTTCTCTCGTGTGTGCATCATGTGTGAAATTCCTTGACCTCTAAGTGTAAGATACACTCCTCCACCTCACCTCTTTCCATCCATCATGATATTTACTGCCTGGCCCCTTAGATAAACACCTGATGAGATGAATAATTGATTTCCTTACCACACACCACAGTGCCATCCCACCTAATATCACTCTAACCTCACACACCGTGCTATAGCCCCTGTGTACTTTAGGGTCAGCGTTTTGCAATTAAGATGATTTGTGTGCTGTTGACCGCTCTAATTCACCGCTGGTTTATTTTGGTACTCCATAGATCAGAAAACAGATGTGTACTTACAGTAAAGAGCTATTGAGAAATAGGTGCAAGTTATTTTAAACTTTATGGATTCAGTCCTGCTGAATCAGAGGGCTCACAGACGTTTTTGTTTTGTTTTTTTGATGGATTTAGAAAAAAGGTACATAATGTTCGAGTTACTGCTGAAAGCCATTTGGTCCCTTTAAGCTCCAAGGAGGAATTGTATCTCATTGCCACAAAGGCTAAGTCCATGTAAAATGGACAACAGATCCCCTCCACCCCTCCATCTCTCCTCTTTTTGACATTTAAAGGGTATGAAAGTGCATCTGAGGTCTGAAAAGAGTCCAGTTCATTGACATTAGTCTCTGTTCTGCTCTTTGCCAATGACACGGTCTCTCTGACTTCCAATGGACCGTGATGTGCTGCGGAGCAGTTCCTTGGCTTGTGCGTGATGTGCATCAGCACCTCCAGGTTTAAGGTGCAACATGTCATGTGGATATTGTCTCCATTGTGGTGGATACCGGGTTATTTTAGCACTTAGGAAGGGAGCTCCCCGTGGGCCTCCCTCTGTAGGTGTTTATGCTCAGACATCCATAACATTGCAGGTGGAGCTTTCAGCTGGCCCAGGGGCACCAGGTTTCCCCCTGGGAGGAGTTGCTTGTTGCTGGAGAAAAGCCTGTTGCAAAGCATGCTGCTAGAAATCAGATTGAAACGATCCACTGTATTGAATCCTACTACAGTGTAAGCTTCATTCATGCTGGTGGCTTGTGAATAAACCAATAGGTTGCTACTTGATACTGAAGTCAATTAGTAGCAGGGTGTTCAGATTATATATGTTTAAATCACATGCATCCCTAGATAGACAGATACTCCCATATGGAATAACTGAATTAATTGTGGACTGATAAGTGTAGTGAGCTACTCCAGTGTTAGTTTCTCAACATCCATGGCAGAAATAGAGCGAGTATTGACAGGGAAGAGGGAAACACATTGCATACCATATGCCACTTAAATGACACCTCTCCCCCCACCCCTCACCCACGCCTCATGCAGTATCCACAGATCACAACACCTCGAGTCTTGCTAATGACTCACTAGGCTGTCTACTGACTACTGTACAGTAGCTCACACCTATTCTCAGATTTAGTATAGAGCAGGCTGCACAAACTTAAACCTTTGTAGCTTATTTTTTTTCTTGAATCCCTGCAAACTTGTAGCTCATGCGGGATGATAAAGAGTAAAACAAAACTATCATTGAAGAAAAAATACTCCCGTGGAGTCATGTTGAAAAATGTTACACTGGTGAGCAGTGGGGAGCTCTTACTTCCTCTGTGGGTCCACACCTCCTCCCAGCTGCAGGGGCTTTATTCTTTAGCTGACCCTCATCTCTCACTTGGTTACGTCTTAGTAAAGGAAGCAGTGAGATATCACTATTAAATAATCAGCTCATGATCTTTAATTATTTCCACCAGATGATATTGACAGATTGGAAGTTAAAGGTTTTTTTGTGTTTGTTTGTAGGACACGTGTGTGTGTGTGTGTGTTCAGGAACGTTCCAGTACTGACAGTTTCACTCTTCCACTGGTCACACAGTCGGTGGTAGTAACTCGCTGAGAGGTGTGTCAGTCTAGCAAAAGGCAGGGGCGGAGAAGAAGATGGGCTCTTGCATTAGCTTCGCTGTGATTTAATGTTTAAGACTGATATTTACCCACTGGGGGGGGGGAGTGGAAACAAGCTGAGAACAACATATAATTATATATATATTATAATAAAAGTGGAATTTGCAAACTTTTAAGGGAGTAGTTGCTTATTTATCACACTTTGAAGCATTAGAAGTCATTTTAGGTCATGCTGCTGGTGAACTGACGAATCTGGCTTCAGCTCTATTCTGGTCCCCACCGACTCCTGGGAAATATCCCTCTCTTTAGCTCCTAAATATTCAACTTTCTTCATCAGCTAGTTGATAGTTGTGTTTATCTGTCCTTTGATGCTGAGTGAGCAGTGCACAGTTTGGTGTTGGGAACGTATTTACAGCATTCAAACCAATGCAGATGTGAGACTGGTGCATTGTTGCAGAACATACAACCAAAAGAACGGGTTAATAGGTGCTAAATGTTTCCAGAGCTGAGGGGAACAGCGGAGTCTGTGGGTTCCTGACTTGTACATACACATGGTAATTTGAGCTGTTGTTAATATAAAAAATATTGCCTGTAGCAGTTTTAATCCCTTGCGTTACGATGGTTTATACCGCCTGGTGTGTGTGTGCTTAGCTGCTGAAAAGCCCAATTAGTTTTATTGAGAATCCCTGAATGTAAATGTAACTGTGAGTAAAATGGGCAGACAACACAGATCTCCAACCTCCGCTTCATGACTTTGCAGTCAGTGTCACTTCCTGCTTTGATACCGAAGGATACAAGGTCATTTTTAAGCTGTTGCTCCGAGGTGTTGCTTTGTGACACCAATAAGGAAGGCCGTTGCTTTGTAATGAGTTCATGGTTCTCCTGTGGCCTGGGTGTAATAGCATATGCATCCGTTCACTGCTCTCCGTCTGATAATTGTGTATTTTCTCAGGCAACACTCCCTATATCCATGTAGATGTGTTTTTTTCCAGCAATTCTTTATTGTTTGGAGAATTCCGTCAATTATCTTCAAGTAGACTTGACATTAAGCCTTACCATGGATTCGCCTCAGTGCAAGTATTATCTACGAAGAGTGGTTCAGCTGCTCATATCCATTGGGAAGTCTTTGGTGTACAGTAAGTTTTATTTAATAAACTAGTCACGTACTGTGTCAAACTCGGCATCTACACAGAAGTAATTGATTCCTGAATGTCAGCCAAGATGTTTTTTTCCTTCATCCATTCATTTTTGTTTTGGACATTTTACTGTTTGTTATTTATGATTTGGTTTGCTTTTGGGAGGGTTTGCACATGGCCAAGAAAAACAGGAATTTCAGCCCTGTACGCTACAACACTGACTTTTGAGAGCATTGTTCCTGCAGAAGTGAAGGCTCTGCTTGTAAGCAATGAGTGCAATCTGTCTTTTCGTAGTCGTCTGTTGGCTACAGACCAGCAGCTCGTGGCAGTTCGGTGGAAACTGACGCTAGTGGGCGAGTGAAAGCAACAGCTGATGTTTTCATGATGCAATCCTAGCACAAAGCGGGTAAGGGCATCATCAGCAGCTCAACAGTCTCTTTTATTTAGTTGTTATTTACTCAGCAGTTCGGCCCGTGGGCTCATGTGCATGACTCCGTGGCACAGACGGGGATTGGTGTACAAATGTGCACCGACATCGTAGGCAGCTCAGTCTTGTCATATCAAGTCGAAGAATAAACTTTCAAAACAGCTTTTTTCTTTTTTAAAAATTATTACTTCTATGAACATAAGCCTTAAGCAGATGGCTGCGTTTCGGTGTCTGTTTACTTGTTTTCAGTGGTGGCTGTTGCTGTTCATTTTATTCTATGTTTTATTTATTCCAAACAAACTGCAAATGTAAGATGCATCACTTCCTGTAAGCTAGAGGATTCTTCCCAGGAAAAGACAGGCCAATCCAGCAAAAGCTTTTACATCCTGGATATAGACTATATCATTATTGTTTTATATCAGAGGGTAGGAGACAAAGTAGTAAAACAAAAAGTGGCTTTAAGCAGGAAGCCTTTGTCTCTCATTTGGAGGACTGTTTAGTTGTCAGCCATCTAAACAGGGGGGGCAGACTAGAATAGTAAAAAGGCTTCACGTTTGTTGTTTCGAAATTGCTGGGATTGCAATTTTCGGGAGACTGCCTATGACATTTTCATTAGCAGGCCTTATCTTTAGTATTTTTTGTGATTGTAGCAGCTATCCTAACTGTATTGAAAGTGGTTTAAACATGCTATTTCAAGCTGTGTAGTTTTAGATTGGACATGTTTTATGGTTGAAAATGTGTGGTTTTAATCCACTCTGTGTGTTTTAGTTTTACAGTAACTTCATATGGGAAGCAACAAATAATCGACTTGAACCAGGAAACCTTTGTCCCTCGTTTGGAGGGCTGTTTAGCTATCTGCCAATCTAAACAACCTTCTGGGAGGGCAGAAAAAAAGATTATCAATGAAATTGATGTAAGTGTATTATCTGTGGATGAAATAACCATTTAAAAGCAATTGCTTGCAGCCACATACCCACAATTCCCGATAAACAATAATAGTTTTTATACTTTGATCAATAATAATAATGATTTTAAATGTATACAGTTAATAATAATTGTAACAGTGGTTAAATTGGAATATTTAGTTGCCAAAGAAAGAAGCAGAATTCATGGAGAATTCCATGAAATTAATTTAATTGTATTGTGGCAAATATGTTTCTTGTCACAGACAAACTCCAAAGTGGTGTTCTTCTTTTTAGATACTCTCGGTTGATGGTATAATAACACAAACCTATACTCTAGCAAAGCAAGCAGAATAACTCAGCGGACTAAATTAATTGGCATTTATTTCTCCACGAGCGCCAATGACAGAAACATGGAGTGCACCCAGTCAGAGCTCTGTATTCCAAAAGGTTTTCGAATGGCATTTGGATTTTTGCATGTTTCCTTCTGCCAACAGGAATGAGCAATTAAAGGCATGTTGCACTCAAGGAAGATGACGGCACTTGGCAAAAAAATCACAGGTTGCTGCTCAACCCTCAGAAAATTAGCAATTAACACCTGCTCTTCTAACCTCGCTCAACCCTCCTGGCTCACAGTAATTATTTTCAAAGCTCTCACTACCCCATTAAAACCAGATATACAAACACGTCTATGTGCGTATATCTGCCTGTCTATCCGACTCAGTAATTTTTTAACACTTAAACACACACTCAAGAGCTGAATAAATAAATAAAAGCCCTTTCTGTTCATGTTCTGACACAGTTAACAGGCCAAAACATAGAACATGTTACAGCTACGTATACGTCCTGTCCTGTATTTTATTTATAGTCAGAAAAATCCTGAAGCTCACCAAGGGTCTTACACACACACACACACGCAGACTCACACTCACACAAGCACACTGGAGGGTGGCCTCTTAGCTATTCCTGCTCCTTCCATTACAGAGCAGCAACATGGTGCATTTGCTGATGCACTACACTTAGTGGCAGAAAGGTATACACTCGCTGTGAGTTGGTTGAAAAGTTTTGTCAAGACGCTGAAAAAGAGTTCACAGAATAAAAAACAGTGTCTGGACTCTGACTGCATGTCATTCGTGTCTGTTTTGTGATGCATCAACTAGGGTAAGAAATTACATGGAAACCAAGGTGCATCTGTTCCCTGAATATTATGTACTCTCCTGCACTAATGCTTTTAAATATGGCCCCAATTATGCCCTTTCCTGGTTTTATAATTTTTTATTTTTTTTGGGGGGGGGGGGGGGTAACAGCACATATTCTCATGGTAATTGCTTTCAACGTTCTATGATTTCAGTGAACTTTGAATTGCTCTGGGAAAATCAAAGCTCATCTCTTTGGTTTTTGGTCAAGATTTAGATGAGACCATCAATAACACTCTCATATCTCTATGGTAATGTGAAATATGAACCACAGCTTGGAGATTTGTTAGCATAGCATGGCATAAAGGATGGACCTCTTCATCCACTTTGAATGCTGAATTTGTCTTTTGTCTTCGATAGAAACTTAGTGGAAATGTTATCACCACAGGTTGGCAGAAAACCAGCAGACACATACAGCCTGGTCTCACAAGCATTAAAACTACAATATACAATACAGTATATAAAGCAGAAGCTATTCATTTCAACTGAATCACCATGATCTGTGTATTCCTTGAAGGTGGCAAAGTAAGTAGCTCATTACCTGTTTGGTCTGACCTCGTGTCGCATCATAAACTAATTCATAGGAGAAGAATACTTGCTGTTAACCGTCTATCTTGAATTAATTGAAAGAAATTGAAGAGGGAACTCAATGCCAGGGAAAGAAAAGAAAGAACGAAAGATGCTCAGCCGTTGTGTTTGCACCGGCTGTAATTATTTCTTTCACTTTTATTCTGCTGTAACCTTTTAGAGAGAACCTCCACTTATATGCAGTATTGGCATCAGATTCACATGAATCAGACAAGGCTTTTGTGGATTAGTGGCCTTCCAAGCAGCGCAGTGCAGTCTGTGTAACATCATTTAAGTCAGAGGGTGAAAGTGTGTCGGCTATGAAACTTTCAATAGGAACATGGAAAACTGTCCTCTATCTGGCCTCAGCTATTAAGTTCCCTTAGACTTCAGTAAGCTTGCGGGTAGACTGTTTGCTTACGCTCTGCTGAAGGGTTTTTTCTATTTTCTGTGTCGTCTGGGAGAGTAAACACAGACAGCTAAAGGACAAAAGATAGACAGAAAAGAAAAGAAAGGAACTGTCAAGTGGGAAATGAACAACAATCATGATTTGATGTGGAGACAGTAGTGCTGGGTATTGCTGCTGATTTACTGACTCGATTTGATCCGATTTGATTCAATATTGATTCATTTAGTGATATTTCAGTTTTAATACTAATTTTGCTTGGTTGTGAAAGAGATTTTCAGAAAACTAATGTTGCAAATTGTACAAAGATTGAACTCTAACCTGGTGCATTATTGAATATAATAATGTTTATGTTAAAAATGGACCCAAAAGCAGTTATATTAATGCACATTTATTTAACATGACTCATTCCAGAAGTTAACAGTGCAACTCTTCAGTACAGTCATGGGTGATAATCCAAGTACTGCAATCAATGAGTACATTTCAGCAGTAAATGGACACAAAACGAAAACAGCAGCGCGCCGCTTTGTGATCTCGCGAGAGTAACAAACAGGCATACAAATGACTTAAGGATTTTATGAATCGATATCAGACCCTTTCAAATGAAGATCGATATAAATTGAAAAATCTATTCTTTAAACCCAGCCCTAGTAGACAGTTAATAGCAATGGGCAGAAAAACAGAAAGAGCAGGAATGAGAACAAGAGAAAGACCGACCTTACTCTGCCCAGCTGAGGCTTGGGGAATAGCACTGAGCCTTTCAGAGGAGACATGATTTATTTAAACCAGTTTACATGAGGGAGCAACATCACGCAGTTTTCCTCTCTTCTAATTCTTCTTCCCTTTAAAAAAAAAGAAAGAAGTAGGGATACCTCCCCTAAAACTGTGCTCAAAATAAAGATGTGTCAGCCTGCTGCATTGGGAAGATGATGGAAATAATAATTAAAAACAAACAAAAAACATTCTGAATGAATAGAAACATCTGAAAAACACAGCAGGAAAACAGAGAGATGAAACAGATAAGCAAACAGATGCAGGTTTGTTGTGGGCGGGTGACGGGGTAGGTGACAGGGTAACATTTTAACATCATCAGTGTTCATTTTTTCTCCTGCAAAAGCACAAATATGCTCAGTAGCAGATGCCAAACATCTGTTGGCATCTCAGCAAAAGGTTGTCTCGAGTTAGGGTTTATTTATAGTCTTAAATGCTTGACAGAAAACCTACATTACAACCTAGAGGATAACGGATTTACGTGGACAATGAGAGACATTTAGCCTCTATTGTCTTCTCAGTCCGCATTGAAAACTATTATCGCTGCTGTATAATGTTATCACCCGGGTGCATTGTGTTTGTCTGTGGTGTAAGTTATTTCAAGCCTGACATAAAAAAACAAAACACCTGCAGTAAAAGTCTCAGGTTTGGGTGTCAGTCCTCAGAGCAAAGGCAGAAGTAGCAATTTCTCCACTGTCAGCCTCAATTGACCAGAGAGCACTGCACAGAACCACACAGCCACAACAAGTGTGCTGGTCTTCTTCAGCTGTTTGACTTGGACTGTCCCACCCTTCCCTGTTTTTCCCATCTATGCACCCACCTTGTTTTTTTTTTTATACACTCTCCATACAACAATTTCACAGGAATAATCCCCCAAACACAGCAAATACAACAGACTGGTGATGTATAGTGTTCCACTCCAACATGCTCACAAATAGCAGACAGACACACGCATCAACACACAAGACTTTCCTGCTAATTATCCTCTTTTTGCCACTTAGAAGTGAAGCCTGATTGCACCTCTGCATGATAAATGCTCCTGTCTAAACCGTTCTTCTTTTAACTGCTGCTGCTGCCTTAACCGGCTTAAACAAAGAACTGGGTGTTTGCAAATGGATGAAGTTATTTATCACTAGGCTGCAAAGAATGTCTTCACTGAACGGGTAGTTGTATTTTTATGTTTTAAATCTACTGCTGTTCATTATCTTTACACAAAGAATAGATTCAGCTATTAAAACGTATCATTTACAGTGAGGATTCATCAACCACATGCAGCTTTTTTCAGCTAAACTTAGAGTTCTAGTTCTGTGTTGATATTTCTCTCAGCCTTTCACCACAAAACAGCAGAGTCTCATGACGCAGTCGTGGTACCTCCATATGCCCCACAGGTAATGAGCTGAATTGAATTTAGAAAGCAATTATAAAACATCTGGAGGAAAAGCACCTCTTTATCTTCCGTGTATTTCGACAGTCTTGTGTTATTTATACCATCGTTGTTTTTCTTTAATTCAACTTTCATTTTTTTTGCAAACTTTTAAACCTCAGCCAAGCATAAGATTTATTTATTTAAACTAATTAAGAATATTATTATTTTTTTTTTTAGATTTCTTTCATTTCATTCTAGGCTAGGTTTTGTGCAAAAATCATGAAAAACAGAGGAGTTTTTCTGTGCTGTGGCTTCACAAATTAAAGAGGTGAGCAAGGAGCAATCAAGCACATTAATCTGTCAACGTCTTTGATGAGCAGCTACAGTAAGAGAGGAGAACATATTTTATCTATTAGTGAATAGAGCAGCCTCTGAAAGGCTCTTATTGGTTACTGAAAAGCGATGTAAAGGCTAAAATCTGCTTTGAGGACAGAAAGCCAGCGCAGAATGACATTTATTGTACCTTTGCAGGATACACGAAAATAATTCCTCTAAGCAGGGGAGTAGCTGTGTTGAGCCACTGTATCCACATCAGCCGGCTGCCATCCCTTATCTCTCTTTTCCTGTCCTTCTTTCTCTTCTCTCCATCTCACCCCCTCTTCCTTCTCCTCCACCTTCTCCCCCCAACGCCCTTATCTCTGCCTATGACTTTTCCTCTCTCTGTCGTCTCTTTTGCAACTCTCCTGCTCCCTTCTGCTCTATTTCGGTATCATTGCTTTTCTAGTTTAGCCCTGTCCCTTACCCCAATCTCCTCATTTACCCCTCCCCCCCACCATTTAACCCCCGCAACTCTCTCTACATCTGCAGCACAAACACGCACACCTCTCTCCCTCCCTCTCTCTCTTATGTATACTGTAACCCCTCCAGTGCATCATCTGTCAGTCATTTCACACACAGTGGGAAATGTTTAGTCCAAAACTTTCCAACACCCATCTTCCAGTGATAGGGTAGGAATCCTCCAATTATTGATAAATATAATGAAGGTTCCTCATTTTTCATGCAAATGACTTGCTGCTACAAGTAATTAATAGATGAAACATCACGCTGTTTCCGTCAATCAAACGAAAAATTAGTTTCACTGCATTTTTTGGAGTTTCAAACACAATATCAGACCACAGTTGAGTGCTGTGTAGATTTTAATGAATTATTTATTGGATCAAAAAGAAAGCAAAAAAGTATAAACATGATCTTAGGTAGTAGGCTGTCAATCAAAAAACTCTTCACCCAAAGCCGATGTGCACTGTACTCTGTGGAACTGCACATTGATCTTGATTCACACTTTACAATCCTGCAGGGACAAGCACTATTTTAGCCCTGAAGCTTGGGGATAACAGATCAGTGCTAAAGATCTACAGCTGCAGAGATGGAGCTGCCTTCCACATTAACATATTGTCGTTTCACCACGGCTCTCCAAGTTCTTCCTCTTAAAGTATTTATCACGCACAAGCTGTCTACCAAAGTTGTATTACACGTTACGCCTGTACTGTACAGTACACTGTGTGCCACTGTCGAACCTCCATCATCCTGTGAATGTCACTGCAAGTTAACAAAGAGAAGGGGGAAATGTTGTTCTGGCTTATTTTGGTTTTCCAAGCTCCTTTTCTGTGCTCTGGCACGTTTTTTGCAGCTCCACACTCCTCTTTACCAGTGCATTGTGGGAAAATAGACCGTGTACAATTTGCAGTCTGCCTTATTCAACTGTATCACCTTTGTATTTAAAGACTTTGTGTTTCCTCTGTTTTGTCCATGCTTCCCATGTAGAAGCTCTGGTGTTGTGCAGGATTGTTTAATTTTCATTCAGTTCTCTTAAATGGCCTCTGTTCGCCAGCGTGTGCTCAGTATATGATGTGTTTTATAGCTGCTCCGAGCAGTCACCCTCAGTGGTGAAGTGACCTCAGGCCGTAATAAAAAGGGCTTACTGTAGATACAACATTGTTGCAACATCAGAGTGACAGTTCACTCTTTGACACTGGCTGGCCAATAACTGCATGAGGTGACCTGAGATGTTTGGATTGGCAGCTTCAGAAAGTTTAAACTGCACGCCGATTTTAACGTTGGAAAGGTTGTTTTGTGTGTGTGTGTGTAGGGGGTGAGTGTTGTCAAGGCTTTTTGATTGCCCAACATTAGAGTAGCTGCTCGCTCAGTGCCCTGCTTGAAAGCCTTTACAGCAGTATATTTGCTAAAGGACAGAGGAGTGCTCTCTTTTGTGTAACCTCTGAGCTGCTACTGCCCCATTTTCTCTGGTAGTTAACAAAGTACTGTGTGTACAGTATGTTTATGTTTTTTTTTTACCTACCTGCACTGTGTAAGGATAAATCAAAATGTAAAACACATGCGGGTACTCTGTATTGACCTGACTAAAACAGATCAGTCAGTCACACCTCACTGATGTCCACCGGTTCACAGTATTGAGTGAAAGAAACACTGCAGGTTTCATTGGATTAACCCTTTCACCCCTGTCTGTTCCAGTATAGCTCATAGACAGCTCCCAGCTCAGTTAAAGAAAGACCATACAACCATGAGTTATATTACATTTTCAATGTAATATCTTGACCTTATTAATATATAATGCTGTTATAATGTGAAATAACAAAATAACCTGTAGGTCATTGATCGGAAATTGCCCAAGAATAGGTGAATGTAGATTTTCTGTGCATTCACTTGGTTACATCTTCAGGTCGGCCTTGGGTGAAGAAAACTTTATCCTGACAAAGCAGATCCCATCTAACCATAAAGAAATATCTCCAGTAAAAGGCAGCTGCTCTTGTCCTCCTCCCCTCAGCCCCATTCATGGACTGTAGTCAATTCTACTATCAGCCGAGAGAAATTAGATGATAGTGAAGAGACACGCTGAAGATTAAACTGCAATCAGCCTTTGCAGGGGCTCAATCTTTACAGCCTGCTCCTTGAGAGGTACAGCTGCAGAGGCCCTCGTGCAAAAGAAAATGGGGCTATACAAGCCAGATTTAATCTGAATATTAGATACACTTTGTCAGTGCACATTGAGTGTGCCATGGATTTGAAAGCCCAGTACTACGACCTATCATATCATGCCTTTAAATGTGAATGCAATACGAGCAAAGAGCAGTCACTCGGCTGTTTAATGAGTATCTGAATTGACTTTTTCAGCAAATATATGACACGAGCTGTCAGTTTGTCACACCGGCTGTGACAGGTACCGACTGTGGTTGGATCTACCACACAGGCAGTTTCAAGGACTAAGGCAGGTGTTTATATGTCTGTGGAGAGATTTTGTCGCTGTGCAGGATTCAGTCGGGAAACTTCCCCGATGTGTAGTAGCGATCAGAGTAAATGCAGAGTTTAAAGATGGGTGTGGTGTGAGCCACAGCTACTGAGTGCTCACAGATCAGAATGTCAACATGCTGACAGGTGTTGCACATGGTCTCTAATTATGCATGATTTTTCTCTTACCAAAAATACAGCACTGTATACATACAAAAACACACTCTATATCGAGGGCTTGGAGCCAGAGGGGCGTAAGTGGCTTTTGACAAACTTTACAGGAGAGACAAAACAAAATTTTGACCACACTTCAATCAACTGTATTCATTAACCTTAAACCACAACATTGCAACCACTGACATACTTATATGAATGAGTATTTATGTAATAAACTTATGGCATATTAACACAATGAACATGTTCTAAAACATTTTAAAATCAAAAAAATATGTCAAAAACGTCAGATACGCCCTTTTGGCACCAAACATTTCCAAGTCTTCTATGGACATATTGGGCGTATCTGCTGAACAATGCATTGAATTGATTGAATAATTAACACTTGAATAACACTTGAATAAGTAATTAATTTTCATTTAACTCATTCATTAATTATTTCAAAAGGGTCCTATGTTGCCCGCTTTTGCCGATCAATTGACTCTCTCTACTTATCTGGACTGTCTCTATCTATCTGGCCTGTCTAGCCTCTACCTGGTCTTTTTACTGTATTAAACTTAACCAACTCCTTTCTTCATTGCCTAAACCCAACCAATGGGACAATTACACTTCTCACTCAAAGTCACAACTCAAATTCTCACTCCAAAATAGGCAAAAATCTGCAAAGTCACAACTCCACTGCAGGTATGGGACCAAAAATGGCATGTTCCCCGGGTCCTTTTGGGGAAAAGTGGGGAACATAAAACCCTTTTTCTAAAAAAGGGTTCTATGTTCCCCAGTCACACACAAAACAGGTACATAGGAGCCGGGGAACATAGGGATGACCCCAGTAAGGCTCTCAAGGCATGATTCTGTCTTACTGTCATCACTCTTGTGAGGACATACATTCAAAAACAACTCTGACTCATCTTCAACTTCTTCAATATAGGATTAATCAGTTTGTTTCATAATATTCATCAAAATCTTTTCTGCCACAGACAGTTCCATGTCTGCAGTTTTCTCAGCCATTTTCAATGCTGTTTAAGGGCAACAACTACGCTTACGCCCTTCTGGCTCTGAACAAACATGTGGGTCCTACATGGATTTACATGGATTTTTCAGGGCCAGAAGGGCGTAAGTCCACTTAGGCCCTTCTGGCTCCAAACATTACTCACACTTTTGTGTTAGGTCTTCATTGTTTTGTTGCTTTATTCAATACAGTTTGATCTCAGATAGGTCTTTTTGGCACCATTGGATAGAGCTCATCAAGACCTTTCTTTTGATATATAGAACTCATTTTCGCCCAAAATGCCACTTACGCCCCTCTGGCTCCAAGCCCTCGATATGTAGTGACAACCTGGACACTTTAATGCAAAAATGCCAAACAAATAGTTGAGGATTACCATATATAAGTGTTAATTCATGTCAGTAAACTGAAGATTTGTATGTTTAGGACAGTTTTAAATGTTTGTTATACATATAAGACATGTGTGAAAGAAGGTTTACCAGTACCTTGACATGTTTTGACGGATACTTCCATCTTCCTCAGAAGTGTTACGGAAGTATCCTTTGAAACATGTCAAGCTACTGCTAAACCTTCTTTCACACGTCTTGTATACTGTATAAGAACTTTGCTGCAACTATTCAAAAACAGACACTATGAACCCTTTTGCTCTATCAGTTTTAAATGTATTTCATAAAGAAGTTTTTAAACTGTAATGGAATAGCTTAACATATCTTTAATATGATTTCAAAGAGTAGAACCAACAGAGAGGTTCTTCCTCAAAGCTAAAGCAAAAACTCATGTTCACCAGTGTAATTCGATATGCATCCAATCATATTCATTGTTTAAAGGATGTGAATGTCACTCAGAGGCTACTGTACTGTAGATAAAGTTTATATGAGTATTCTTTCAGACCATAATCCTGCAAAACACACAGACACATACATACACACACACACACACACACACACACACACACACCTGACATTGCAAAGCCTTTCAAGCCAGAATGACCCACAAACCGTAACAGCAAATAGGCAGCGACTGGAATTATAGATCATATGAATTATGGATATAGGAGTCTGATGGAAACAAGGAGGCATGTTGTTCTTTGTGCTTGTTTCCTGAAGGCTTGGTTTTGCAGAGGTGAACTACTCACAGCAGGAGTCCTGTGGTGCTGGATTGCTTTTGAATTGGCTTTACAAGTTGCTAAAAAAAAAAAAGGACATCAGTGTATGTACTGCATAATATCAATAAAATTTGAGTTTTAAAAACTGTGAATACAAAATACATACATTTAGATTGTAAAACATGTCAGATATATAACTTTCATTGATTCACAGCTCCATGGCGTTCTACTCTGTTAGCAGCATGGAAGGTCATGGGGTTATGGTTAATATTTAATATTTTAGCATTCAGCTGGGATGCTAAACTGCTAGAACATTTGCACAAGGGAGAAGAGCCCACAGCAAAGTGACTCAGTAATGGCCAGTACAGTAAGGTAAGGTTTATATTGCCGACATTAGTAACCACAGGTCAAACTAGAATAAATAAGGCCATCACACCTGAACTCATCACTCTGTTGAACCAGGCAGAGATGCATTTTATTCATATCAATTTTGATTTACAAGAAGACTGATGTGTTATTTAATTCGATTTCAATCAGGTATTTTTCTAAAACTAGCTTAAAAAGATCAAAAGTTGTAACCATTAAGCCATTGATTCACTTTTAATCTGTGATATTTTCTAAACGGCTCACGGGGCTTCCATGTAAAGCACAGCAGCACTGCGTCAAGCAGTTTAGCTCTGGTAAATGAATGAAAACAGCTTTGCCAGTCCCAGCAGAAAGCCTTGACCTTTGCCATATGTCATATGTTTCATCTCCCGTCGTGTCTTACACCATCAGAAATGCAATGAGTATGAAATATTCAACATCCGAACAAGCAATATCTCCTTCAAGAAAACATCCGAATCAGTTGTGAATATAAAGTAGGGGGATTCCTTGCCGTTGTTTTTAATGTTTAATTTTTTTTTATAATTTATGTTTTGCACTCTCCTCTGTACGTTTCCACAAATTACCATTTGTCAAGTACAGTACAACCAATTTCAGCTGGTGCCTTGTTTTTCCTCCTCAATATCCTGTCTCATTCAATTTTAATTACAGCTCCTTGGATTTATGCTAGCCCGAACCCCTCAGATCAGTCGTAAACACCTTGTTTACAGCCCCACTTTTGCATGTTGCACTGAAGACTAGATCAAAAAATTACAACGTGATCCATAAACAACAGCCTGTCATGTAAATTTGAATGATTTAGCAGCAGAAAATGAGAAGTCTCTCACACACAACAAGGTGTGTCTGAGATCTGGGCCGGTAACACACACACACACACACAGCACAGTGCCTTCCCCACAGGTGTATATCTGCATTATGTGAAATTCACAAATCAGTGTGAGATTGATGTGTGGCCTGGCTGTGTGTGGTTGATGTAGCATGCCAAAGAGGAAACAACGGGGTGTTGATTAGGTGTGTCCACAACATTCAATTTTGTTGTCGTAAAATAGAAAGGATTGTTCTGTGTCTCGGCATGAGTGAGTGACCAGCCTTTTCTCACTTTTTCTTTCTTTTTTCCTTTTTTTTTTTTTCCTTTCAGACCTCATACGGTATGTGAGCCTTTGCGAGAACAACATGCTTTTCTGTGCCTGTAATTTCCCGGCCTGTGACAGCCATATTAAGGTGTAATAATAGAGCCATTAGCCAGGGATGATGACAGTGGTTCCTTGATGCATTGCTTGCTCGATGCAAAATCCACTTTTCTCCCATTTACCCGCACACATGTGCTTTTTCCTCCTGTCATCGTATCCGGTGCTAAATGCATTGACTTTTAGTTGCAGTAGATCAGAGAAGAGGTGAGCCACTCTGTAGCCACACCCCCACTTTTCCTCGGTGAGCTGTAATTTACAGATGATCACAGATCTGAGCTGAACGACTCTTCAGTCGAGAGCGATCTTTCTTAGAACGCAGGTGCACAGACAGCTCTTGTGACTGGCGGGCCGTGCACCGCCAAAATGCTCTTTTACACAGCTAAGTCATACAACGTGCATAAAAGGAAATCATTTGTCTGTACAAATGTTCTTTCCCATGATCATTTCTCCCCTGATCAAATACAGTAGATAGCAAAAAAAAAGCTATTTTCTTCTTTCTAACAATTTCCCCTTTCCTCTAATTTTTTTTCAGTAATCAAATGTCACAGATCAGACTTCAAAAGATAAATCAAACTTTATGCACCTTACTCAGTTCTGGCTGGGCACTGCTTTTGAAAATAACCCGAGGCCTTTTTTGCTGTTTATTATTTATTCATTTTTTTTTAGCTGTGAACAAACCTGTGGTCTACCCACAAGCATATCCAGTAGAAACTCCCGTTTCCTGCATGTTCAACTACTTTGAACGACTCTGCAATAACCTTTTTATTTTTGTATCTCTGTTTGGGCTGACATGTCACACCAAAACCTATAGTGACACTACTGAACAAGACAGAAGAATCTGTCGAAACAAAAAGTACAACCCTCCTTTGTCTGATATATAAGAAAACCTAGCTATTGTAAATTAGTAGACATAATGAATTCCATCCAATTCCTAGGTTTTATGACAGTTTTCATACAATTTCTTTCCTCTACATATTACACGTTAAAGCTGTATTTATCTGACAAGTCAAGGTTTCAATGATGGAGGATTACAGTACATAATAAAAGTATTAATTTTACAGATTTTTTTTTTTTTTTTACAGTATAGAAATAATTGTTTTATAAATTTTGACAGGTCCAAAATATATAAATATTTACATCTGGTTACTTCAATGTATTTTATTTTCTGCACACTCAAATTACTCTATCTATCTTTTCACTTTGTGTCGTTCAGATCTGTCAAATTTTATCAAAACACCAATATACTGTAAACACATACAGTATATCCCTGACATACATCCACCCACTCCCTCAGATGAAAGCGAGTGAGACATGACTGTGTCGCCAGCCAATTTCTCTCGCATACATCAACAACAACAATATCTAAGAATAGTCATGCACTGTGGTCTTTATGTATTTATTTACACTACTAAGATCCAAAAGAGCTTAGGGATATGACTTGTCATTTCACTGAAGGTGCGATTCTAACATCTCTGATCAGACACACTCTCTCTCACACACACACACACACACACACACACACACACACACACACACACACACACACACACACACACACACCTGCTTCAGTTCAAATAAACAGCAATACGGCAGCGGTTCCATAGGAAATGACATGCAACTAACAAGATTTCAACTCCAAGTCTGCCATCTGGAGTTACACATCTTCACTTGACAACTGTGATTGTTTTCTGAAAGAGCAAACGCACGTGCGTATGTGCACAAACAACATCTCCACATCTATACACACACACATTTGTGTCTGTGCAACTAATGTTTTAGTTTTATCACAGGCAATAATGACTTTTTAATTAAGTTTCTCTTTTAAGGATTGCCACCTGCTGCCACATACACATTGCAGGATATGCACACGCACACAGATATGTTGATATGTTGATTTAGCAGCTTTAACATTCATACACACAAGCAAGGGCAGAAACAGTAAAGAGGGGGAAAAAAAGCTGAATACCATCTGATTGGGTTATAAATACTCTCAATGGGATCTCTGGCTCATAAAGATTATCGGTAGCACACAGAGCACAGCAAACAGTGCATGTTTGTGGCATTGGTGGTGGTGATGGTGGGTGTATGTGTGTGTGAGACAGAGATATAGAGAGACAGAGAGAGAGAAAGGCAGAGTGTGCATTCAGAAAAATTCCATCCGGAGTGTCTTCAGCTTGCAGGGATGAAGCCTGAATATTTTATTTGACTCGAGCGAGCTCAAAAGAAGACAGGAACAAAAAAAAGAAGCCAACTCTGGCTTGTAAAAGAGTCGGTGTGTCTAAAGGTTCTCCACTTCACATGATTGCGCCCTTCACACTTTTTTATATATGGGTTTTGTGGCGTCAGTCCAATTACCCAATCATGTACCTAGAATGAAGGCGGCTTTAAGAGCACTCCAATCAATACTGTGGGCATTTCAGCCCAAATCTCTGTGCAGGAGGAGTCTGTTCAAGATCACCTAGAAAAGACATGGAGCCCAACTCGCCAACTGGTGCATTTGACAAATCTTGTAATGGATATTTTGGTGATTTTCCAGTGGACAAAGTAGGCGTGCTGGATCAGTAATGCTCCTCCTTACTCCAACAAAACCCTGGATTCTGTTCAGCCAGTTTGATTGGCCTAGTTGGCAGTGTGTGGAGTCGCCAATTTGATCTGACCCTTCTGCTCATATCATGACGTCAAAGTCAGGTGTGTCTTTAATGGACTGTTGCTAAACCTACGTAGAATTTCTCAAACAGACCTTTCAAGCTTGTGAAATTTTGTGTTATGGTTGAGTTGTTTGTTTCAGAGAGTTTCGTAAATTACATACTTTGCTTTCAGCCGCACCAACCTGCTGTAAATACCTGATGAATACTTACAGTATGACTCATACTGTAGGCTAACAGCCTTTGACCATTTGACACATACAAAGTGTTGAAGTTAATGGCAGGAAGAAAACATGATAAACATCTCTATGTGCAAACTAATATTGGAATTTTTATTTCATCTGTGGTAAAAACTGGGACAATATTCTACCACAGTAAATTTCATACCTTTTAGCTGCTTCAATATCTTGTTTCGTCAGGTTTCTCTCTGCCTGCCACTGTCCCCATCTTCTGTGCAGCATGTTCCACAGGGACGGTGATGTAAATTCAGATTATATACCATCTTCCATATACACCCCACATCTTCCACTGAATGGGCTTTTCTTAATGCATGCTGGGAGAAACTGGAGTAACACTGAAGATGATATTAAGCGGAAAGGTATATTCATGATTCTCAAATTCACTTAAGGTTCACAATATCAGGTCTTTTCAGTCAAATAAAAACCTGAAATATAATATACAGTATATGTAGCAATATTAAACCCTATTACTAATATTAGAAGTGGAGAATCAGGGTGCATTTTACACAGTGCCACCTTCCGGCCCAGCCGCTGCTCCTCTGAATGTTGCACCTCTGTGCTCTGACAGTGTTTTTGTTTTGGGCTTCTCCTCTGGCGTCTTGCCTCGTCCTCTCCTGAATCCAGAGAGAGCCCTCTGCTCGGTAGCATCTGCCAGAAGATTGGAACTGATTCTGCCTCAGGTTTATGTTGATGTTTTTTGTTTTTTTGCTGTTTTCAAATGCAAACAAAACCCCCTACATCACAGTGTAGATTGGCATTGCACCTGTCTAGGCACTCCAAATTTCAAAGAGGCATTTCTGTGAACGCGTGGCAGGGACAGGGGGGATGGCATCGAACAGAGGGCTGGTGTAAAGATTGAAACATTTTGTGTTTCTTCTGCCTCACATTGTTCGTCCATTAAAACACCCACTGGACTAGTTTTGTATGGTGTTTCTGAAAGCCTGTTGTATGATTCAGATAAAAGCAAAACATGTGCACTTGAAATCTTTTCACTCGACTCCCATAAAAATACATGAAATGAGTGAATGGATTTTTTTTTTTTTTGGCTGGACTGATTTTTAATCTGGTTTTGAACAGCCAATTTGGACATCTTATTTTTAAATCCGACTCAGTAAAAGCCTATAGTTTTGTGTTGATATTTTTCTGCAAGATGGTGGCAACTCGTGCCAGTTTAGGCTTAAACTTGGAGCCAAAGACAACAGTGCTTTAAAGTGCAAAGTAATGAATTCAACTATGATGCTGAAATGAAGCATGTTTGTTTGAACCTTAGGACGGCACAGTCTCCAATATCAAAATCCTCACAACAGACAACCTTGGGAGCGCCTGTAACAGCTGGTGGACGTGATGACTTTGACTCAGGTTCTCCTCTCTCTGGATCCAAAAAGGCAAACAGAGCTGTCACAGATGTTTGGATGACGCCTGCTCATTTCTCTTAATCACTCCCCTGTAATGACTATGATGGTCAAAGGATTTCCCATGAGCTCCGGCTTTGTGTACACAGTGAAACAGGAGATCAGGCTGAGGAAATGCCAATGTAAATCCTGGGCACTTGTGGATATTTACCTATTCAGTGAGCTTCCATTGTCTTTGACTTTTAGCCATTCTCTGTAAACTGACAGCACTTTGAACACTGTTTATATGGCAACACAGATGCCATGTGAATAAAACATGGAGAACTATTTTGAACTGTAGCTATTCTGTTTTGGATCTAGGAAAAAGAAAAATACTGTACATGTAAACACATGCAATAAAATACCCAATATTAGATTATTGTTTAATAGAAGAAGAAAAAGACAAAGCAGCAAAATTATAAGGTTTTTGTTGCATGTTGGGATCTCTCCGCTCATTGTTCCGGGTTTGTAGCTTGCAACTGTAATGTTATGGTTGTTTTGATTTGGCCTCATTAGGAAGCTGTTTCTTCATATTTTAACTTTGGTCCACATCTGTTTGCTTGTAAATCGGTCTCATAAAGTGATTGTTTGATGTTGGCAAATGGTGCTTGCAGCTTGTTTTCAATGCCCCCAAGTGGCAAAAAGAGAAAAAAGTGGGGATTTGCCTCAAGTTAAATTGAGGTCAGTTGTAATAACTTTTGCATTTAAAACCAAACGGCAATTTTATTCTACAAAGTAATTTCTTTCATCACATCGTAATTGTGCAGCACAAAGATTATTCATGTTATCAATCTGTAAAATGGAAAATGGAATGGAGTGGATATAAAAATGTCGGATTGGAGGATTTCCCGTTGGAAAGATGAAGACATATCTCATGGAAAAAGAAAACTATTTTGGGCAGATTTTTTGATTGTAACCATCCATATAGAAACAGGATGCATCTTATTCCCACACCCTCTGTTCTCTGCACTGCGTGTAAACATTTTTGGCATATGGCTGAAAATCAGATGAACCCAACAAAAAGATTTCCCTGGAGTTTCAATTAACGAAAACCCTCATGTGAGGCCCAAATGTGTTGTGCTTGTGCATGCAGCACATACCTTCACTCCACCATCCAGTTTGCAGCTGTAATCAACCCGATATATAATACTCAGTTTTCATTTTTAACCTCCTCAGAATATCACTTTGCTTGATTTAGTTGGCCAGGGTTTGTTGATCCCTGAAACACAAGCTTAGCATTAGACTGCCACCAAGCAGCTTGGGGTTAACAGCCTTGGTCATTAATGGGGACATTTTTCTTTTAAATGGTGTCTTTCACATTAACTTTCACATCTAGCCTTTAATAACAATTAAATATTGCCTGCCCACTAAACTCATCAGAGTCAACAATTTTCTGTGTGTGTAGCCCTCAGGCTGTTGCCACCCAACCACCCAGCTTTGATAATGTTTTTACAAGTGCTATTTTAGCACCAGACAGCACAGATGATTCACAATAAGTAGACTAGATACATTTGACCATAAAGAGAATATATATATCCCCCGATACTGTTGTCAGTCAGAAACCTGCTCAACCCGACATGTGTAGAATCATTTTAAAAAAGCTATTTGACAAATTTCAGGCCTCATATTGTTGTAAAATTGCCGTGAAGTATCCATTAACACTGGCAGACATAAAAGAGTCGGACAACAACCATTCATGCGGCAAACTACGCAATTTAGGACATCAGTTGTGGATGTAGATGAGGGTACTGAAGAGCAGACGTTTCTCAATATCCTAAAATGGTCGTCTTATTATATGCTGAATACATACTGTCCTGTCTTTTGTGGTGTGGAGCACCTAGAGTTTCACTGCTTCCCTGGAACTACAGTAGGTTATTGTATTGCTGCATTGTGAAATCAATTCAGAGAAATGCAGCAACATATTGCAGCTATCAGATAATCATCCGAGAGTGATTATACTGTAGATCATTTCAAGGCAGTATCAAGCTGGATTTTTTGGAAAATTTAATTAGACACCCAAAAAGAAATTATAAATAATTGGTTTTCAATTCAGTGGTTTCGAATGTGAATGAAGATTTAAATTGTTGTCACTACTGGTGAAATGTCATTGGTGTTTAAGTCTGTCAATGTAATTAACGCCTAAAAGTGTACAATTTAGTTTTAAAATACCGACTTTTGGAAATGAGTAAATGTTACCCTGTAACTCTCTATAATCCAGCTATTCCTGTAAAATCTAAAAAATAAAACATGAGCAATGAATTTAATCTAATTCACGAATATGACTTGCACCGTCTAATAATCAATTTTAAAGTCATCTCTCTGTTCTGCTGAGCAGCCTGCAGCAGCACAGCCTTCTCCTTGTCAAAGCTGATGGATGGAGATCTGATTGAATCCATTAGATACTGTCACTGATTAAGACTCAATCACATCCCAGTGTTGCATGACCATAATGATTTAATCTGCCTGGATAGTGACAAAGGTGGTTGCTACCACCTACTGTATGTTATTCACCTCCTTTTGATCATAACTCATCTGGATCTTGAGCTGCACTCTTTGAAACTATTTATGATATTTGAAATAAGCAGTAGAAACCCATTACTAACCACACAAACTCATGGCATTGACTTTGTAAAACATTTGAAAAATACTGTAGATGTTTTCTGCCTGTTATTGTGTTGTTCCTCCTGCCAATTTAGAGAGAGTAAAAATAACAATAATGACCCCTACTTAGTTTTTTTTATTATCACAAAAATGGATTGTATCACTCCATCATGAATTTGGGCAGCCAGCAGAGATTTGATACAGACATACAGCAGTTCAGTCTCAGCCAATTTTCAAACTTCCTCCAATTTCTGTACTTTTCATATCAGATAAGAAAGTAAGAAACTAATGTGCCTTTAATTTCCATTAGGAGCAGACAGACAGTGTTTACATTCTTTCCACAGACGGTTATCCTGTACAGTTTCCATTTCATTCAAAAATATCACTGCTTAACTTTTAAACAGAAATATAAAATCTACAGAACGTTGGAGCCATCTGCCTACAGTATATATTACTGAAAAGTTTTTGAGACTTTCGTCTGGCTTAGTAAATCCAGCTGAACTTTCAAGGAAAGTAAAGTCTACTGAAATAGAGAATAAAAATAAAATGAAGAAAAGTCAACTTCAGACTGCAAGCAGACATGGATGAATAATAGTTTAGTCGTCTTAAGTTAAACCGCAGAGCTCTGAGTTTTAGACTCATGAAAATCTGATCTGTGGCTACATCTGATGGATCCATGCATTAGGGTGTGATTGGTTAAGCAAGTATCTTATCTAAACCCTGTTTTTCTAACAGCTAAAATGATTTGGTCTAGGTTAGGGAAAGATCCAGTATTTACATTTTACTGTAAATATCAATGGATCAAGTCACAATAATCGGTTCACAGCTGCTCATGGTGACATTAGCTCTCATTTAGCATGCAGCTAGCAGCTTCCACTGTAGCTGAACCTGTTCCAAACTGCAGCTGAGCTGGTCAGACAGGAAGTGGCACAGCGACAGCCCCTCTGGATTGTCTTGGCTTATCTTTAGTTGACCTTTCCTCCTGACAACTGTATGAGTAGGACACAAAAGTGCGGCAGCTTTCTGACACAGAAACAACACGATAAGCCTCTCAAAGGCTGCATTTAGCACAGAGCTACTGATTTTTTGGCATCAGTATGTGATTATACCTCTGCCCCATAATTTCATTCATCTCAATCATAACATCCCTTTTGGGGACTGTCATAGCAAACCATTTTACATTATTCAAATTCAGGATTGATTATAGAGTTTGAAAATGATCAATTTTGGCTGAAAACAAGAAAGAAATGTGAGACAAATATTTAGGCATGCAATCAGCTTGTCAGAGCCGTCGTTTCCCAAGACAGGACGCTGCCGGGGGAAGCATTCCTACACCTGAAAGCCCTCTATTATCAAAGTGACTGTGACACCTCTGCTGATGCGGGCGCTGGAATGACATAAAAACATCAAAATGTTCCCAAAAGTGTGTATGCATCTAACAAGACAATACACAGACGGTTATCCCAGGAAATTAAGCGCTCAATCTTCCATGTGTTACATCCAATCAACTGCACTCACTGCATTAGTACATACCATGAGATCAATATGCATGAAGGACACACTCCCACGCAAAGCTGCAGTATTTATTGTTATCCATGTATCTGTCAAACTTATTCATATCTCAGAATCATTAATCGTTGATAACAGTGCACTAATGCACGCGATTGTGTCTTCAATGGTGGTAAAAGTGAGGGAAAGTGGGACAGATGTGATGTGTATGTGTGAGAGCAAGGGTGTGTTTTGCACTGTGGATGATGGGGAGGCGTTGTCCTTACCACCTTGCAGAATGTTATTTTTATCCCTCTTAGACTAATTTACAGCTTTTTAACCCTGTGTTTGAACTCTCAGGAAACATATGGTCGGTTGCTATCTGAGGGGAACATCCATGTGCTGTTTTTGACATCTTATATCTGCAATCTCCTCTTCGTTTTAAATTGATCAGCAATCGGAGAGAAGGCGGTAAAGGACAGCACGGTCCTTGTGACAGAAATACATTGTTTATTGCTTTTGCAGGCTCATTGTTAACATTGGAAATAGTAGGCTGAGTTTGTTTCAGAAACATTCCTCAGGCGTGTTTATGAGGCTTCCTACACCGATGTTCTGGGGAAGGTTTGTAATGTCGCTGTTGTACTGATTTTCCGGTAAAATGCCTTATGGTTAAAGGCAAAACAAACTGATCATGTGGCTTCAAAGTAATTGCAGCCTTTATAAATAGAAGGTAGTTAGACTCAGCAGTGTCCATTGGATCATTTTACTTTAAATGCCAAACCTTGCACATGCTGTATAGTACAGGCGGTGATGTTGTAAACTGGCAGGCTGTAGCCTAATCTTCTCTTCCACTGTCCTAATCTGCTTTCAGATACGCCCATTTTATGTTCCCTACACGCAAGGGGATATACTATTTAGCAGCAATGTCAATACATACTGTAGTACCTCTTAAATATAATAGTCCCCCTGGCTAATTGAGTAGCACATAGGTAGCCCTGCACACCGCGCAGACAGTTAGTTACACAGTGTTACTGTTTATGCACTGTTGAATGTGCATGTGGAATCATTGAAGAAGGTTTTTCTCTAAGTCCTGGAGCAGCTGAACTCTTTCTGACCGAAGACTGAGGCCAGACTTTGTACACCAGCAGCATCCCATACATACAGTACGTATAATAGACGTTTGATGTAATGTTGGAGGACAACAGTTTGTGAGGAGATATCAGGTTCACGAAATCTAAAATCTGATTCGGTTTTTCCAATAAGCTTCAGACAGACAACAAGTTAGGCTGAGACAGCTAATAAAGATGGGTCGTTTTTTTCCTTATTGTAAAAAGTATGGTAGCTAATTTATCATAATTGTTATCAGGTAGGAGATATAATTAAGCAATATCAGACACGAGGGAGTGATAGTGTACTAACTAGACTGGCATTGGACTGTTGCTAAGAAACACCAATATTTTTTTCAACCTCCGCACTAGTTTGCTTCTTTGTCTGCATGTTACCTTTCCTCCCCTTTATCATCTTCTGGCGGGCCAAACTTCATTTATTTCAGACATTATTTCATAATGAAGTTGTCAAACAGAACAGAACTAACTGTTGTACAAATGAATACACATTCAGGAAGTAGCTTTTTCACTCTCTTTTCTTTACAAACTAGAACATTTATACTGTATATTTTCTCATGGTTGAAGAACTGATTTCATTTTCATTGTGAACACAGAGATGAATACAACCTGCTACACACATCTGTACACACCCAGACCCAGACAGTGGTAACAAGAGATGTGTGCAGGAAAACACACACACACACACACACACACACACACACACACACACACACACACACACACACACACACACACACACACACACACACACACACACACACACACACACACACACACACACATACAAATGCATTGATTCCGTGCAGCAGGTTTTTCTTTTTCACAAGGGGTGTCCGTTGTTGCAAAGCTGTCACTTCACAAGCATGAGCAAGTTCATGAGTTAAATCTTCACACACGCTTAGACTTTGACATCTCTATTCTGTGCTGCAGAGGTGCTTTGTGTCTCCGTCTCTCCAAAGTCACCGTGTTTGTGCATTCATCCCGGTTTTGCCTCGTGTAGGTGGCAGGAGCTCCATCCAGTTTTGGCGGCAGTGGAGCGCCACACTGAAACATGCACTCGTTGACTCGCTTGCTCTTGCTTCAAACTAGGTCAACAAACTCATGGTAAAGCAGTGACGTGCTCATGCATTTGTCAGTGGATATTAGTGGTATCATTGTTATTAGGCAGGCACACTCCCTGAAGACAATTGCAGCTCATTCTTTTGTCTGTGAAAAGCCTAATTTGTCAACCTGCTCATCAGAACATTGAATTAGAGGTTTTTTTTTGGACTAATGGAACCAATGAATGTGCAGTGGCCAAATGCTTAATGCTGTAATTGTTCATGCAATGGATCATTTCAGTGAGGTGTATTTTTTACTGAACAAATGTGTTATGCTGCCTGAAAAACTGTCATCACAGGGACACTAATTATTATTTATGGCCCAGAGCAATAATTATCTAGTTTAATCAAACACTGGCCGATAATAAACTAGGTAAAAGCATGGACTAACGAAAATCAGTTATTATTTACAGTACAGTACTGCAAAGGCGATAATATCTAAGGTGCATTGTTGTCTGTTGTCATAATTAAAATTAATTTTAACTATGATATAATTATATTATTTATAATTATAAACCCACAGGGATCTGCCCCAGTGTGATGGCAGGTCCAACCCTCTGTCTGTCACAGATAAGAGACCGCTGCCTGGTCTTTTATTTACGTACCTGGAGACAATACTATCCAAAGAGACAACATATGGTACTTAGCGGGCAATTGAGTAGGCTAATAGTCAATTTAATAATAAGCAAATGTAATTCAGATGGAAATGTATTGCTGACTGGACTTTTACTTTTTATTATCATTTTAGAGATGTTAAAGAACGTACCTGCAAATACTACAAGCAACACATTTGTCCGACTCTTGCAATCCGATACCCACTTGAAGTATGAGTCATTAGTTCTTTGGGAAAGTTTGGGAAACTTAAATCTATTGCACTTAACCTGCTTAAACCTAACCAACTGCACAGCTGTGATTGCCCTGTTTTTGCTAACGTTTAAATTAGAGGCTCTAATTCTTGGGACATACAATACCACAATTAGCTAGTGATTGCAGCTGCCTGTCCTAATCATACTGTATTATACTGTAATGACTTTTGTGGTTAGTGGCTTTGGGAGAGGGCTGTATCAGGTCACTGAGTCCTGGCAACTCAAATCTTGTTCAGATTGGTGATGATTCACAGGGATCAGGGCTGAAAAGAAGCATATTATCAAGGATATTGAGTAGATAGACTTGTGGGCAACCTCAAAAAGATGGAGTTTCCTGTTTCCTGCTGAGTCCCAGACGTTTTCAGATCTTCATGCCTATACCAGAGCACAATGAAACCATTTACCAGAGACTCATAGCAGCTTAAGACAAAATGTAGCCCCATAGGCATGAAAAAGTGCTACACAACACAGGAAACAATACTTGAAGAGTTTCATTATTTCACACATACAAAAAAAAAACTCACAGTAGTGCTTGACCAAAATGTTATTTATTTATATAAGCAACGTACCACGCACTAGAAAAAAGATACCTATTTTCACTCTAGATCCTGTTTTCATAAAATATTTCCCTCTGGAGTGCTGATCCAGGATCAGGGTGGCTTTGTTTTTGTACAGCCTTGCCCTCAAGAGACCCCACTGACAATCAGGACAAAATTGCTTTTTCAGGGCAAAACAGCAGTAATACATGACTTTGCGTCACCTCGGTGCAAACGATGCATCCGCTTTCAGGGAAAACTATAATGCAGGTGATGAGGTCTCCTGGAGAGACCCTTGAGTGAGTTCATTATGCCCGCCACTGCCGATCCTGGATGAGTACTCTGATTCCAAAGAGGCTTTATAAATACAGGTCCCAGTCAGTTGAAACACACAGGTGATTTTCATTAAGACGTAGAAAATAGTGATTTTGCTTTATTGAAGTATCTCAACGGACTAAGACACTTATAAAGTGTAGTAGAAATATCAGAGGTGAGGAGAGTTTACTGCGGTGTGGGCCAAGCTCTGTTCAATTCAGTCAGTTCGTAGATGGATGGATGGACATATAGATAGATCTAATGTCAAAATACTAATCAAATTTCACTGTCTCATGTGAGCTAATATATTAAATCACTAGGGTAAGTAATGGCCCACAGGGTAACAGCCCTTCTGCTGTTTCTCTAGCATCACTCAAGGCAATTTGATTTGTAATTACAAATCTCTGGACGAGACACAAATGTGTCTGGAGGCCTTATGAATATGTAGGATCCCCTAAATATAAACTCATTTAGGCTGCTTGAACTGACTGAACTGGAACCAGATTGACTCCGGCCTTGCTACTGGCCTAACATACATTCCATATATAACTGTATGAAAATAGAAACATTAATTAGATACATCTTACATAAAAGCTTTTCTCTGAACATACAAATACTGGGGGAAAAAAGTGTGTGTTTGTGTTGGGGTAGAGGGATAGGAGGAGGAGGAGGAGGAGGAGAGGAGAAGGAGGGGGTTGATTGTTCTACAAAGCGTAACAACTGCAAAAAACACCATATAACAGTAAACAGAACCAAAAATGTTTCAAACGCCGTCGGTACCGTCCACCGTCCTGTGTGGTTCGTTCTTTTTTTTATCTTCTCTCTCTCTTTTTTGAACATGTGTGTCCGTACGCCTCCATATATGGCATCAATTTTACATGTCTGAAGAGGAGATGAGGGACTCCATCAACAACCATCGTGAATCATCCATTTTTTACACCGCGCTGTGTACAGTATGAGGGTGTATGGGGTATCACAATATATAGAACCTATTTTACAGCACCTCTGATCATTGCCGGCTGGGCACAAGGGGATGCGCCGTTAGGTCCTGCATATGGCAGGTCAGCAGAAATCCTTTTCATTTTTCATCAGGAAAAAGCGAAAAAAGAAATTTAAGCTTTCATCAAGACTCCAATTTGATGTACCTCTATCTCTGAAACTAGATGGGATGACTTTAATGGAAAAGAAATAGGCCATGAACAGTATGTGTGGCTGTATGTGCTTTATGGTTCAAGTTGCTTGTGGCCAAAACTAATATTTCCTCAGCTTGTTTTGCATCAGTATCCAATATATTTGTATTGATTTTCATCCCAAAACAAATATTTTTTTTTATTCAGCCAGAATTAAATCACGTGTTTACTGTGGTTACAAACCCTGTAAAGAAAAAGCTCAGCATTGTGGGAAATCTGCTTATTTGCTTTCTTGTTTCAAGTGTTGGAGGTGGAATGAGACATTACCTTCACATCTGCATGGTAAATATGAAACTACAGCCAGCAGCAGGCTAACTTAGCGTAGTATTGGAAAAAAGGGGAAACAGCCAGTTGCCAGGCAACCAGCAGAAGTTATTTCCACATAATGCCCAATAAAATGGTGAAACTTTAGAGTTTTTCACCACCAGTAGAAAAGAAAACTGCAATTTTATACATCCCATGGAGATAATAAAATGCAGAGTGTGATTTGTTAAGTAGAGATCCTGGCAGGTGTATTTCTTCATCTTTGGACAGAGCCATGTTGTTGGTAATCATTAGTACAACAACACTTCCTAATGTTTTGTCTGCTTCCCTATAAGTGTTGCTGCTTGCCTATAAAATTATGGCTGCAAGACTTTTAATGTGAAAGTTGTGGAGGAGGTGTTGAGTCTGGACTTAACCCTAGTGCCGTCTAAATGGGTTTTATGCTTACTTTAATAGACTAAAAACATGGAGGATGCTCTTTCCCCAAAATGTTGAACTTTTCTAAATGATAAAAACAGAACTGAAATTTAAATATGTCTAAAAGTGAATGAAATATAGAATATGAAACTTTTATTATAGCTGTTGTCAGGAAGAAACCAGCATTTCTCTGACCCTAATCTGTTTATTCATGTACTGTAACATACACAATATGCCCGGGGATGAGATTAGCATGTTTAGTATTAGATTGGTATGTATTTATGCGTTTCGTATACATTTGGCATGTAAGAATGTAACCCAGCATTTTATTAAGAAACACTCAGATCTTCTTGGCATCTACTGTAAACTGCATCGACTGGTCATAAAGCATCATGAACAAAAGCTCACTGACTTAATAAACAATATTATACCACTTACAGTATAACCACTGCCCCTGACACTAACTCATGTTTTACAATTAACAACTGATGTGTGAGTGAACTGACTTGCTGTGAAAGTACAACTAATCCCTATAATAAGAAGAATAAGAATAAGAAAACAGTACTATTATTAGAAAGGAGAACTAATTCTAGGGTAAAACTAAAACTAATGTGCTACAAAATGAACGGTGAAAGTTAGTTTTAAACATCTCCAGTGGTGAGAACCGTATTCTGGGTTTGTTTCATCAAAGAATAAACAGCTCTGCATGCGGTGGTGTGATGGATGAGGTAATAAAGATAATGGAGGGAACTCTGAAGCTGCGTCTCTCGGTGCTGCACCCTTTCTAAAGAAGGCACTATGGGTGCTTCGCCATCTCAACGACCAAGATTCAGCAATGCAAATCCTCCGTCCTCGAGCGTCTGTAAAGTCACAGCTGTCTGTCATTTGGTTTCTGAGAGTCGGGACCTATGCATTCAAGTTAATGCTGACAGGCTTGCTGTTCTACTGCTAAGCATTTTTATTCTCCTTCGAGTGCCACGGCTTAAAGTATCGTGGCCCTTTACGCTGAGTACACCAGTACGCACATTTTTCAGTCATGCCACTCTGGAGGCAACATGTGTTTCGCGCTTCCCACAGAGTTGATCCACCTTATTTCCTCTCCCACGCTTCGGTTTGACCTAATCATGAGCTGCAGTGCAAAATGTCAGGGACTGTGGCTGTTTCAGCAAGGGCCCTCGGACCACGGCCCAGGACCGACTAGAGGTAGAGGTAGCTGACCCAGTAGACGATGTTGAAGAGCAAAAAGGACGTGGGGAAGAAAACGCGGGAGTAGGAATCCAGCTCGCCGATGTTGACGTGGATCCGTCCTTTCTTCCAGCCGCCTTCTTTACACTCCTCGTAGCAGCAGAAGAAGCTCTTGCAGTCCTTCCCGTCCAGGCACTCGTACATGCAGTTGTCGTCGTAGTCGTGCCAGAAGAGGGAGTTTCCCATGGGCATCATAGTGCGAGGGTTACGACCCATGTTGAAAGATGAGTAGGCCTGTAGGCGAAGACAGAAAGAGAGTGTTATGGTGGAGAAATTGCTAGTGTGCTAAACACCTCTCCTAGACAATCGCCGTTTATCGCTTAGTAACTACAGTACAATTAGGGCCAGAAGGCCCGTCAAGCTTTGATTTTCCCAATATGTCGAAGTGAAGCCGGCATGGAGCTGCGGCAAGAGCAGGACTCAACATTGATGATTGTGTCTTATTTTAACCTTTCCACAACACAAACTACAAAATCAATGCTGCAATCAGTAAATGTAGTTAAACATTTCTCCTCTAGCATTAGCCGTAATTGTTAGCATGTCAGGCTGATCAGAAATTTAATGTTTCTTCCAAGCCCAAGGAACACATTATTCACTAATAACATTAACTTGTAGGATTGCAGGTTCAAGAAAAAGGCGAATTAAGCACTAATAGATCCTATGTAGTGTTTACCCTCACATTATGTTGCACGAGATGCATTCAAACACTTTGGTTTTGTCTTTTCTCTTGTGATGTTTAACATAAATACTAAACCAAATACAAATAAGGGTGTAAGCCAAACAAGTATACAGTAGAAAGTGTTAGCATAAAACATTCTGATATTACATTTTTATCTTATCATCCTTGTTTAAACTTATTTTCCATAATTCATAATTTAAAAGAAAAACTTTTGAAACATAGAGTCCATTGAAGACAGCTTTCTGAGCCCAATCATTTAGCTAACACAACCTTAATTAGCCGGCCAGCTGCTGCTCATAAAATCTAATAATTTGTGGGTGGCAAAATCAATTGTGACAAGCTAGAAATAGCAAGTCTTATTTTGTCAGCATCTGTGTGAAACCAAGGACTGACTGTTTTGTGAACTAGGAAATTAGCAAGAATCGAAAATTAGTGTGTGCCCATCATTGTGGTACGAACTGCGTAGGTGTGCCCTACGTTGCCTTGATTAATCATTGATCATTAACACAAAAAGCAAATCTAACAAAACACAAAGCTCTGATGTGTTTTTATTTATGTCTTAGAAAGCCATCAGACACCACATTGATGTGCTGAATAGATCTCCAGTTGATACATATCTGATATAATCCACATTTGTCCAGCTATCATTTGGAATAAAGGGTTAGGGTTAGGGGTTCAAACAAGAGGGTTGGCCCAGTGAAGCAAAAAGCACTCGAGAGTCAATATATCCTTTTATAACCATTGTGGTTACCAGTCTTGCAAAGTTCACCATAATAGTTCTGTATAAGCATATTGAACTTCAATTTCAGAAAAGTGTAAAGGCTAACCACACAATAACAAATATTTTTGATCACTTTTTAAAATGGTCACATAACGCAGCCAGAACCTGATTTTCTCTGACGGGAATACTGAGGAAGTACCCCTGAGAAAATTCATTATGTGACTTCCTCTCTGATGTTTACAAAATTGTGTGGGCCAGCCTAATTGGGGTAAAATCTTCACACTTTTTTCAAGTCCTCAACACCGCTGTTAAAGGAAGAGTGGGAGGCGAGAGATGAAGAGAGAGAAAGAAAGAGAGAGAGAGTGAGTCTCATGGAGTAAAAGAACTGACTGAGTGGGTGGCCCAAAGGGGCCACATGGATTGGGGGGTGGTGGTGGGGGGGCTTCCCCATAGACAGACTGGGCCAAAATACAGCAGTGAGCCGGCGATGCAGAGGAGGGGACTGAATGTAACACAACTTAATTGTTCAGCCCGAGCTGACAGTCTTTTTAGCCCTGAGACATATTCAGCAAAACTCCCCGACACTGGGAGGAAATAATGAAGAAGGAGGGGATCTGGAGAGAGGGAAATGACAGTCGCCGTGGCTGACTCAGTGTTAGTAGATGTGTGCAGCCTCCATTAAAGTATTTGCAGTAGGTGCAGCCTTGAGAACGCCCACACAAAGCATTAGGCTCTCGTAGAGGAGCAATTGCTAGAATGCACACGTGTGCTCATTCAGACACATGTCGGAGAGAACAGCGTGCACTATAAACACAGCTACATAGTATATACCGACACCCTATGGATTCAATCAATATGACTTTCTGAAGGGTGATATTAATAGATCGAAAGCAATAGCTGGCATTTTTCACTTCTTTTTTTTTTTTTTAATTCATACTGAAAAAATTGAAGAACTTTAGCAGTTGGTAGAAAAAGCCTCTGAAAAAGTAGATGTATAGGAGCAAACTATCTTGTACAAACACATCGATACCTTATTTTGTTCGGCTCATTATGTGAGCCGAACAGGCAGTCGTGTCTACATTTTCATCCATTTCTCTCATTTTTTGTCCTATACCTCTTACTTTGTCTAGGTCGATAGAAACGGTATCATAGGTACTGATCTCAGGGGGGCCAGGGCCCACAATGTTGCCATGGCATCCATGGACTTTGTGTCATTAAAAACTAATGAGGCATTCATCTACAGCAAGGTGTTTAGGATTTAAATTAGCTCAAGGAATCACCCTTAGTATTAAGATCTGTCATGTTTTGTAAAGGCGCCATACCATCATGCAACATGACTAACATGATTTGGCTGATATTGCATTTTTTGTGGTTGTTTCGTATCGATTTGTAGCTGCTTTTACATCTCTTATGGTTGCTTTGTGTCTCTTTACAGTTGTTTTGAGTCCCTCTGATTGTTTGAATCTTTTAGTTGTTGTTTTGCATCTTTGTCCATTTTGTGTCGGCTCTGTCCCTGGTTGTCGTTGAACTTAGTTTGAGCAGTCACATCAAACAGAAGTCCATCCAATAATGTATCCATGTGCTTGTCAACAGAAATAAAAGCCAAATGCAGAGTTAATATACAGTACCTATTAGTCAGTCACACGTGCATCATGGGGCTTACCATTCTCTGCGTCTTAGGAGGAGGTCTGCGTATACTGTAGGAGTAATAGTTGAGCATCGCGTACTCGATCATAGCAGCGAAGACGAACAGGAAGCAGACAGTGACAAACAGGTCCATCGCCGTCACATAGGACACTCTGGGTAGCGAGTTCCTGGCCACCGTGCTCAGCGTGGTCATGGTCAGCACTGTGGTGATGCCTAAAGGGGAAAGAGCAACAGAGTTTGTGAGGAGAGTTCTCTGTGACTGCATGATGAATTGCTGGTCAGTACTGGGGTGACCCGTTGAGGAAGTCAGTGATTGCAGTATATAACATCTGGGCAGGGGTTTATTAATCACCATTAATAATGCATATGGGGTATTCTGGGTAAATGTGCCCATTCTTGCATCAATCTTGTCTTTCCATAAACACCAGCAGCGGAGATCTGTTTTGAATCGTTCAGATTATTAAATACTTGAATTTTCTTTTTTTTGTTTTTATCTTTGCTCTTTCTCCCGGCGATCTAGAAAACTGTAATAAAATGAAGTGTCAGAAATCGATTTTGTGGGTTAAGAACCTCTATTATACAGTGGAGTCCCGACACCTCCTTATGACTAAAACATGACTTGCTTCTGAAGTGGCTCAAGTAGTGCAGCGATAATTCAGGAAGCCGGCCCTGCATTCGTGTATATCTGTGATGGTAATACATTCAGTAAAGTTTTATAACCGAAGCCACTGTGGGAAATGTTTGGAAATGACACTGAAACTTACACTGTCATTTAACGTTTCATAATTTTGAGTTACTTTAAGTACTTTTATTTTTTCAATCATGCAAAGCTTTTCTGTTTGTTACTTTGCCTCCAAACATTGTGCAACGCAAGACACACTGGACATATAAAGACACAGGACGTAGTTCCCCATTGAGATTTGTTTTTAACCTGTCAAATGAAGAGCCACATTATGCTGATGGTTAACGTCCTGACTGATGTATGGACTGCGGTCGTTAATCAGCCTTTGAAGACATGAAGCTATCACCGGCCCACTTGTCTTTTTAATGACACCAGTGACGGATGGAAATGAGGCTGTAATTCTTTGATTTGCTCGACCTCTGTAGTGAAAACTCACACGGAATTGAAAATGCGTAATAGCCCGTTTCTGCCAATCACATGTCAACAGATAACGCACTCATGAGCTAAGTCACTTTGGGCGGTAACTAATGTTTTCTCAAACTGTTGTAGAGTTGTTAATGTGGCTGTTATCAATAATTACCTGTCACAGTTGTGATTAAGTATGGGGGATAACTTTTAATTGTTTCATCAGAGCCGTTGTTATAGAAATTACTCCTCATGGTGTCTGAGCGGAGAATATTGTGTACGCCTGGTGAAATGAAATCAATTCTTTCACACAGAGATGAACCTGGTGACATTGATGCCCACTGGGAGCATTGATATCTACTGCTGTGACACACTCGGATCATTCTCGTAATCTCGCCCGACTTTTCCCTCTCATCCTCCCCTGTTCCTCTTCATGCCGCGTCGTCGCGCCCCTTCCTCTCTCCGTCCTTCTCTCTCTTTTCCTCTCTCTCCCCCCTCCGTCTCTTTCATCCTCATCTCCTACATGTCTTTCATGGCAGTGTTTTCGCCTGTGGTTTCCATAGAGACGAGTTGCTCCCATCTATTTCCAGCTACCTCCTCTGGTCTAGTGCTCGTCTAGACTTTCTCTTTTTTTCCGCCCGCTCATTAGATTTAAACACCAAACTAGGTAAATGAACAGTCCTCCTCTCCTTATTCCTTTAAATCTTAAATCTGTTCAAATCCCAGAGCAGTGTAAACAGTGTGAGCTCAATAAAATAGCCAGTGCATCGACAGCACTGTTTTGTCTTTGTATTTTATTTTCCTCTTTTTATTTTTTTATAACAAGCAACCCACTGGCTGCTCACAGTTTGGGCTGCTATTTCAAATCAAGGTCATGAGTTTCCTTTTCTGCACAGTTTAAAACATTTTGTATGAATTGTAGCTACATGATACCATAGCAACTGGGAGATTCCTGTCTGTGCAGGGGAGCTGAACAACAGTCTCGCATCTGCAGACCGAAAAAACAGGGAGCATCTCATAGAGGTGAGAAAAAGCTCCGGTGCATGTGCCTGGACGAGACAAATACGCTGCAGACATCCTCAAAAATAATTTAAATGGTGTGATCACAGCAATAACAACCATCACGGTGCATAAAATCTGATCTAATAGAAACGCAGCTGATGGCAGGGAACAGGTCACACATGTCCAGAAGTGATGGGGCTGTTGCCACAATATGTTATACAAATTTGAGACATTGACCTTTGTTATGTGTCCAGAGGTAAACCAGGTGGAAAAGACCACAGCCTGTGTTCATAGAGCGTCTGCAAGTAGCACGGAGGAGCACCGGTCAAGGATCAGCAGCCAGGTCACATGACTGCAAGGCTTTCACTGTGGCCACTGACCAGTGCCTTTTCTGTGATACCTGCACATCCAGTGACATTAACTTTAAGGTTTTAGAGCTCCTTGCAGTGTCTTTATGCAGCAACATCAAAGTGTTGTGTTTACCAGGCTTTTATTGGTGGTTTTTAGCCCTGTTGATCTTTTACCAGCAGGTCATACTGATCAGCCTTTATACCTTTTCGTGATAGGAACCAAGGGGCCCAATGGTAAAGGTGGATAAAAATTCATACTGTGAATCTCCATGGATTTTTTCAGAATACTACAGTATGTAGACATGCAATATATAAACAGTTATAGTTGCCCTCGTCATAATTATCAGTAGTATTAGTAGTATTTTTAGTTATTTTGTAGTTTTTGTTATCAGACAGTGATTAAAGGCAGCTTTGTATTGTATATGCATTGAGCTCCAACATATCCTTTTTTTACACAACATGAATGCAAATTCACTTTTTAAAATACTTTAAATCCTGCAATGTTTACACTATACTTAGCTGTAAGCAGTCTTTCCCCTGTCTGTCTTTGTTGATATGTCACTGTGTCCTGGCGTGTTACTGCCACCAGCTGCATTGATTAATCCACCAATTATTTCAACTCTGCATGTGAGGATTTCATCCTCTTTCTTCACCCTGCCAGCGAACAGCTCTGATTGGTTGTCTGTTTGTCCAAGGGAGAGAATCAGTCGTCAATGGGTACTGTATGTGTGCTGAGTAGTTATAGATTAGAGCTCACAGCAGTCCTAACATTGGATATATATGGGCTGACGTGTAAAACTGAAATCATGCACAGTTTGAGTGGAATAAAAATGCGTATCACTTGGAAAATAGACGGCGTTCCTGGTAGATTTTCCACAGAGATCAACACAAAACAGTGCATGCAGTATACATAGGCGCTGACAGTCTCCTTGCCAGTCTTGCAGTCTTGTTTGTTGATGGTAATTATACCGATGTTTTCAAATTAATGTGCAAGTGATTGAGGTTAAAATGCTTCACATGGCAACCTCAATCTAATCTGATTAAAGGTGTTTCCCGCACGCTTTAGAGGCCTTGACTCAAATCCCCGTCCTCCATGCATGTAATCAGTCAGATGGCCCTACATGAGTCCCCTCTGACCGAGGAGACACTTGGGACAAAACAGCCTTAAGCAAGTCTTGAGCAAGTCTGTAATTTATTCACTCAGCCGTGTATTCTCTGACGGTCAGCTTGATATCTATAGACCAGGCTTTATGTGGCAGAGGACTTGTTCCTACTGATATTTTAATCACAGTATAAACTTCTTGCTGCTGAGAAAAACATCTGAGCACATGAACGTCCTTGCTGCTGACCATTTTATCATGTTGCTGTCGTTGTGTCAGTCATGAGTACGACCATTCCTCAGCAGGAATGGCCATTCCTCAGCAGGAACGATCTTGAAACGGCTATACATGCTTTTATCAGTTCTAGGTTAGATTATTGCAATTCCCTGTACTTTGGCATTAAGCAATCATCTCTCTCCCGCCTTCAACTGGTACAAAATGCTGCAGCACGCCTCCTAACCAACACCTCCCGTTACAGTCACATCACTCCCGTTCTCTGTTCACTACATTGGCTCCCGGTTAAATTTAGAATCACTTTTAAACTGTTATTATTTGTTTTTAAAGCTATTCACGGTCTTGCTCCAGAGTATCTGTCCGATTGTTTAAAACTTAGACGACACTGTAGAGCCCTCCGGTCCTCAGAACAGCCCCTGTTAGAGGTCCCCTTCTCTAATTGTAAACAGTGGGGGGATCGGGCCTTTTCAATAGCGGCACCAAAACTGTGGAACTCCCTACCCCCTGAATTATATTTTATTGATGACTTGGCACTTTTTAAAGCACGTCTTAAAACTCATTTGTTTAAACTGGCTTTTAATATTGATTAACTTTTACCTTTTGATATGTATTTTATTGTTGTGTTTTCTTGTTTTGTTTTTTTCCATGCCATTTGTCACCTGAAATGTTATTTCTTTTCTGTAAAGCACTTTGATCATCTGTCCGATGTTGTAAGGTGCTATATAAATAAACTTTATTATTATTATTAGGCCTTAGCAGGTGTCTCGGAAAGAAACTGCTCTGGGAGGAAAACATAGGCGATCATGTCGCTAGTTTGTCCCTGTGGTGAATATAAAACCCGATTTAGATTCCCCATCTCTCACAGCACAGTTTTAGGGACTGATGTCATTGCACTAGCTCCTATCTTAAAGTCACTGCTTTCTTGCGAGGGTTCCCATGAGGAACATTGTCAGCTCTTACACCCAACCTGTCATATCAAAGTTGACAAGCGTTTGTGTGAATGACGGCTCTCGCAGGGAATCCTTGGGCTTTAAATGCTAAATCTTTTTTTTTTTTTTTTTTTTACTTCCCCCAGTATTACACTCATAAGAAGGAAGCTATAAGCTTGTTGTCAGAGCTTGCTGCTAGTCAGGGCCCAGTGTTTGAGATGGATATGTCTAACCAAACACTGCTGTTTGGCTTTTGAGGATGCTTCTTTGGTAAATCATGAAAAGCCGCCACAATGAGATCCGTGGGTGATTGAGGCACACGAGAGAAACAAAGGCATCAGCTGTGTCAGCGATCGCCCCAAAACAACAAAGGCTCATGTTCTAGTGACAAATTCTCCTGCAGCTGTAGGAACTATGACTTCTTTTTTTTCTTTTCTTTTCTTTTTTACATGACATGACATAGAGTAAGATAGAGCGAGTTGTGGTGGATGTTTAGGTCAGTTGGCTGCCTCAGGACAATAAAAAACATCCTACTTATCCACACTTGCAAGTATAGTGTATTTTCAGCTTAATTCTTATAGTATTTTCTCATCTAAAGCCCAAAAACACAATACACAATATTGTTTTGTGTTTACAACAAAAGCAAAAAAGAAATCAAGGATCGTGATTTCCCTGAATACTCCATGTAGCATAATGATTGATGCTTCCACTCAGTTCAATTAACTCCAGGTCCACAGTTCTCCTTTACTCTCCCTCGAGCTCTAGATTCTTGAATCTTGCCTTGGGATGGATGTATTTCCCCATCAACATCCCTCCGTATCTCTGCCAAGATCCATCTGAGCTGCAGAGATTGAGGTCTAATGGGAATCAACCGTAGTTCAGCTCTCTTACTTCCAGCCCGCTGCCATCCAAACGCCCCGCTGCTGAAGGAGTAGCAGGTGAGTGACAGCTCTTTGGAAATACCAACTGGTACATGTTAGCGGCTTGTCAAGGCACACAGCCGGGAGGGGCGGGAGGGAGGGGGTGGCGGCATCACCCGCCTTTTTCTTGGACTTCAACCTCTCTGTGATCCGACTGATCTGCCTCCCTCGTTCTGACATTTCTCCCTGCCGCGACGTGCCAGAGGCCTTCACTTTGCTTTACACTCTTGTTTTGTCCCTCTCCTGCGCCCAGCCTTTCTTCCTCTTATCTCTGCTCCTCTCTTTCAGGGTAGGGATCAGGTCTCGAGACGACTGGAAAACAGGGGCAATGTACTAGAGAAGAAAGGCTAAATGACTTTCTGGTGTTGAGCTGAATGTGGATGTTTATCAGGACGGGGACAGCTTGCCGTCTCCGCGCTACCTGTTGTCTGAGGGATATCGCAAACCTTTCACTGCCTGTGGTCATGTATCACACCACCACTCACGTACTGTGAGCGTTGATTGCCTTTGGTTGTTGTTGTCTATGCCTGGCAGATAGACGGGTCGACACAGTGATGGAGAGTTAGACAGGCTGTGATGAACTAACAGCCACAGCAGCAAGCTGAAAGCCTGCAGTATCTTCAGTATAGCTGCAAAACAGCGATCGCTCTTACCCTGGTGAAAGGTATTTCCGATGTATGAGACATTTGGTTGAATAAATATCTAATAAAGTAGCTCTTGGTAAAGCGGCTGCTTCTACAAACACATCATTTCCAAATCCAGCCTGAAAATACACCTTTGTGTTGTTGTCTCTCTCGATCTCGTCTGCTTCACACCGTCTTGATGCTCAACTGCCACCGTGTCAGCTTTCATCAGCCTGACAGCAGAGGCAAGCTGAGCAGAAGTCCACGCTGAAGACAATCTTTTATTATGATCAGTTCAGACGAGGGGCTCCATGTGGCTCAGCGCATCCTTGAACAGTAACTTACAGTATGTTCATTATTGAATCCAATACAACATAAGGTGATTTTATTGTTCAGCTGTCAGTGAAGTTTTTTTTTCTTGGGATTTCTTTCTTTTTTGAATGAATGAGTAGAAATGGGAAGAACTCCAATATAACTTCTTCTGTTGCCACAGAGACGTTCCTGATGACCTTCTGTGATTGGTGGGCTGATGATGGCCACCAGGGACTGATTGGAATTAAAGTACTTCAGATTAATGTGTACCGTCTTGATTCGAGTGACAGCAGGGGAGAAGGAAGTTGGATTTTGAAGAAGTCAGCTGGGGTTGAGTCCTTGGGTTAAGTAAGAAGCCATGGGTAGCAGAATTTAATTAGTTAGAGTGTGACTTCCTTCAACAAGTATTACTAAAGTGCCAGGGAGCAAGGCACTATGGCCCAACTGGGGCTTCCTGGCATAATTATGTGAATATGAATCCATGGGATAGCTGTTAATTTGTATCTCAATTTACGGCATTTGGTTGCAACTAAGTGTACACCAGGGGTTTAAATGAGCAACCATTCCCCAGACTGGTAGTCCTACGCTGACGTGTGGAGGCAGCACGGGATAGATGCCAAATGTGAGAGGAAAAGCTCAAGTGAAACTTAGAAAATAGAGTGTAGTCTGCCAATGCTGCCAAGTGCACTAAAAAAAATACATATATTCAAGGCGGCGAAAGTGATCATGTTAAATTAGTGTTCTTTATTTGATTATTACATTTTAAAAAGACTTGGCAATGAATGATACATTGACTATAAGAGTGTAATTTATTGTTGTAGCAGTCGTTTGTACTGATGTGGAGGTCAGTTATCTAGGTTTTTATTTTTAGCCACAGTAGCAGCATTTCTCTTGTAATGGTGAGCTCACCTGGTTGGCTGGACACTTTGATTGTGTATCTGGTTGTAGTTTTTAACAAATATATTGTTAAAACATTTAAGTATTTGCATGCTAGCTTTGCAACAGCACTACCAGCATGGCTCTCTCGGTCATGTTAATGTGTCCTCTATGCAGTTTAAAGTATCTTCAATACTACAACTCTATATTATCCTTTCCTACTACCCACTGAAATTATAGGACATGAAATGAAACCGTAACACCCAGGTGTGTGTATGTTAAAGTGTGTGGACATGAACTTGTCAGACACTCACCTTGAGTGTTACCTTAAACAGGAAAGCACGAGCACTTTGCATAACATCATCATCCACAGGAAAGCAAATGAACTAATGGCAGGCATGCAGTGAGGAAGGAAACAATTAAAAACAATTGTCAACTCATGCAAACTGAAACAAGATTAACACAACAATAAAGGATAAAAGAGACAAAAGAAGCTGCACTGATGTGACATGTATTAAGACGGTTTTATGCACAGCTAAAGATACAGTGAAACATACACAATTAGCTGAGAATGCACATGCAGAAGGACAGACACAAGGTTTTCTTCATTCTGCATCTTTCGCTCGCACAACAATGTTCAGTGATGTGCAAGTATTCCACTAACATGATTGCTTTTGCTGGTAATAACTACGGCGACAAAGACGGAGTCATAATATTGCAGTTACTAATCATAGAAGAGATTATTACTTTTGCTATCAAGCTGTCTAAATCTCAGATTGAATGGGAATTACCACAAGGCTTTAAATCCTGCCACCAACGTCCGATTCATTTTCTTCTTATTACATTCACATACTGTAGCCTGAATGAGCAGTTCTGTATTCTCCCATGGAAGCATCCTCTATCATTCATAAAATATCCCACCCATTCATTTAAAGACAGGGCAACAAAATCTTGGACATCAACACTATTTGCTATTTCAAATCAAAGAAACTAGATTGCAGTTATGGGTGACAGAGAAAAGCAACACTAAGAGAAAGTATTGCTGTAAATTACTACTGTTGTGTACCTAAGGCCGTCCTTGCAGGCGTAGCATCGCTCTTGATCCAGAAGGAGACCCAGGACAGGACCACAGTCAGGATGCAGGGGATGTAGGTCTGGATAGTGAAGTAGCCCATCCTTCTGCTGAGGTCAAAGTACACTGTCATCAATATGTAGTCACCTGTTGACCGAGAGAGGAAATGGAGCGCGTTGAGTGTGACTAAACGCTTTCAGAGAGTATCACTGATGAAAACATGACATAGAGATCAACCTCAGAAGTTACTTCCATGTTACATTACAAACATGATGTTTTATTCTCTGCATCCCTCCTCAAACTTTACAAGTTGTGGCATAAAGCCACATATACGCTGCAAAACATAGACAGTCTTAGATCAGAGCTGGTGTGCTGCCATATTTCTCAGCCACAGATTACAAGACTCTGTGTCCTTCACTGTTTATAAACAAAACAGTACAACACAAGTGGACAATATGATGAGTAAAAGAACCTGCGACTGAACAAAAGCCTTCGTAAAGAACGAGAATCCCAGTCAACGCTCACCGCTTGCCTTTTTATAAAACTACTCCCAGTGGAAGCCCTTTTAGAGAGTACCCATAACAACAGTGGTAAGGGAGTTGCGATGAAAGCCTTTTCCATTTTGGAGTAGGGAATACATCCTTTTGCTTAATTTCTTCCACTCATATGGCCCCAATAGAAAAACGCAGAAATTGAGCGGTTTCCAGCAGTAAATTTGCTCTTTAAGACTCTATACATTGTATGGTAACCCTGCTATTTTCACTTTTTCTCACTCGTGAAGCTAAAGCCCAGGATCCCCGAGGATCTGCAGTAGCACACTGGCTCATGAGTAATTTAAAAAGGTCTGACGTGCGGCCGGGAGCTGCGTCACGCTGCTCTTAACTTGGTCATCAAAACAGAGGCTTAATTTTCCTGCAAGATCTTTAACAGCACAATCCAAACTTTATCCTGCACGTGACTGAAGAAAGCTGCGAGGATCAGCACATTTGATTAGTTGATTGTAGCCTAGAATAAAACAAACTTGTATATTGTGCTTTGTGGCTAACAGGATGCAGGTTTGAAATAACCAGCCAGGCGCTGAGGGAACCGAGAACCATTTTCTGTACTGTTTAACCAAAACCATTTTGGGCTGTTGTCGGCTAAGTTTCCTAATCATCAGAAGCGTCTAAAGCTGTGCCAAGATCTAAGGTCTTCAATAACTCTCATTAAGACCATTTCGCAGCAGCTAAAAGTCAATAAACTCCACGCATATTTGTCAAAATTGTTATGGCTGGTCAAATAAAACATAAGAGATTGTTCAGTTCCTGCGGTGAGGGTTTCAAATTAGGGCTGTAAATGCTTAGAGTGAGATAATTAAATGTGAGGGCCAGAAACAGAAAAAAACTAAACTTAACAGAGATTTAGAAGTCAAGGAAATATATCTTTGACTTGAGCTACCATGCAATAGTGCTGTTAGTGTTATTGCAACATCAACTAACAACAGCAAGGATACTGAGTTACAACACCTACGTTCTGTAAGTTTGACAAACGTTTGTGCACTAAATGTTACTGAAGACCACCATGTGATAACCTGCTGTCAATCACATTCTTCCATGAAGAGGAAGTGGAATTGAATAAAACATCTGTAGACCTTTTGTCCTCCGCCTGCAGCTGAATCTCACCTCACACTCGACATGGAACTGAAATAATTATTTTAATCGTCTGGTGGGATGAATGAAGGGTGTCTTAGAGCAGAGGAGTGTTTATCGCTCTCGGTTGTGAGTGTGTAGCAGTGCAGAACATGTAACAACTATCTGAACTTCAGGCTTTAGGTTTTAGGTTTTAGCTTTGTGAGGTCCAGGGTCGTTGTTGCCTCCAGCTCCATTGAGGGCAGGTACTGTATTTCTTCCTTTTTAATAGATATACTTTCTGCTTTTCTGTCAGAATTACTTCCTTTATACTCGTTGATTGTTGGATGAACCCAAGTGTTTTCAATAGCTAATCGGTTAAACAAAATATATAATGACAAAATGATCGTTAAAACACCGAACTACAGACAAAACGTTTCAAGTCCTGCAGAATGTAGATACAGTATGGACTAATCTTGGTACTTTTTAATTAGAAGGCATGGGGAATAACAGCAGATATTTGCAGTAGAAATGACAGCTGTGAAATGTGCTCTGTTAAAACACTGACCACTGTGAAGTGAGAGGCCTGCAGAGCCACACAATGTAGAAACAGCAAGCTAGTCATCTCACTGAGAAAGTTAAAGTTAGAATGACACCATTTTGCAGGTGGATCACATCTCTCCAGAGCTGGTGTTCGTTAAAAAAAAAAAAAAAAAAATCACATTTATTTGTTCAGGCTGCGGTTGAAGAGTGTCTGTCTAAATCCTGTCCAGACCTTCTCGCCACAACAGATCAATACTGACATCCGCTCAGATACTATAGGGAACTGTACCCTAAAGGAAAGCTCTGAGACAGGTTATGTCATCGGACTGCAGAACCATCTCACAAATATAATGCGGCCTCCTCTGCAAGGAGCTAAGCGTACACTGTAAATTATAATGTCAGAGAAAATGAAATGAGAATTAAAACTTATATTGGATCATAATATGACAGTTAGAGGTGAATTATTAGACGGTATCTCCAGTGCTGGTACAGAAATGAAATGTCATGAGTCAAGGAAACAGATAATTATTAACCCCAGTAGTGTTATTATCATCAAGGGATATGAAAAACTGGGTTTCTTAACATTTCAGAGCATGATTTAAACTGAGATATGACTATTAATAGAGACATTAGTGGGCATGTTGAATTAAAACATCAAGTTATTATATTTAAGCCATTATAATAGTTATAACCACCAACTACTTTTGTTCTTGTTTTTTTTTCCGAAATAAAGTTACTTTTGAAGTAAATGTCAAAAGAAAAGTACTGTAGTGGCTGGACCTGAAAAGTACAGCAGATAGATGTCCATCTAGTGCATTTAACCACATGTTGATTATCAGCTATGTAAAATTCATCGTTACCAGTACAACGAGAAACCAACAGGAGAGTTTTACACCTCTAACTTATTAAAGAATGATGACCTTGTATTATAACATTAGGCTACTTTATATCACAAAGAGTACCTGGACGATTAGGTTAATTTTCTCCCCTGCAGAGTAAGAACAAATAAAACCTTATTCACAAAGCAGACATAATAAAAAAATCAATGTATTTTGCTATTTCACCGAAATAAAACTGCCTCGTTTTATTTTATGCGCCTATTTATGGCCAGGATGAAGCGTGCCTTCCTCTAAAGCGATCCAAGGCTTGTTAGCATTGGAACATAATGCTGGTTAGATTAGAAGAAAAAAACAAAACAAACTTTTTTATATACCAACAGGGGTAAATTAAAGAGCTTGCATTATTCTCCTCCTGCTCCCTCTCAGCACAACACAGCACAGTTGATTTGACAGTTTAATAAGCTTCATTGTGCAGTCAATCTTGCCAGTCCTGTTGGATACCGCTGCTTAACTGATATTAATGATTAAATGGAGGCTGCAGAATTACAGTATATATCTCCAAATCAAAAGTTGCATCGTGGTGACATACTGTACTGTACATCCTGTTAGGATGCCCCAGTGTTTACACATAAGGAAGACTCTCCAGGAAAACTGGTTCATTAATGAGCTCAAGGCAGTTCAGCTAATATTGCTGATTTGTTTTTTTTATAATCTTTATCCTGTGTGAGCTTTCCAAGCGTGCACTTAGAGGCCCCGGTCTGATGTGCTGGCTTACAGCTCCACTGTTGGAGGATTCAAGGTCCTTCTCAAGGGCACCGAAGAGAGGGTGAAAATATCGCTGCTTTCTCCACTTTCCCTACCAACGGTAATCCTGACCCGTAGGTTGTTCATTCCTCACACAAGGAGGGAAGTAAAAAACTATTACCTCATCAATGTTGTAAGACCAAAACCTTCTCTTGCCTTTGTTGGTGTTGTTGGTGAGTTATACTTTTTGTAATGAAACCACATGATCTCAGTGCTGTGACCATCACTAAAACTGCTTCACATGTGAAGCTTTTATTTCTGCATTACATATATTATGCAGAGTGGACAAGGGGGGAAAAAAGCAGCGTAGTGTGTCTTTGTATTGTTGTGTTGAGCTTTTTAGTTAAGAAAGGATATAACATTATGCTTTGAATCAGTCTTGGACTCCATAACCTCATGTGTTGTATGAGTTAATACTGTTCTCCTTGGCTCTGGAGGTGATGCTGCAGTTCGCAGTAAGCTGATTAGCCTGATGAAGTACATGTTTGCATTTTGCACTTCATAGAGCAGATAAACACTCAGTTTGATCAATTCCTGGTTGTGTTATTGATTGGATAAGACGCTACTCTCTAAACTCTCTAAACTCTTTCTGGTATCAATCTCACTGAAGACCAAGTACACTGCTTCAACAAGCTGTTCCTGTTCCTGGTTGTGATCGCTAAGCTCTGGCTCAAGAGTTGCAGTTCATAGGTGGGGTTAAGTGAATGGTAAATTGATACTTTTTTTTTTTTTTGGAAGTCTGCATGCCGCTTCAAGTCTCTTCTACATGCCCTAATACTTTCATTATGCCTTCAGCTGAGATTTAAATGTGATCAGAGGCTCATATTTAAAGAGTATGAGGGAAAGGCATGGGATTGTCAGCACTTTCATAACAGATCCTCTGCAAAAAGGCATTAGAAATATTTCCAGGGTGGTCATGTACAGACAGAAAAGGAAGAACATCAGCATTTCTGCAATGTAACCACAGAAAAGGGCATCAGCGAAGCTTTTGGGGGAATTTGCCATGAGATCATAGAACAAAGCGCTGAAGTGTTTGGGATTCCGCGTTGGGGCCCTTTGAAGAGGACGCTGCTGAATTGATAACGATGGTGGATTTGTGGCGGGGGTCCCTAGTGGCGCTGTGGCCACAGATCTGTCCACTCTGTCCTCATTAAAACAGACCCATACCTCAAGTGTTTATTAGGGATGAAGGATAAAGCAGCAAGAGGGAGAATGATGGAGAGGGAAATGAGGGAGAGAAAGGAAGAGAAACGCAGTACTTTCAAAGTTTGTCATGACGTAAATTAATGATATGGTATTTTTAGCAGGGGATCTAATCATCATGCTTGTGGAGATAGAGCTCCGGCAAGTGAAACAGGAAAAAGAAACGAGGTAATAAATGAGAAAACTGCTAATTTTCTTGAACAGCATGAGGTAGATGTGTAGGTTTGCTGTTGCTTTTGAGCATCTCAGCAGTAAATCGTTTGGTTGTGTGTTTTTTTTTTACGATGCAGCGGGAGTCCAGGAAAACATGTGATTTATAAGGCCATCAATGTGTCTTGGGATGAGTGGGCTCATCAGTCAACCTTTTTTTTTTTTTTTTGTGATCAGAAACACAAATATACAACGGAGGATTCTCATTAGATACAAATAGGAAGCTTGATCACCACAACACAAATAAATGTTGTCGCCTGAATTTGTTTATGTCTTTGTTTAAAAATATATTTGATTTAGCGATGTCATATACTGGGACATTTTCCAAAACAAAATGAAGCCTCACTTCCGACTCAGCTCCTTAATAATTTGATACCCCTCCCTGTTATCCTTCCCCTAATCATGCCAAGTGCTCTTGTTCCTCGAATATTCATGAACGGAGGTTCAGCTCTCAGAGAGCTGAATCAGGACACATTATGCAGATCCAAGCACGTCTCTCCAAAGACAAAAGACCCTATGGCGCAAACCAGATGGAAAAAAGGCAACTTATAAACAAGGTTAAGAGGGGTTAACAACCACTGCATCACGCTCTTCCTCCCTCATTCATACTGTTTCACTTACAAAGTCATTAGAATCTGTTTTTATCTGCACGATCAAGCGAAAGCATTAAAAATGTATTAGGGACTTGTCCACCTGGTGTCAGTTACAGGTGTAATACTGGCACCTGTTGGAGCAACCGTGTTCCTCCAGGTGCCACCACCTCCCAAACAAAAAACTTAAATTAAATCATCAAAGAACACAAAGCCTAATAACCCCACAGAGAGCATGGGAAGACAGGAGGAAAGGATTTAATTATTAAACTTCCTTTTTAATCTTTAATCTTGGTGATTAATGTCAGTGGAAAAACCTATTTGCCCTTACACCCGAGGGGAATACTTATGAGCTTTGAGCTTGTAGTTATGTGATTACATTTATGGGCATGGTGCTAATGTTAACCTGTGCAAAGCTCGGGGCACCAAGGTAGTCGAGCAGCTCCAAAAGCTGAGCAGTCCTTGAGCGAGACTCTGGCTGCTAGTCTGCAACCGACCTTTGACCAGCCCAAACAGTAGGGTAGAAGAGAGAAAAAGAGCTTCCTTGCAGGGATCAATAAAGTTGTATGTCATTATTATCCAAACTGCTGTGAATTGTAACATTCAGCATGTTTTGTTTTTTGTGTGTCTCAAGAGCCAGCGCTCTTGACCTTTCCCCGACCCTTTGTTGCTGCTTTTCTTACCTGCTGTCGTCCTGAGCACATCTGTGGTGTTTCTGAGCCCCATGAAATCAAACTGGTAAAGCCTCCAGTATTTCTGGTCTGAAGTTTCCACTGAGTTTCGCCTCCACTTGTACACAATCTCGTCCCGCGGGTAGCCGTCTGGGGGAAACCACACAGAGACTGGGTTGGGTGTGTGATAGAAAGAGGGGAATGCAGAAAGAAAAAGGGGGAGCTGAAAAAGTTGAAGGCAAAGAATACAGGAAAGATTAATGCAGCAATGCAGTTTTTATTGTATGCATGATTTATACCTGATTTATGCATGATTTATACAAATTTATACAGCAAGTTTGCATAGGCAATTCAGTGGACTGCAGACCAACTGAGCAATTACTGTTAACTTGTTTGCTTGGAATCTGCTGTGCTGCAACCAGAGTGAACAAATATCCACTCCAACATGTAATTCAATGCTGTGTTTATCTTAATTTCAGTGGAATAATTTCAAGTGCAAGTCAATTGGTGTCAGAGATACCCCTGTGCCATTTCATATTTTAATGATAGAAACTAAACAGGCTGGCTTAATTTAATGTATGATATTATCATGTGTCGACATGGAAATGGAAGTTCTTGCAGGAAATACACCTGCCCTATGGAAAACCTGTCGTTACGCTCAGGTGACATGTGACAGTGCGTTTACATGGCTGTGTACAAGTGGAGCAACCTGCTGGTGGTAGTTTAAAGCTGGAACCACTTTTCACTGATCATTAAAAGAGCAGGATTTCCTGCGCTGCCCCGTGCTGGGTGGAGCAGTTAAACACAGCAGAAAAGCATGTAAGACGATAAATCTCTGCAGAAGCTATTACTCTAAACACAGTGTCTCTGTGTTAAAAAGTAAAGTTGAGCTCATTTGACAAGTTGAAGCAATTTTGCATGAAAAAAATGAGTGACAGCAATAATGAGCAGGTGGCAAGCCTAGTTGTGCCCTGTAGTGGAAACCAGACAAATTATGCAAATGGTCTCATTTAGAGGATAGCCTTCTATAACCAAGAGGAGCAATCACGATGATGCAAGAGAGGTGTGTGGTTTTTTTTCAAAGTCTAATATGGATGGCAAACATTATATTGCCATCATATTTCCCTTGGTGTGTTTGTACAATTATCTTCACTGCAAACAATATTACCATTGTGTTACCAGTGTATCTTCATGGCTAAAAAATGTTTGTCATATTTCAGGCCTTTAAAAGCCCCCTGAAGTAACATGTTCTCAGCCAGTGTTATAAATTACAATCTGCTGTGGCCTTGGCTGTAATATTCTCCTTGTCTAGCCTCCAAGCAAACAAAACAAGGGTTGTACAATTCTGCCACATGACTGTAAACAAGTCCAGTTGAAGATGCCAGGGTTTTAAAGTCAAACTGAACTACAGTAGACTTGACAACAATGACGACAGTTATTCCCACTTTTAAAAACTAGCTTCAGAGATACAACAACAGGGAAACCCGTTCTCCTCACATCACAGACGCTTCGCTATAACGTCATCCCTCTAGCTTTTTAATTACGTGTGTAGTAGAACTGAACAGATAAACTGTTTTCATTGTTTGTCCACAAAGACTATGCATCAGTGAAATTACAGCACCACCACTACTCCTGAACACTGATGTAGACTGTATCACATCTGGGTAATTATGATTTGAATAGCTTTTTGTCATCTTCCAAACTTTCTAAAGTTCCCTTTTATTGTCTTGAAAGTAGAAACCGTCATTATCTACCTACATGGGTTAGGCTGACTTTGTCTTTGAAATTACAGTTCTCCTACTCGTCTGGGCATACAGTGCAGTATGCTTTGTGAAGATAACGTATCATGAAGTTAGAGGAAAGAAAATAGCCTTCTTTCCCTTCTCATTGCAGAACAGCAATTCTTTTCACTTGCACGAAAGGTCAGTTCCAGTTTATTTCCATCGTCAGCTACTTTTGTCAGTGTAAACTGTAAGCATTCAGTATAATTTCCCCTTTTTTCTTTACACTGACACTCAAGAAGTCCATTTTAGATGAAGTCTTCAAAATTGAAAACACAAACTCAGAGCAACAACTTCTACTGACTGACTGTTCAAGTAACCCATTCTCTGGGGTTTCAAATAACTGTGGCACTAAGGCAGTCATAATGGACGTCCTTGGTCAGTGAATGACAACTGTAGATTACTTTTTAAATGTATGACTGCCCTCTGGAGTGATTGCTCTGGAGTGATTACTTTGCAGGTGGTTTAACTGACTCATTCTGGTTTATTAGAGGCTCTGTAATGTTAACAATTGCGCAGGACAATCCCATGCCATTAAATTTGCTACAAATATATTCACTTATCCTGTACCCTAATATCTATTTTAATGGATTGGTGCAGTTTTGTATTCATAGTCTCCAGATGATGAATCTTAATGACTCATTGTTTTAAGATAAATCTTGAATGGATTTGGTACAGACACTCACTTTTACCCTTCTTTCACATGACCAATTTAAAAAGACACAAACATAAAATAGTTTGTCATTTCACAAAAAAAATCGTATTTGGAAATCGTTTTTTTTAAAGAAGAAAATTGGGATTTTATTTTTGGGCAAAATCGAACAGCCCTACGTCCAAGTGCCTGCTGGTCCTTAGTCATAGCTAGCATTTAATAGGATGTGCAATGTAAGAATCTATATGGCAACATAGCACCACAGAGGGTGTTCCTCAGTACTCGACGCCTGTGGTGTGGACAAGAGTCCAAAGAGCTTGTAATCAAAGTTACATTTTTTTTCATGGCTTTTATACCGAGCCCCCTGGTAGTCACAAAAGTTATTTTCTTCGACGTATCATTCTGTGGGCGTATATTTATTTCTGAAAGCTCCTGTGTAACATGGACAAAACAATTCAATACATGTTTTCAAGATGTCAGATTGCTTCCACGTGTATCTGCAATCAAAAAATAATCAGAATTGATAAGATTAGTGAACGTTGAAGCATTCATCATGTTTATAATGTTCTATCTCAATAAATGAAACCGATTAAAGCCATAATGGGGAGACTTTCTAATTTGCTTCATGATGAAGAGACATAACATTTCAAAAGGGATTGTGCATTAGGCTCCTGTAATATCATAATACATTAACAGCCACAGCTCTTGAGTGATTAGAGAAAGATAACAGTGCATGTTAAAGTGGGTAAGAAAGGATTATGTGTTTGGACACTGGAGAAAAGTGAGAGCCAACTGTGGCTTTGCTATCAGATCTGGCCCTGGTGTACAGTGGCTGAGAGACACTATAATAAGTCACCTCTAGTCTGCCTCTCTCTCCTCTAAAACAGATCTTCATCTTGTGAACCATCTGCCATGAAATGTGTAATTTGCAGGGTGGCAACATGTTTATGAAAAACAGACGGAGATGATCTGAGTCCAAACACTTGCTGCTCAGTTAGTTCATGTGCTGTCCTTTGGCACCTAAAAGCAAAGTGTTTTGTTGTAATAGGTAACCCTTTAATTTACAGGCCGTTAATTACGTGATAATGTCAAGAAATAGCCAAGAAATAACAATTAATTGCCTAGTAATGTCAAAAAATAGCCTAGAAATAACGGTCAGTGTTTTTCATAAAGGCACATGAAAAATTTCGCATGCTTTTCATGCTTTGAATTTTTTGGGAAAGGCCAGAATTTTTCTCCACCAAGTCGAACAATATTTCTGGTCTATTTCTACAATCGTTATTTCTTGGCTATATTTCTCGACATTACTATGAAGTGTACCGTTATGTCTAGACTATTTCTAGATGACGCAATTAGTTGTTATTTCTTGACATCATCATGTAATTAACGGCCTGTAATTTGAAGGGTTACCAATGGTTTTTTTTTTACTTCCAAATGGATGCTTATTTTTAATTATAAGGTGGTGTTTCCAGTAAGATAGTAGCTATACATGTTGTCTGGACACCTAAAAACGTAGAGCAGATGTTAGGAGAAACACTCTTATTGTTATCAAGATGACTCTGTTCAACTCTGAGGTAATTAAACCTCTTAAACTTTGGCTTATGTTTTAGTAAATCTCCTTATCTTATAGCCGTTGTGCCTTAATTACTGAGAAATCTTGCACAGATCAGAAAATCCTGAATTAAGCACAGTTATTTGAGTTTTGATTGGAGGGATTCGAATGTAAAACATGCACCGTTAAATTATGCAGTGATTCTTTTTCTATCAAAATATGTTTGAGTAATGATTAGCGATCAACATGGCTGGGAAATAGCAGTGTTCTAAACTGAGGGGCCAGATGGTTTGTTACACAGAACCATCTGGGAAGGCTTCATTGGATGAAGTTGGAAAAGGTCACACACTTACAAAAAACTTGGATAACCGCCTCTGACAACCGGCCAAGACGTAGAAAATAGATCATCAAACTTTCTCTGAGTGAATAATGGACAGAGGAGTTTTTTTTACAGAACGTAGCCATGTCACAGTGAAGTTGGACTTTGACCCTTTAATTTAATATCTAAACGTCATCATTTTATTCTTCTATCAAGCGTTTGTGTTAGATTGTGTCATAATTTGTATATGAATTTGCTGTTGCCGACTTGGAGTCATAGGAGAAAACAGATTCTTGCAAAGTTAACTTCAAATATAAATTGTGTAACTTCATGTCTTTAATTCAGTGCTATCAGAGACATGAGTTGTTCATCCTTTTCAGCCGCATGGTCATGCACTGAAGCGGTGGCTGGTGGCATTGGGGGTGGGGGAGGGTGGGGGGGGTTATTACTGCAAATCCTTTCACTGAGAGCAGAGACATAATGGAAGCCCATTTGTGGTCAATAGCTCTTTCACCAGCGACAGTACTGTAACATCCGGTCTCATCACACTGCGAGCAAATTGTATATAAGCTGGAAAAAAAAGTCAATTGAGGAGAGCTTTAATAATGGCCAGTGACAAATACTGCCATCCACAGTCGCATCAGGTAATGATTATTACCAAAATTAAATCATGTCTAGCAGTGGAAGATGTCTGGTCCAGTACAATAACTCGTCATATGAAATCTAATGTGATTTCAGTGCTTATTATGTGGTGGGGAAGATAATAAAAAAAACCAGTTTATAGCTGTTTTTTGCCCACTTTTGTTTGGTTGAACTAAATGAATAGTTCAACATTTCGGGAACTATGTCTATCTGGAGACTACGGCAGGTTAGCGTAGCTTAGCATCAAGACAGCTGACAATAAAAATAGTAAAGAGAATAACATTGCTGTATCTTTTAATTGGAATTAGGGCTTAAATAGTCTGATTGCATTTTGTTTCTCATTTACAGTTTGTGTCTGCAGGAATATTTAGCTAATTAATGATATTGATTTGAGGAAAGTAGTAAAAATTAACAAGGCAAAAGAACAGTTAATGTAAACATTCATTTAGAAATTGGACCATTTGTGTGTCTGTAAGTAGCCGGATCATTCTGAGTGAAGCCAGCTACAGTAGGGTAAAGCATTTCTGTGCTTTTTGTCCATTAAATGTACTAATCCTCATTTTGCATTTCCTCACAATGAAGCTCTTTCCACTGAATGCATCAAGGTACCTGCATGCATACCTGCATTTCAGTGATTGCAGCCTGTTGCATCAAATCATTGCCTCAAAATAACTATTCTCATTCTGCCTGTGACTGACTCGCTGCTTTTTTATCCTCACACCTCCTTTGTCCCTGTACCTCACATCCTGTATTTGCGTGCTTTCATACTCTGCCCAATTCTTAGAATCAGTGGTGGCTGCTGATCTGTCAACCGAATCCATTAAGCTATTGAATGACAAACCTACTGTACTGTCTGCACTGCTCTTACAGAGCCAAAAACTCTTGCAAAAAATGATGACGGATTGAAAATCTTTTAAAATCAACATAGAAATTTGTCTAAAATTCAAAATAAAATGTTTGTGTTTTGCTTTCTGAACCTATACTGTACACTGAAGTTGTGTTTTTCTGAAGGACCACAGCGACGTTTGGTGCTGATAAAATGGAGGATAAGCAGCACCTCCGAAAACTGTTTGGTCTCACGCATTGTAGTGGTGAAGGCGTTTCTGTCCTGAGGAATAAAATACGGGAAGTAGCTGCAGAGCCTGATTTACCGTCGCAGACAAAATTGCGTCTGAAATTTAACGCCTTGGAAAAGCAGGTGTAAATCTGCGGCACTGTTTTTATCTGACACTTACAGAGGGTGAGAGACTGTGGAGCAGACAACAGCAAGAGAAAGAGAGAGGGAGAGGGAGAGAGACACTCAAATTTTAAAGACACATTGCTTCAGCAACGCAGCACAAGAGGAGCTATGTGTCATTTCTCACACAACTTTACCTGCCTGTATTTCCTGACTTAATGGCTCACAGCAGCAACAGCTCATTGTGATATGACTGCAGCAGCCAATAATGTTTGAAAAAATCTCTCAACAACAACATTAGCCAGTTCAACTACTGTTTCCTCACATAAAGCCGGCCTCTGTTGATATAAATACATACTCAAACACATGAAAATGTGGTAACAGACAGTGCCAGGCTTTGCAAATATCCCCCTCTATATGCAGGCGATTCCCCAATCCACCGATCAATAACTCCCACTGAAGCAGGGACAGCCCCATTTAAGGTCACCTCAGCCGCCTCTCTGCATCTCCCAGGTGGGTTTACCTGCTTCGGTGTTCGTGCTGCTCAGGCGGAAACAGTTCAATGTCGGCGCTTCTTGTTTGGCATGAAATCCTGTTTTCATTTCCACCCACTCAACAACCACCTGAACAGTTTTCATGACTTTCTCTGCTCCCTGCTGGGATTTCTTGAATCTTAAAATGTCATCTTAAAACTTTCTTCCCCTGTTCTTCCCTCGGTTTTTAGCTTTAAAAGTTTTCTCCTGGGCAGGTGCGACATGAATACGGCTTTGCACTTCAGGAATATGACCATATTTGTCTTTGTGGGTGCGTAAGTGAGCGTGTGTTTGTGTGTGTGTGTTGCCAATATTCACAGCTGGAGAAGACGAGAGGACAGGAGTGTTCGTCCATTGGGAAATTATGTAGTTGCAGCTGGCATTCTGCGTTGATGGTCATCCTGGAGAGGGAGAGAGACACACGGAGACAGAAATACTTAGACAGTGACATTCAAGGCAATGAAACTGCTTTGGACTCTTCATTATGAAGCACATGGCGTGAATGCACGGTGTTCATCATCGCTTACATCATATGATGCACTTAATGCTCCATAGTGTACGCAGCTGGCTTCGGACCAGATGGTACGGATCACACTCGGTTTCCTGGTTGATGTGTGAAATCCCTCAAAATTATATTGTTTAATTATCAGCGTCAGACATTACGTTTATTTTTATTTTTTTGCGATGGTGGTATAAACGTATAGGTCAGGGCACAAAGGCATACGCTTCTAAAAACAAGAGTGCTTAGCTGTGATCACTGGACAAGTCACAACAACAGATGTTTTGAAGCAGCAGCAACGGTCACAAAGACGCAGCGGATTAACTTTACATGCAGAATGTACACCTGTGTCTGAAGCAGTGTGCATTCTCAGTCTGTTGCTTTTACTATAGATGCAGAAATAGCTGTCAAAGCGAGTTATTCATTTAAAAAAATGTTTAAAATTAGGCTTTTTCTTTCCATTGTTGAGTCTTTGTCTCTGGTTTAGTTCCTCATTAGTTGGAGGACCTCGATTACAAAAGCAGAGCCTCAATCAAGGCAGGAAGAGGCTGGCTCGCTCAGGTTGCTTGTTGCAGCAGGTAAACAAAGTGCAGATGATGTACAGTTTCTCATTTGCATACTGATGCCGGCTCTCGTGCTCGTCAGCGTCCAGGGTGTCCAAATCTTAACGACTGTGGGAGCTGAGCTGAGCGGAGGTGAGGGGCGCGAGCAGCAGCACAGCGGCAGAAATGTGAGAGATGTGTCAGTCAAGGCAACTACAGTACGCCTCCAAACATGCGCCTCTTCAGAACTTAATATCCTTTTAATGAAACAATAATTTTCAGATTGATCACCAGAACACGCATTAGCAGAAGTGAAATTAGCTATTAAATGCCAAACATTTTGGGGAAAGTTTGTGGCTGTTAGGAGAACATTTTCTTTTTTCTGTTGTATCCAGAAGTTGAATCTTTCTAGGAACGGCTGTAGTGGCAAAATATTTGTGTGTCGCTGTCATGGTTACAAAAGCCTATAACTGCTACTCTAGATGGAAGTTCAATACCCTTGATAGATCAAACTACAGTCAGGAATAGAACGTATAATCATTGTTAGACGTCTTTGTCACCTGATTGAGGAGATTGATGGACCAAAACGATAAAGGAGCCTAAACCAAACCTAACACCAGCCCCAAGTCCAATGTAATCTCTTTCTGGCTCTTTTGTTTGCTAAGTAGCAACAGCAGCAGCAGCTGGTTGTTTCATTTGTCTTTCTACCATTGGTCTGGTCAGAGAGCATGCAGTGGATTCATCACAGCTTTTTCCCCACTGCTCTGTGCAGCTGGAAACAAAGTTAATGAGCATTAAAGAACCAAGACAGTGCTCCACACAGCTACACAGAGCTGTGGGGGAACTGCAGAGTTAGGTGCTAGTTCACTGTGGGTTTATCACATCACTCATTATCATCGGTCAATCTAAAAATATTGATTAGTGCAGCTTTAAACTTGCTGGTGCTTTAGAGAAGAGGCTTTGAGTTATGAACTGGTGCTAAAAAGAATATCTATGACTCAATTTAGAGCTCGTGATCACAGAGTTATTAGCCTCTACAACAGCCCCAGATCATCCCCCTACAATTACGAGCTACATTTTAGGCAATTAGGACCATTTAATATACTTTATGTCTATCCTTTCTTTTCTCCATAAATCTAGAAATAGAAGCTGGCTGTGTGCAAAAGCCTCATCAGTCCCTGCTGAGTATTTGCACAGTATGAGACATCATAAGTTATCAGGAGGAACTGAAATCTTCTAGTCAAGAATGAAAAAAAAGCAGTGAATTCCCTGAGAGGAGGCTCACATGCTTTGGCACACACACCTGTCGTTTTAGGACACTGATTTGACAGAATGTCAGCTACCCTGATGCAGCAAGGAGCTGTGCAACTGGTGCTCCAAAGGGGGCTGAAAAAAACAAACACTCTGGGTGATGTTTGCGATTCGGTCAGGGTCTAGTTTGAGATCTCGGACACGCAGGTGAAATTGGATCCTCAAGACAGAAAAAGCTCATGTCAGGGCTTGAAGGTTCATAAACCCAGATGCCACTCAAATTAAAAAAAGAACCCACACGGTAGGATTTGAGTCGAGTTATTATTTTTTTGTGGACACAGACACAGACACCCACATACACACACACACACACACACACAGTCTACAGCCCCTGACGAACCACCCGTCGTCCTGAGTGTCTTTTCTCTACCACAGAGATGCTGTCAGGATGAAGAGAATAAAATGAAGTACACATGACATGGTGGCTTTGTTGTTAGAGAAGTTTTATCCTCCTCTGCCAAAAGTAAAGCTAGGCTTTGGTGCAGATTTTGATACTGAAAAAATACAAAAACATCACATTGTTTATATTAATAGACAAGAAAAAAATAATCAGAAGCCCAAATATTTGAATCTAGCTGTAAATAACAACAAATAACAGATCATTTTTGACTGTGCTCCTGTCAGCAGGAGGACATTGTTTGTCTGTTCTGGAGCACTGGTGCAAAAATGATTGATATGACTGGTTTCTGATTATCCACCGCTCGGTTTAAGCTTAGTCATGATGCGTTTAAAGGCCAAAGGTGACTTTGTTAAGATCTAGAAAGGTTAAGATACGGTATACAAAAGTTGACGGTTGGACGGAAAGGCATGAGGAACTTTCAGCTTCATGTAAACATGCTCCACTTATATGATATGTATGGAGTGCAGGGTTTCCTGCTAAATTCACCGTTTAGATGCCACCTGTCATTGTTTTGTCTTTAATCACCATATTACCATACAATGTGTTTTCATGTGTTCTGGAGGTTGTAGTTTGTTTTTTTTACCTCAGCGTGTAGAGTATTTTTCCATTGTTCCAGATGCGCAGCAGCTGATTGGGTGTTGTTATCCAGTGCGAGTCGGCGGTCTTGGAATTCCTAAAGATGGTATCGGGCAGCCAGATCAAGCCGACCATATTGCTGGTTGAATAAGAGACAGGCACAGAAAAAAGTATAGAAAAGTGAGCGAGGGGGCAGAAGGTATGTTATGATTGCAGTTGAGATTCCCTCAGAGTTTCTTCTTAAAAGCATGAAGCAGCTCCACGTCGCAATAAGAGGATAATAAAATACCAGGGCGGCAAAGCGCATCAATCAATTTCTTCCATTAATTGCAGGCCTTTCCCCAAGAGAATAAAGAACGTCGTTCTCGAATGAGATATATAGAACACAATAGTTGCTACAGTGGAGAGACAGACACTCAGCAGTGTCTTGGAGCTGTTTAAACAGAAAACGCTGTAATTATCAACTCATACTGTAGGTATTAGTGCTGCTGTACAGCCACACAGCTGACATACTTGGAGAATTTAAAATAAAGCTGTCAGGGCGTTTGCATCGTATCCTCGGTGAGTCGACTGTACCTGTTGAGGGTTAGGATCCGCATGCTGCTGCTGTTATACCGCAGACGGGTGTCCACCCAGGTCTGGGCGAAGATAATATCGATCTGGTACTCCTGGGGAGAGAAAAGTAGAGTCAATATAATGATCTGACAAACCCTTTTAGAGGAGTATAGAGACAGCAAAGAGATGTGCTGGAAGCCTGTGTGCTTGTGGTCTCGGTCTAGTTCCTCTGGAGGAGCTGATAATGTGTTTGTTCGAACATAGACGTGTCCACATCAAAGAAGATCCTAAAGCAGCACGGCACGCACTTGAAACACTAAATACACACTCTGCTTTTGATATGGAAATTAAATTACACCATCTCACAAACTGTTTACTTCGGCTTTTTTTTTTTTTATCACCTCAGCAATGACCCTGCTTTTTTAATTGTGAGAAGCTGTACAGAACCAAGACATTGACTCTGGATTTCCTTACTTGGCAGTGAAATAAGTCAAAGTCACGCTGGCATTGTTAAAAGAACTCCATGTCGAGTGTTGGGCAAACTTTTCACCACACAATAAGTTAAATCCTTGAGAAAGTGGATTTGCATGAACTTTGTTTCCCCAGTGTCAAAGTTGAGTACATTTTCTTAATCCACCATGCTTGAGTGAGATCGGAGAAAACACACTTAAAGTAATGAGAAAAGGGTTTTTTATTGTTGTGCAAAACAGGCTTTGTTCACTGCGAGGTTAATCGGGTTATACCGCAGTTGCTGCTTTGATCAGAGCCAAAATCCAAAGAGCATTTTAGTGCAAGATGTGACAGGTTACTAATGTTACCACCCAACTCACTGGGAGGCTCCAGTTTTGGCAGAAAGTGTCTAATCGACGACCACCTACATCAAGAAAATGGCTAAATATAACTGTGCAAGAAGTAGCTGACAAAGGGTTTGTCATTCATTGATCTTCACTATCTTTGACTCTTTAATTAATGGCATTTATCTTGAAGTGGGATAGATGTGGGGACTGCTGACTACAGTCACTGACTACAAATTCAGATTGTTTAGTTGCAAGCTTTACCTAATCAATTGGATCAAGTCCCATTGAGACCAAAATCGTATTTTCAAGTAGCTAAGACACAAGTTAAGCAAGGAAGTAAAGGAAACCATTATTGTTTTGATGATATTTGAAGACAGAACAGATTGTGTATTGAGTATTGTAAGACCCCATGAGCATTATTTAAACCACACAGCCAGCTATTCACACTTTCCCATTGCTCACAAGCTGAGGACCTCCAACATGGCCGGCAGAAGGTCAGTACATCAGCTGGACGTCCGCTATAGGGTGTAAACAAGGCACTTTGATACTTCAATAAGGTCAGACAGTGTGGAGTCTTTGAAAGCTGATGTGAAACGTCAGGGAAAAAGTATATTATTATGTGATACGAGTGATGATGTGGGTTTTAGGGGAATGTTGAGAATCACGGGGGGATTTCTGTGAAGGAGAGTTGAAGGTTTCCTGTGCCCTTTAATTCATTTCAGCTCAGTTTAATTTATATAGCGTCAAATTATTACATATTATCTCAAAGCGCCTAATCATAGTGTAGCCACCAATTCACAAATTCACACATACTAGTGTCACTCACCTCCTGACTTTTCTGCCCTTCTTTTCCCACACCAGACAGATAAGACCTGACCTTCTCAATACATCTGTCACCCAGTTCCCATTGTTACCGTCAGCCTGCGTGACCTTTGGAGGATAATGATAGGGAGACGCCCGCTGACAGCGACACACCCATAATTCAGACAGACAGAGTAAGACCACAACATGTCCCGCCTGGCGAGGGACGAACTCTCACGGCAGTTCCCAAATGGGATTTTCTGCTTCAGCTGGGCCCTTTTGGGGACGACACCTACAAGACAAGGCACTGAAGCAGGTCCATTATTCATGGTCATTATGCAAAACAATTGAGTGAGAGTGAAAAATCGAGTGAAAAAAGGTCGAGTGTGCAGAGATACCTGACTGAAATAAGCTTGTGTTTTTCCCCTGGGGATCCATTCAGTCAGAAAATGAAGGTGTTAAAGGTCCTTTATTACTTTATTGCTATTGACACAAAAACAATGAAGCAATGGCTTCAGAGAGAGATAATCAAAAGTCTATTGTATGTTGTCATCTGGGAAGATCCAGTGCAAAAAGTCAGCGAATGGGAGTTGCAAGTTCATTATTTAGGGCATAAATATTTTATTTTAGGTTGTTAAATATTCAGAACGTGATAAACTGTGTCTCTACTGTTTCTAAGTTTTACACAGCACATGCTATAGATACTGGGGAACTTAGGAAACGGATATGATAAAAAATTAAAAATTATCTAATTTGAGCGGTGAATTGCTATCAATAAAACATCACCATTATGGAAAACCATTAAACTACAATTGAAAAGCCTCAATGCTGAACATTTGCAGGATAATTCTATTTATTTTGACACATGAAATGAGAGCAATACATCGTAAAAAACCACATCTTCTTTCAGCACAGTGGATACGAGTAAATAAACTTGCTGTTGGCATGATCCAGGCACAAATCACCAACTGTGGCCCTCTAGTCTTTGGAAATGAGAATACAGTACATCCGATAATACGGAATCCATTATTAAAGCCAAAGGATGTTGACAGCAAAACACATTTGACTGAAATTAATTAGCCTGACTTGAACAGCATCCGAACAAATAGCTTCCTCTTTATCCAGCCTCATAATTCTTGCATGGAGGCTTCTCACTCCTCAGCAGCTACCGTCCCTGCTCAGCCACATTTTCTACTTCCATGTACCAAAAACATGTTTTTTTCCCCCAAAAAGGCAGATATATTATCTTTGTACTTCACAGCAGCTCAATTGAATATTACTTTTGCAATCATTGGTCTCACAGGTACCCACATTTTCAAATCAGTAATTACAGTTAGTCATCTATTGTTTACCGCTGATTCCTCCGGTTATTTTCTGATATGAGTTCATAGAAAGAAAAACAAACTGGAAAAAAGTCCATCAAGTGTTTGTTTTTTAGTTTATTCTCCACCAGAGGAAGTTAAATAAACGCATTTTTATGTGTAAATGAAACGACACATGCACTCTTCACCAGGCAGAGAAGGTGAGGCACTTGTGTGACCTGGGGTCTCATTTATAAAACTGTGCGTGGGATCGTTACTAAAAGTGTACGTACGCCCAAAAGCCAGGTTTTGCGTGCGCCAGTAAATATTCAGACTTATAAAACCCTGCGTACGCACACCTGCAAGCAAACTTCTCTTTATAAATCACAGAGTTCCTACAAGTGTGCGCAGCTGAATCCGCTTCACGTTCCGCCCTGTACACGCCCTGTTTTAACCGTAGATGGTCCATGCAAACCACCACATGAATGCGATCTGCATGTCAATGAGCCTGACGTGCTGTTGTTCTGTCGGTGTTGTGAATTAGCTGCAGGTGTGAAAGTGGCGACGTGACGTGTTGCTGCAGCTGTTAACGGCGTCAGCGGCTCAGAGCGCACGCGGTGGTGTTTTGGTGCGCTGCCCTCTCACATGCTGGACCCGGTTCGGCACATTTACAACAATGACAACAGTTTTAATCTGAAACGAGTTATTAACCATTCATCATGGTCTCCCTCTCCCTCCTTTCTCCTCCAGCGGTGCCGTGGTGCAGAATTACGCACGGGGCTCACCGCTGTATTATTTACAGTAGGCTAATTAGACTGATCGATAAAACTTTGAATAATTAGTGGAATCAGTTACATTCTGAGGAATGATCAAACATGACACTTCTCTTGATAACAAGAAAACAGAATGTATTTGTGCGAACGATTACTGGATTTTTTCCCCCAGGGTTTGAGATTTAATTGACTCTCTTTCATATGTTCACAGTATCATAGGAACATATTTACACCATGTATTTATCCCATGCAGCCGCGGCCTCCTCTCCTCCTCCTGCGCTCTGGGAGTGGACAATATGACGGAGAGATGGTGGTGATTAAATATAGAGAAGGAATTTTGATTTTGAATTTTAAGTTAGATTCTAAGAAGATGTTTCTGAAACACTAGTCCGATGCAAAATAAGGACGCTGTTGAATTAAATCACCGTGGCAACATGGATCTGACACATACGGGTTGAAATTAAATGTGTGACGGCCGATAATAAAAACATAATCGTTCTTCTCAATCATCATTTCTGAGTCTGACTTTAGTTCACCACCACACCGTCTGTGTCGCCAATTCCCCTTTTCCTCCAAACCATGCGTACGCATGGGTCAGAGTTTGCTTAGAGCTGCGCACATTCTCCCGTCAAGTTAGTTTTTTATAGATCACAACCTTGGCGTAAAAAGTCACGTACGCCACTTTCAGGCCCGTTTTGTGCGTACGCAACGGTTATAAATGAGACCCCAGGTCTTTAAACTACATGAGTTCAGTTAGTGAGACTCAAAATTAAATTAATAAATTACTGTTGAAGCTGTTACTGTTACTGTTGCTGGTCAAGGAATATTTTGACACTCTGGTACCTTTACTTTATTCTCTTGCACCCTCAGCGATGGGCGATCAATGCATCTTGCGACACTTACATCTCACTCGCACTCTGCTTCATCTCTGACCAGTGACCGTCCGGGGAGCTCTAAAGTCCTATCTTTATGCACTTCATTATATTAGGCTTTGCAGTGAAGGGGATATCAAGCTTAAGCACAGATCACTGACAAATGCATTACTTCAGGCAAAACTTATGCAGCATAGTTGGTATAAATATTTATAAGTTAAATATTTATATCTCCCAGAAAATTGGTCGCTGGACTACATTTTTAATCCTGCAAGAAGAAGCAAAAAAAGATAAACATGAGGAGTGTTCCTTTTCTCCAAGTCATGTGTCCACTCCTCATGCTGGCTCTGATGATACTTCATCAGCGTGAAAGATATTTAGATATTCAGTTTTATTCTCAGATCCCTCTCATCCACGCCGCCGTGCCCCTCCTCCCCGCGTAAACACATCCACCCAGGATGCTTTGCTGTTGCTTTGTCCTGCAGGCAGCCTCTCAGTGATGCTCCTTGTGTGTGACAGGCAGGAATAAGGGTAAACACGACCATTCAACCGGCGCTCAGGGGTGACGATGAACTTCTGTCACACGTGTAATAAACAAAACTGTACGGCACCTGCGGATACGAGTGGCATTTTGAGGATTGCTTTGGTGTATGTGTGTGTGTGTGTGTGTGTGTGTGGAACTAATTTCACGAACACGCTTTTCTCTTGTTCATTCCCGAGAATCAAACAGAAAGACCTTTGAAAGCAACAAAAGGGAATCATTTGCATACCTGGCTGTTTTCTTGAAGTCTGTTTTGTGAGGAGGAAAATGAAAAATGATGCAAACTGTCGGCTCTGCTTCACTGAGCGTCTCGCCCGGGGTTCGATCAACACCTGTTTGTCTCAGTGAGTCGCAGCCGTAGTGTGACTGTCGTGTGCCGCACTGGAGTACAATTTGAGCTATTAGCAGTTCATTTTCACTGTGCCCATGGATATAAATAGTTTGTCAGGAAATTAAAGTTACACGTGGTCTAAAAATATGTGGATTGTGTTGAGTTATGCCAGAGAGTAGAGGCGTGACTTTTGACTTGTCACTTTCACTGTGGCTTTCAACTTCACTTGAACTGTAAAGTGGTTTCAAACTTTAATTTCCCACTGCATACTGTACGATATCACATTTGAATTTGAGGTATAATAGATTTTAGTGGGTTGAAGTTTTAGGGTTTTATGTGTGCAGATTGCTCAACCGTGTTAGATCGTTGACTATGGAGGGATGTCTCCAAAAGCAAGTCGATCGCCATTGATTCAAATGGCAAAATGCCCAATTTAACAGCAGGAATACATACTGTACTGCATGTCTGGCATTATTAATAGGGCAACGCAGCACCTTCAACAAAGTTTTGGCTCCACAAGGTGGCAACGGTGCAGCAGCCCTCTCTTTAAAACTGTCAAAACCTATGTGTGATGTCATGGAGGCTACATCTGCCTTTATTATATATTATTAATTCAACAACAAATGGAAAGTCCACTAAAGGGTAATTAATGTACATGTATTGGTTTTTTCCAAAATGATGTCATGGTGGCAACAATTTCATCTGGCTAGATGGCATGAAAACGGCTTCAGGCAGTTGAGCCTTTATTAGTTTTAGTCTCAAATGCGCTCTAATAAAATACAATACAATATTGAAGTCGAACCCCGGAGTGAAACAATAATATCAGCAGCAGAGGCAGGATTTAAAAGTTCTTCGTCTTAAAGAACAGCGGGCAGCTCCTCTAGTTTATCTGTCTCCAACGAGCAACACGTCCTTTAATCGATGTTGATACCAGCAGCTGTTTTCAGTTTGTTTGAAAAGGTGTTTCTTTTTTGCTCTCAGGCTTCAGGAATAGTCCATCAAACACAAATAGCTCATAATTAATTTACATGCCGATAAAAGAGTTTCACTTCAAACACTACATTTCTGCGTGCGCTGATTCGGAGGGGAAAACAAGCGGAGGAAGAGGAGGAGGAGGAAAAAGAAGAGGGATTAAATTAGGCAGGAAATGGGAGAGGGAAATGAAATCTAATAAGAGCAAAGTGATGAGCGGTGGAGAAGGACATGCAGGAGCAGGAAGAAGACAGACAGAGGGAGTATTTAGATACATGAAGTAATGCAGTTATTGCTATGTCAGCTAATCAATATCAGCTGACTCCAAATCATATTCACCAGTCACATTAAATGAACGCGGTCTGTAGAATATGATGTTCCCATAATGCTGCAGCTGCGGGTTGTGTTTTGTTCCACCTGCTACATGCTGTATACAGACTCTGATGATTCATATACTTATTACCATACTTGGTGTGATGGCATAGCTCCTGTTCTGTACAACCTCGGAGGGTTTCGCTGCTCTCGCTCCTCGTTGGGGAGCATTCTCGTGGGTACGCATGCACTGACACACAAGTTAAAACTGGATTGTTTTTCTGACATCCAAGGCCATTGTTTTTTACAGTTCTCACTTTTGCTGTAATCTCTCCTCGGGGCAATGAGATAAGGCGAGTGGAAAGATACCGGTTATGGCAAAGACATACTACAATTACCACCTCAAGGCAAACCAGCCAAGGTGCAGGACACAAGACCTCAATCTGGACAATGATCAGATGTCTTTTTTAAGGTCATTATGATGTCACAGTCGACTTGACCATTGACCATTTGGATAGAAAATGTCAGCACTTCATTTTCTCTTTAGACGTTTGAGTTATTAGGTTTTATAATTAGTGCATGAATCTGTGAGTTGTGATCGTAAGGGGTCTCTGTGACCTTGACCTTTGACCCTTGACCAACAGCTAATGAGTTTGTCTAATCTAAACAAACTCCCTTCAGTTGGACCAAGTTTGTTCCTTGTATCCGTGTGAACATTTGTGCCACACTTGAGGAAAATTCCCTCAAGGTGTCACTGAGATGTGGCGTTCACTGAACCGTAAGCCCATAAATATAACATCTCTGACCATCCCGCTTTTAGTTCTCATCTTATTCAAGTTCACATTTTTTTTTTTTTTTACAAACGCGCCGTGAGCTGACTGACAGGTAACCCATTAATTAGACAGTTTTTACTTTTTAATAGGGAGCTGCCAAAAAACACGAGTGAGAGCTCCACACACCTCTGTTTGAACTCTTTCACCTTCTGATGATGGATCAAGGAAAATCCCAGCACCAATGTACTGACACACACACACACACACTATTTTTTACGAAGTAATTCCAGCAAAAACCATGAAACAAGCACACAGTCGACAGAGATTGGATTTCAAAGACCTACGGTGTGATTGCAGGGTGAAAAAAAAATGTAAAAAGTGGCGAGATATTGGCAGACGTTTGACTTTAGTTTGATCAGGTGTCAGCCTTTCATAAAGGTCGCAAGTGACAATTATATAAGAGAAAAATATTATCGGGCCCCTGAGGTTCCTCATCTGCCTCAGAGAATGCAATTAAGCACAGTGAATGCTGTTTCATTTTTCTGAATTAACTCATGACGCCGCCTTAATGCCGTCTTCGTGGAGGCGGCGAAGAACAACGACCTTCGCCACTGCAATCAGATAACCTTTTCTCATGAATTTTCAGCCTCACTTTCGCAGCACCTAAATGAGTCACATCAATGAAGGTCAAGCATGGAAAAGCATAAAAAAAAGAGAGAGAGAGAGAAACAGGCACATGCACACCCACGCGCAGAGAAACTACATTAAAAGGCACTTTAAGGAGTTGTTTGACATCTGGAAAAAGCACAAATTCTGCACTTGGCTGCATGAGACAAAGACTTGAACAGTTATTTTATCCTGAATTGTTCTGAAGTGGCTGGGGGGGGGGGGGGCAGTTACTGTCCCCTCTGTTGGAGATAGGGACTAATTACAGTCATATTGATCCTGAATGGTTAAAATCCTCTGAACGAGTTCTTAATTTTCCACAACAAGCGACGGGATCAGATTGAGAAATATCGCAAAGCGTGATAATTGAAGGGTCCTCAAGTGATCCCCAAGTGCATGATATCAGTTCTTGTGTGTGTGGAGTGTCATCACATAAATACATGGACGTTTACCCCTCTTAAAACTCCTTGTCATCGTGGCATGAATTGATTTATGCTCCCAGTGATGTTGAAATGATTACAGTGTCTGGGATCTCGAGGCGGACTGATTATAAGCCGTCTGTGTTTTGTTTGGCTTGTTCAGGGCTCGGCCCTTTCCTTCACTTGGGATGCATGGATGTATGTTTATTGAACCGGTGTGAACGTATGATGCCCCCAATGAGGTGTCAAGTAATCAGCCTGATCCTGAATCAACCCCCTTCTGTGACCAGGACACGCCGCATAAACATAAACAACTGTATCTGTTGTTACGTTCACCGTATAGAGGCCACACCGCCGCCTCATTAAGTTTTAAGAAGTGTCAAGATTATGTAGAAGATAATTTACATAACAAGCTCTTAACTTGGTCTACTTTATACTTCCTAAAGTACATAAAGAATGCAGTACTTTTTTACTCGATTTCATAATATTTATAGATATTTTTAGGGTGAGCAATCTTATCCTTAAAGTCCAATTGTCTCCTTGTTAAACTGCAAGTGTGTATGAGTGTGTGGATGCGTTAGGTTATCCAACGTGAAACTAAATCTATTATCATCCCTCTATTTACAAACAGCAGCTCGTGCATACAAGGGAGGAAAATGGAGGCAGGGATGACTGAGTGAAAAAAGAATGCAATAATAATCGAAATATTAAATTATAGTTAAAAAAAAAGTATTTAAGGGAAAACACATACATAATATATACTATTTAAAATCTGGTCACACTGTCGGTTGTGCGCGTCACCTACAGTATTAATAAAACACTTATTGGTTTCAACTGCTAATTTGCCGTGGATAAAGTGGAAGAAAACAAGACAATGGGGAACAAGGGAGAAACAACTGGGTTAAGTACCAGAGGGAACCAGTAAATTACACTTGTTAATTTCAGGCTGTGTTATAAAGTGTTACGTAAGTTTTTCCACACAAAACATCTGACCTGCTTTTGAAAATATACTGCACCATTCAATGCACACAATCTCCCTCTTATTTAGTCTGAAACTCTGTCTTGTTTTAAAAAGTGAAACAATCTGACAGTGCAGTGTGAATATTCCTCCCTGTTTTCAAGGCAAACTACTTCAAGTTTCTTTTTGAAAATGGATTTTTTTTTTAATAGTTGTAGTGCAGCAGTGCGAGCATTCATTGTTATCTCAAGCTTTTTGGACCATTTCTAAAATAAAACACAACATTCATACTGCGCTGACTGACAGATTTGTTTTGACTTCTAGTATTTTTTTTTTTTTAAGTATATAAATATAGTCTTATTGTTTGAAATCCATGAGCTCCCTCCCTGACTCCGTCCTCCTCTGACGGCCAAGACCAACTCTAGGAGGGAATTTCTCTGCACCGCTGCCAGAGCTGCTCAGTGCTTCTGGCTCACAGGAGCCTCTGACAGCACCTCTCCACATTAAAACGTGTTTTGGAGCATATTTCAACTAGAAAATGTAAATACAAGATGTGAGAGCTTCTTCTCCTGCTCTGTTCACAGGTCTCTCACTGGCAACCTCCACCTTTCTGATAACATTGCCAGGAACAGTTACATGAAGTAGAGTATAACAAATATTCAACAGATTCATGTCGGTTTGAAATTAAGAACAAACTCATAATCCCCTCTCGTCATCTGCAGAACCGATGTAAAACTCACTGAAGTGACGGTGGCGGTGGCGGAGTTGCACCTATGAGATAAATCTGACACCAAGTGAAGCTGCACATGAATTTTTCATGTGATATTGTGACAACGTCAGGTGACTGAGCACATGAACAATGTCTGTTGGAAAGGATCTGACATTCGTGTCGTTGCGAGGATAATGATCTTTAGTGGTTGATTATGCAGTTTGTCACAATTTGATTTTAATACTGCAGACTTAGGAAGCACCTTAGCTCCTAGCTTTACTGTAGCATGTGCTAGAACATTAACATGCAAATACAATACACACTACTCACAGAAAGTGTTAGGAATGTACGACTTTTGGGTGAAATTTATGGAAAATGTAAAAAGTTCTTGCTACAGCGATATTATATCATGAAAGTAGGGCATTTAAGTAGAAGAATTTCTTCATCTTAAACAATTTATTGAAACAAAAGTGGTGGATAAACCACAACAAAAAATGTCCATGTGTCAATAAGTTGTCATGTGACCAAAGGACGTCCACTTCTCAGCCTTTCTGTGACTCATCCAGTCTCTCAGTGTCTCTGTTCAACCTGCTGATGACACTCTGTGACACTCTGAGCTCAGTGGTGAACATGTGAACAGCATAATGAAGAGGATCTTTGCGGTTAATCTCATTGTTAGAGAACAGCACGTTATCATAAGAAGTGAGACATTGAACAGTTGGACATGTGCATTCAAAAATTTAGAGAAATACTGTAAGTTTACCTGTAAATGCACTCTGAAATTTCATCCCAAAGCTCAATATCCCTAACTTTGTGTGAGTAGTTTATGTGTAATATCTGAGGCTCAACACAGATAGACAATTTTACACATTTTTTACACAATTTTTCACATCTTTTCATGGCTTCAGATGCATCCAATGTTATCAATAGCTGTAACAGTCTCATCAATGTGCAGGATCTATCTGTAACTAGTGGCTTTAATGGAACATAAAAGATCCTTCCTGGATAAATGTACAGTAGTTCAAATCTGAACCACTGATCTTAAATGCATCTCCACCCCGATTCTTCAACAAAACTCGGCTAAGTAACCCGTGAAAAAAAAAAAGATTTCCAGACATTATCAACAGAGCATAAAGCAAAAATCAGCAGCGAAATATTGGACAGAAATGAAAGGAGAAGCAGAGGGTGGGAAACACAATGATCCTTTTCATGTCTAAGAGTCTCCTCTGAAGAGGGATGGAGCCTTTGATGTCTCTTGCCTTCATGTGTGTGTGTGTGTGTTTGCACATCATAGATAGATAGGTTGTCATGCAACTGTGTGTGTGTTAGTGAATCCGCGTGTGTGTGTGTGCGCGCTTGTGCGTGTTTGTGTTCCTTGTAAGTAAGTGTCCTCGCCACAAAAATAGCTTCATCAGTCTTTAGAGAGAGTGGGTAGGACCATGACGTCCTTCAATCTCTATGGACTCAATTATTCAGTGAGTCCGTCCCCTGTTGCTGTTGCACCGACGAAGTTTAAGTGCACGTAAAGGTTGGCTCGTTTTGTTGGAAAGCCAAAAATTACAGGGGATAAATAAAACAAGAATAACGTCAGCCTGGAGTCAAGGGTCTGGTATACACTGTTTTCAGACTCTGCCCATTCATATTCACAGCTACGCTTCCCAAGAAAATTTGAGTTTTTCATCTGATTTACCTTTATCATGCACTGACAGGTTTTCAAATGTGTCTTCAAAGAGCCATTAAGGAAGCTTTCATGCGATAACACAGCTGTTTATATCAACTTTAATCACATAAGTGGAGCTGCAGGATATAGAGAAACCCCATCACCACTGATGGAGATGGAGCAGAGATGAGTCAAACTATCAGGTTAAGTTAGATCCTAACCCTGACCCATCCCTGTACTTAGAGCAAAGTGGAAACTTAAGAGTGAAACATGAGAAAATAAACTCATAAACAGCCGCTCTGGGCTCAGGCCAAGAAAGGAAATGGAAAACACTAACTTAACACACTTAACACTTATCACATTAATGTGGAAGTGCGATACATGTTTTAAACTGCACCTGTCTGCCATTTTCCAAACCAGAGCAGTTAAACATTTTTGGAACATAATAATTTTTAATCCTCCTTATTCTTTACATATTACTTTATTAAAACATATTAAAAAGACAAATCCAAAAGTCTATCGCCATGCTAGCCACAGTTAGCAGTTACAGTGCATAAACCTTTGTTGTCACAGCTTCCAACAGTCACTAGTTAACAGGTCTGCAACACATTTAACAATGTCCAAGTACCAATAGCGTTTTGTGTTGGAGCTTTGGTGACAAAAGCATTATCTCCTATTAGAAGTGTATGAAAGTTGGCTGATCCAGGCACACTTAAACTTAAATATATTTTTTGATGGTTTGAAATTTTTATCACGTTGCATGGTACATGTAGTATCAGAGACATTTCAGTCTGAACCAAAATGGTGGATCAGCCAACATTGCCATTGATCAATACTGATGCCATTACATAAGTTGCAGTGTTGTGTCCCAAAGAAAGAAAGAAAAAATCAATAAAAAGTAAATCATGACTTTAAAGTTACATGTTTTCACACTCCCAGTCTCCAACACAGCCACAAAACAGCCTGTCACCATAATTAGAGCCTTGATTATTGTTTCGAGAGAACGGTAAACAAAATGAAAATGTGCTGTGAATCGGGCCGCGCTCTATCGCAACCCAGAATCAAAAGCATGGCTGTGCTGTATTACCTTGACCTGCTGTGTGTTTTGGGTCAGTAAAAACATCTTGGAAATGTGCGTGCTGACTAATAGATGCAGGATCTGGGTGCCAGGAAGACTGCTACAGTAGATTGATGGTGTGCCAGTGAGAATAATAATCTGGCCCCTCCATCTCTGACTCACTGTCCCTTCTCTTTGTCTTTCTCTTTCATTTAATTATGGAATGATAAATGTGTTCATTGTCGATATGTCGGAGAATCAAGTATCGGCTAATTTGTCCGGCTTGTCTTTGCAGAGGACGACCTTGATCTCAAACCTGGATGAGGAGGGATTTTGTGGAAATAATAAATGAAAAAGGAGTTTCTGTCTTTGCCCCGCTGAGCCTCTCTCCAGCGGCACAAAATGAGAGTCGGGGAAAATAAATAAATAAATAAATGAATGAATAAAAAGGAAACTCAATAAGCAGATGTGATCAAAGAGGGACGAGAAAGAAGCAGAAAACAGTGTCTGGAATCACTGGCACAGAACTTGTTCTTCACTTGGGTTTATCAGTCCAGACAATAGAAGGCACAAAGGAAAGCTGTTCATACAACAATACACAGAAACACACACACACAGGCAGCCAGAGTATACACGCACAGACTCTTCCTTTATCTCAGACTGTAAAATCATACACACACACATGATACAAACACAGACACAGGCAGCTTTGAAATATTGCATCTGTCAAAGCGGGACGTTTCCTCGTGGCTCAGGATGACATCTCTTCAAAGATTATTCATGTAAACACATTTGTCAGGGCTAATGTAGACGGCTGCCCTGGTTACGGTTAGGCCAAGTCTTTACAGCAGAGAGCCACAGACAGAAACTACTGACAACAGGCTGACTGACTGATGCATCGACAGCTTTTGTCTCTTCGTGGGATTTGTTGATAATGACAAACAGATTCATAATCCGCCCTATAGTAATAAATTAGTGAGAGCTGATATGAACTGGCACCACTGTAGGCTGCTACTTCAACCAGCAAAACCAGAGGCTGCTACCTGGATGTTTCATAACAGCCAAGAAGAAACGGAGAGGAGGTAGAACATTTGATAAAAGGCATTGAGGCTTTGTGCATCTGTCCATTTTACAAAGTGTGTCAGGCTTCACGCCATTGTGCGAAAATCATTCTTCACATCTTCATGCCCTAATTTTCTGTCACATATGCTACAAATGTTCACAATGTTCAGCCCATAGTGGACACACACATTAGAGTACAGTAAAGAATGACTCTGCTTTAGGATCAGCTTTAGTTGAATATTTAACGTCCCATATTGAATAAAGTCTTTATTGATTATAGAGCAGATATACAGTAGGTTCTGCAGTATGTATCATAGCCGTAAAATAAGCTGTCATGACTTCTGTATCTTTGTGATGGCACAACAATTCAAAAGTGAAAATATCTCCATACAACATATAGATTAAAATCAGTGCATTTCATCAGAGACATTCATTCTTAAGGCCGTTACATTTCTTTACAATAAATCTATACAACGCTGTAGCCAGTGAACCCAGTCAACCCACTAGAGAACATATTCACTCTCTCTTTGCACTTACATGAGTTCTTTTCTCTGTCTGTCCACGCATACAGGCGGCTATTTCCTAACACTGATCTCCATGTGCTTTATCATATTTGGCCTTCAACATTCAGCCATCGTCGTCCCTGAGTGAAGGAGGGTCGTGGCACATCTGTACATCCTGACACCGTTAATCTGCTGCAGGGCCAGGAGCCTCTATATAAAGCATCCACACGCGGTCTACATAGTGACACGATGACCAATCTAGCCCTGAGCGATTTCCAGATATCTATATAAAAAGATGTTTTAGGTTTCCTCTTGTGAATGTGAGAGGAAGCGGAGCTGAGCTGCGGCTCGGCTGTCACGTGGGCCTCGAACAGGAGGCCGACACTTCCACAGAGGTGAAAATGATCCGCTTTGACACTTGATGTTGTGAGCAGTGAAGAGCTTCCACTGATGTCTTAAGGAAGTATTTTGCCTCCGGCGACTGACGGCAGCTCATGTCCGGTAACGAAGAAGCAGTATAGTACACATAGAGTATGTATGTAATGTATGCACTAAACAGTTTGTAGCAAACAGTACTCAAATAGAAGGAGACTGGGGACTATTTTCAGTTGTGGGTGAATCTATGTTTGGTGGTCTCGTGAGTATTCAGCATCAGGACGCTGTGTGTGGAACTGACTCGAAAGAAACTACAGTGTGTGTGTGTGTTTGTGTTCATGCTAATAAAGCAAGATGTCACCCAGTTTGACAGTGGAGCTGAGGGCAGAGGAATCATACATAACTTTTTTCTTTTTATGTTTCTTTTTTTTCTGTATTTTATGGGAGTTATTGACAAAAAAAAAAAAAATCTGAATTATCACCATATCTATGGCCCAACTATCCACCCTGACCTTGTTATGATTCTCCTGCACTATAAGTACATTGCACAAGGACGATTTTTTTTTACATTTGAATCTCTTAAGTCCACACACACAAACCTCTTTTTTTATGAAGCGAAAGTTCATACCTTCTATTTGAATGTGTGGCTTTGCTTTTCTGTTTTATATAATTGTAAATGTAATATCTTACATGATGCTCTTCTAGACAATATCCCCCTGCATGTAAGTGGTATTGAATGGGTATATGAATGGGTGCTTTGATGGATTACAGACAATTAATTATATATTTTTGTAAATTGAAAATGAAAATCAATTGTGCAGAACTTTTTCTAAGGCTCATTTTGATATTCATACTCCATCTTTTCAAATGTATAATACTTAAAAATAATTAACATAGATTTTTTTTGAATCTGTAGAAATAATCACCTGTGAAGGACACGAACTGGAGGAAGACAGTTGTCTCTTTTATTTCCACTCATCAAAATGCAGTACACCGGTGCTATTCAGCGGACAATGCTAGCAGCTAGCCCAATACCTACTCACAGTGTTAAATACCCCTTCATGCATGTGAATGTGTGTCTCTCAGACCCTACACTACCACTCTTTGACTGAGAGACACAGAGAAATGCCATTTTAGTCAACTCCTCCTTCACATCACGTCTCCGGTAGCTTTGGTGAAACCCACAGGAAGCGGCAGCTTCCCCCAGGCCTGATGTCATCAGTCTATCTCATCGGCACAGCAGACGGTCCTCATAATTTGTCTGGTTGATGCACACTGGTGCGCTCAGTAGTGGGGCGGCAAATTCAAGCTGCCGCCCACTCGCTGGCTCAAGACAAAGACAAGAAGAACATGGTGTTGATGTCAAAGTGCGTCCGTCTTCGTCATTTAATTTACCGGCTGTGTTATCTGACTGGAGCAGCACCAGCTATAAAAGCCCGGCACTTTTGCTCGACTTTAATGCCGCTAATGCTGTTTAATCACTCAACCATTCATCACAGTATGTCCTAAATTACTATCAGCTTCATTTGGCCTTGCATCATCCCAGCCAGTGCCCATTACCATCGGCGCAAATGACGAAAGATAATGTGTTTTGTTCAAAGGCAGATGAGAAGCTTCCTGGAGTTCGACTTTGTCGCAGCACTGGAGATGATCGCTCTGTGTTTCTGTGTGTGTGTGTGATCAATATGGATCATGAAGCTAATACACCCTGGGGATTTGACCTGGTTTTCTATCACTGGGATTCTCTCTCTCTCTCACACACACACGCAAAGTTCAGTGTGAGCGTAGCCATCAAATGGAGGTTTCAGGACACGATGGATTGGACTCAAGTGAGAGGAAGAGTGCAGCGTAGTGTGAATGTGGCGCTTTAAGGAAGAGAAGAAGGCCTATAGCCGAGCCATGCTGAAGAAATCAGTTGTTTCCCCTCGGACGTTGTAACATTTCCACACAGAGAAATGGGTTAAAAAAGAAACAGAAGAGGAAGATACACAGAGGTGAACAGAGAGAGAGAGGGAGAGAGAGAGAAAGAGATAAAAGAGCTGTGACTTTGCACTAATTCCAGAGCAGTCAACCCCGGGGGCAGCTGGAGATTCACAATCCACTGACCAGCGTCCAGCGTCCCTGACAGGGTGAAGCCAATCAGCGCTTTACACACAGGAAAATCACTGGAATGTCACAGCGGGATCCCGTTCTCCACTGAAACAAAGTTTGGGCTCCCACAGCGAGCTGAGCCCGGCCATGCCCCACTGACCCACTGCAGCCTGCAAGAGTTTTTAATTCACAACAACTCTATTACTCCTGATTGTGTGTGCATGGTTGTCCTATTTTCTGGAAGCTGCACTCACTTCCTCTACAATTTAAACTTTAAGTAATAAATATTTGAACAGAGGCAAAGAGTAGAGATGGACATTTGCAGTACAAAATGTACAGTGTGAGATTATTTAATTCCAAAAGGCTAGAATAAACATCATTAACATAGCTAGTTTCAGTTATAAATAGAAACAAGGGCATCTCGAAAAAGCTCATCTCTGCAAATAGTTTCAAAGGATTCAGAATTCAGAAATGTGGACTTAAATAGTGTCTTACGCAGTTTCACAGTCCCTATGCATGTAATTGAGAGAGTTATATTCAGTTTTTTTTCCTGTTATTGTTGAAGTATCTGTTTTTAATTCAGTGTTGTAGCAAGAATATATTGACAGCGGATAAAAACCCCCGAGACTTTGTGACATCAGCTTTTCCTAACGAAGCCCCGCCCTCTTACGTGCATCAATAGAAACAAAGACAGAAAGTGCAGAATAAAAACTGGAACCTTCAATGCGCGAATCTGTAATACATGTACTGTATCAGTGATATCAGTCGTAGTCAGAAGACAAGTGAGAAAATGTGTTTTCAGGGGTTTGAACTTTTATTATTTTTGACGTTTATATTTTGAAATGGTTCAATCAAAGAGCAAATTACAAATTGCTTTATTACTTGAAGTTGAAAACGCTGCCTTGAGAATAAGCTGTTTTTGAGTTCATTCTTATTGTGTTACTCATGACCTTGTTCCCGTACAGCAGCTCAGAGCGGCTCTTTCTTGCTTAATTGTAACGCGGCTTTGTTGAGTTTGGCAAAAATTTAATTGGCCATGCTGCACAAGGTGATCTAAGGTCTGTTCAGACGTCTCTCATTCAGCCATAGGCATTTGGATGAGTTCTCTTCAAAACAGAGAGATGTTGCTCTGCGGAGTGCAGCCACCGTCCTGCTTTTCAACATGAGCTTCGGCGCTGTACTGTAGCATTAATAGCAACTTATTGGTTTTTATCTGTTGTTTCAGCTGATTGATGTCTTTAATGAGCACCCATGTAATAAGTATCCTGTGGGAAGGAAGTCATCATGGTAAAATAAGCCCCTTCAGTGTTATCAAAAGCCTCCCATTTAATTGCTGAATCACCCTTCAGGGGCCTCAGCTGGAATAATGTCCGGTTTGCTTTACATTAATCTTTTATTGTGCACATCAAAACATGGTTGTTGTGGAGATATTAACTGTGTGCGCTCGGCATTGTTCAGACTTTTATACACTGACTGTTTCTTGTGTGGACAAATGACAAAATTCAGTTTGTTGTCATTTATTTTTTTGATGATTTTGCTGCTTTGTTTTAGAAATATAAAACCCCCTCGACCTCCCATTAAGGCACTACAGTATGCTGAGCAGAGTCGCTGCCAATCATGTGCAGTGATAGACTGTATGTGAGGGACATTTCCTTTACATTTACTGGGCTTCTCTGTCTGGTTGAGTCTCCGATTGCTCGTGTGCTTTGATATGAGAACTTTATTTTTATAATGTAGATTCCTGCAAGTCCTATACATACGGCAGGAAGATTGAAGTTACATCTACTGTACATTAATTTAGCACCTTTCTTTTCTTCATACAGTAATGTATATATCGCTCTCACACATCACGTTGTCTTCACATGCACAAGACATTTACAGGAAATGATTCATCCTGTAACAGCAAGTAAACTTATAAACATCCTCAATGTCCACGCTCTCGTCAGAGCCGTGTGAAGATACTGATGTATCCTGCGTTTAATTAAAAGTATCACTGCCGTTCTGCCGGAGTTTAGAGCGAGTTGGAGGAGAGAGTCAATTCTTCACTGTTTGTCGACGCTCTAAACAGAAACACCAGCTGCTCTGCTGCTGCATATATTTTTGACAAAGTAAAGCTATATACTCAGTGACTGTTTGCTTGCCACCACAGCTCTGGGACCTGTGGTATTAAACCACACTTGTTGTTACTACGGCAACTGTGGGTATCGCCACATCAACCAGGCCTGAGATATTAATGATTCGATTAGCTTTTAGCTTCTAATAACTGGTGCTTATGTGGTCACAAATTGCCTCTGTTACTGTATGTTATAATGTTTTACTGTTCATAAACATGTCTCAACCACAGAGAGAAATGCTCACTATCTATCATACATATAGTAAGTACTCAAAATTATACTGAAGTGCACTTAGTTTTGCTTCACTCTCTTTCTGTCTCCCTCACCTAATGATAGTTCAGGAGCATACAACCAGTCACACAGTCTACAGCAAGTGCAACTTAAATACTCCGAGGCTGTGCATTTACCGTTGGCTCCTCAGCGTCCAGAGTACAAAAACAACCCCAAGTTCAACTGCACCATTTGGCATCCCAAATTGAATTTGCCTGATTGCACTTTGAGAGGAACCCTGAATGTCTCCTGCATAGTCATTTGGGATGACTGTGTAGAGTTGCTTTTATTTGAAAAGTTCTCAGTGCCACGATGCCAAATGTTTATCAGAATACGATGATAATCAGGCTTGTTCTCTGTTAATAAATTGCATTATTTTTGCATGTTTAATATTTAAATTTCTTGCAGATACCAGTAAGACATCAGATGATCAGGCATGCAGAGCAGCACACATACTGTACATTATTGCAGGGGAATAAACCAGTGCAGCACATTGGTTCATGCAATAATTGGCTGCATTTTGTCATTTAATTCTGAATGTGCAGATCTAATCTTAAATAATGTACGTAAGTAGAAAAAGGGCTAAATTACTTTCATATTATGGAAATATTTAATGTTGCTTGGCAACAGTCACAACTCAGCATCTCGGCACCACAGTTGATATTGGCAAAGCAAAGCATTCATGATGTTTGGAGGAGGACTTTCAAGCACATAAATAATTACAATATAAGAACATATTGAGAGCAATTGAACAGTCTGATGCATTATATATATTAAAAGGCTGCATCCAGTAATACACTCAAAGCCTCACAACAGACTCCTTATTCTTCCACTTGTCTGTACTGTAGCTATTTTCACATCACCACTCTTTTAGTTTCTTGGCCTTTTATATATTTGATGGCATCCGATCAAGCCTCTATAACAAAATATACATTGATTAATGTCCTGGTCTCCTTCCAAATCTGTTTTTATCCTCTGGTCAAACTTTGCTCCAAATAAGAAATACTGTTAGAGGTCCTCTCCTCTCTGCGGAGGCCCAAGTTACCATCTGATTTGAATGCAGAGAGGTGTGAGATTTTTTTTTTTCTCTTTAAACTCGCTCAATTTGCTTAATCCAAACTGATGCACGGGATGTGAGCAAAGCGTCCGCACCTGCCTTTTCCTGTCGTTCCCCCTGCCCATGAAAAACAGCCGGGGCAGCCCGCGTGACCCCCAAGTACAGCGGGAGAAATGGCGGCACTCATGTATGATGATGCTGATGTGAGACAATGGACATAATGTGTGTGTGAGTGTGTGAAGAGTGAGTGAGAGAGTGTTGAAACTCACCATGTCGATGGATGACACAGGCCCGATGCTGTTGACATATATGCCCACATCGATGACTGTTGGTTTCACTGCAAGAGCCAGAAGGAAGACGAGTGAGTGATGGCAGCTGCACATATTGTAGGTGGGATACATCATGTGAGATTTTTAAACATGCAATCCTTCTGTTTTGTTTGTCACCCGTCAGTGTTTTCATCTCGGCGTCAGGTGTGACGGAGCCTGCAGCGTGTCCATGACCAAGAATCGAGTTAAAAACAATGATTGTCATCATTCACTGTGTCACCTTGACAAACAAAATGAATCTATTTCCGCTCCTATGAAGGCAGAGCCATCCATCCCTCCTTCGCTTTCGAAATCGCAAACTCTCCATTGTGCTTCCTGGAGCAGTTACTGTGTTACCATGGCAATTAATAGCATTTCCAGTCAGTACTGTATGTAATCTTGGCAACATTGGAGTTGGTTCAAAACTGATATGTGGAATCAGATTCGTGGAGCTGAACCAGCCCTCAAGGATTAAACTACTGTATGTGTTCTTTTTTTTTTGGTACTTGTTTATTTAGTGTCATGATTGTAAAACAGAGAACAAATAAGTGTCTGACAACACTAGATGTGCAGATGCTTGTAGGAAGAAGCAGAGAATGTTTGCTGTTAGTGAACAAACATTTCATCAAAAATTTATATCATGAGTTTCATGCATTATTCTGGGTGCATGTGTTTTTTTTTATGTACTTATGTGGTGATCTGATTCTCACCAAGAGAACATCTGTACAGAAAGTTGCTGTTTCATTCTCAGACTCCTCATCCTGGATTTATTTTGCACAAACTTGTTTTCTCCGAATACACACATACATACACACCTCCTCCACAAATGAACTAAATGTCCTTCAAGTTCTTATTTTTTTAGTACCACTCAGCAGGCTGGTGGATTTTCTCTTCACCGCCTCTCCCTAAATCTATAGATAACACACACGCACTTGTTTTCAATTATACAAGTTTAGTTTTTAAAAATCTCTTGCCTCCAGATTGTAAATACTGTTCTTTCTATCTCTATTATGATTTTAAATAGAGGTTTTACATTTGTCAAGGTTTATTTATCATAATGTAAAGTCTATGGACTAATGCACACACGTGCAGTAGGACACATATCACAAAGGCAAAGAAGTGAATACCAAACAAAGGTTTATCTGTTTCATGACGTCATTCAATCCCCCTGAAACAAGCTTAAAAATATTTCCCATGTGCCCTTTCTCTCTCACTCTTGACACCACAGCTTATTGAAATACTGACACAGACGCACACACAATTGTCTGGCTTTTGAGTGCAATTGAATGCAACACCTGCAGAGCCTCTTTCAGACAAACAGTGTAAATGCAGGTTGAGCTGCTTTGGTTACAGAACACATTATGGGGTTAAGCACAGAGAGCGCGTGAGAGCTCTTGTACATCCGCCCCTGTGAGATGGTGTAATAGTCAGTCTGTATCATCAGCCTGCACATCAGACGTGTCTGGAATCTGTGCCTGGATGTTGTATGTTGGCTAAAGCGAGGAGGGCAAGTCACTATCGATTCCAGTTTTGTGTGCCAAAGGTTAGAAGTGGTTGGAAGCAGTGTATTGTCAAAAAAATAATCTCTGTGGGAGCCGGAGTCTTTGTGCAAAAGACCAAAAAATGAAGTGAACTCAGGGGTGTTGGCTGCACCGTCTGTATTTCACAGATCCACTCGCAGCACTTTTTAAAAGCAGGGGGTACAGTAGATCTTGTTTCCACTTTTATCTGCGCTGCATAATTAAATTATTAAGGTTTCTACTGTATAGCGTCACACTCATTGGCATTGTTGCTGCCTTGCCTCTATTAGATATAATCAGACTCAGTGTGTACCTCCACAGATTACTGAAAACTTCAAAGCCCAAACAATTATGATCAACTTTGCATGTTCTCTCCTGGAGAAAAGGTGCCTGTAGCAGCCCGCTTAACCCCAACCTTGATCAGTGTGCTCGTGATTCGACAAGAAGAGCGTGTTGTTTTACAGAGCAGCTTCCAGGTGAATGTCGGTGCCAGAATGAATGAGACGCGGGACGACGTTGGGAGAGGAAAAATGTTTCAGAGTGAATCTTTTGAGCACAATTAGAGGTTAATAGAGAAGGTGAAGGCAGATGAAAGAACACCGGAGTGAGAAGAAATTGACTTTAATTTGAAGATGTTACTGTTATTATTTGGAGGTGTACAGACAGGAGCATCTTAAATTAAGAGCACTAAACAGATGGCACTAATCTAATCATGTTGTTGTCATATGTCAGGGGAAATAGCTACTTAATGAATCCATGACCCATATTACAGTACGTTCGTTCCAGTCGGTCTTTACGGTTCATTGGTGTTGGAGGACTTTATTGTGATTGTCATGTGATTTGCAGCGCTCCGTGGTGTAAATATGAATAATAGTCTTGGAAAGTGCATGTGGGCGTGTTCATGTGTGCATATCTGCCAGTTATGTCCCCGGGGACCTGCTGTGCCGGGCCACTGGTGAAGGCCTGCTGGGAGGCGTTGACTCAGCTCCAGCAGCATGTTCTGCTCCACCAACTGGACAATGAGGGACAACAATGCAGTCGTACTTTTGAAATTAGTTTTTTTTTTCTCTCTCTCTGTCTCTCTTTCTTTTTTTATCTGTATTTCAGCCTGTGCTGTGCCCACAGATTTATTCCCTGGAGTGAATGCAACACTTCAGCATCCAGTTCTAACAGTCTGATGCTGAATGTACAGGAGCTCATCGCCCAAATTCACCCAAACTTCACATTTTCATTTTTTATGTATGTATCTTTACAATTATCAGGCAGATTGCTAAGAAATTTGGTACATAAACTAATATACTGACCTCCATAGCTTTTCATTTAGTATAACTAACATCTACCAGATAATCTGTAAAGACAAAGAAATTTAAAAAATCCAATAATGTGTCATGCATTTCAACGAGTGGGCAACACCATTATTTTCCCACTGATAAAGCTGTGGATCAATTATTTTACTTTGCAAATGCAAAACAGCTAAACCATGATACATCAACATTTTTTAGACCAAGAAAAATAAAAAATCGGCACCACTTACGAGGGCGTCATCAACAAAGTAGATGCCGTCCCACACAGCTACAGAGGACTGTCAGTGCAGCAGATGCTTCTACAAAGTACAGGCGTCCATTTTAATGATCAGACTGAGCGCCGACGAGACAGAAAGTGAAAGTCTGCTCACTAATTCATCTGCACTGTTTGTGTTGACAGGACATCAACCTGATGTATGCAGACAGCTGCTAGCCAGCGTTAGCTTCCTGACAGGGACAGACCGACTCAAGCAGGATCCACGCGCTGTTCACTCCACTTTAATGGCTCCAAATAATATGTCTTCCACCAACTCAAACACATCAGTGCAGTGTCTTTTTTTTCCCAGTCTGTCCTCGTCAGAGATGGATTTTGCAAATTTGCTCCAAAGTAGCCACAACCCATTAGCCACCCTGGGTCAAGATGTACCTGTTAACTGCAGGAGACATTTCACACATCATACAACAAAGGTCCCCATTATAAAGATCTGTCTTTTGAATTTTAAGAACCGATATTGGGTCATTTGATTTAATTATTTTAAATCCAGACAAACACTGCTGCTAGCTCACTCACCACCACTACCTACAGTACACACTGCACTTCTGCTAGGGAGATAAACAGTTCTGTTGATTTCTGCTTCAAGTCTCTGCAGGATCTTGTCTTGACTTCTTTTTGGATCAGCATCAAATCTTTATTGTCCATTTGGGCAAATCTGGCATTGCAGGCGAACAGGACAATACATACTCAACAATGTACAAATTGCAGAGAAATACATAAGCTGGACTCATTGTTCGTTCAGGCTAACAGGGGCTGGAGCGAATCCCAACATGCTGTGGGAAACCCCAGGACTCACTGCCAGTCTCAGCAGCAGACAAAGACGGACAACATCCACACATTTTGGCAATAAAGACCAGTCCAACTCATCTGCATTTCTTTGGATTATGTGGCGGAGACACCTGGAGGAAACCTCAGTGGCTGCGAGAGCTACATGTACTGTCCCTCCTGTGGGAGCCATTTACAGTGGAAATGGAGGAAAAACAGAGAGACCAGAGAAGAGGAAACACGGGGTGGGGAAGCTGATCTGTTCTAGCTAAGCAGGTCTGCAGTGTTGAGAAACTGGGACAACCTGAAGGGAATTGTCCTTAATTCACACCACAGCGGATAATCACAGTGGACGATGATGCTCTGCATCTCTGTGAGATATGTTTTGCATAGGCATCAGTGGATTTCTTTACCACTGCAGCACAGACAGAAACAACCACAGTCGTGTGTTTTCCGGCCCTCCTCAAGTCTTTTATTTTCGTTCTCCCTTGGAAGTGCAACACAACCATCACAAAAGCTGAGTCAAGCTGACATATGTCCAAATAACACATGGCAGACTCATGTGTGATGGTGCATAGGTAATGACGACGCTGCTGCAAAAGAGAATATTCAGGACATATTTTCCTCTGCATTGTTGATTTCTCTTTATACTTTTTTGAGAGCTTGTTTGGCTCTTTCATCTTTCGAAGAGGAAAAATAAAGCTGAAAAGAAACCAAGTTCTAATCAGCGTGGAAAGAAACAAAACATCAACCTACCCATCTACCTATCTATCTGTGTGTTAACCCAATTTTCCACTTCTAACGGACAGACGATGATCCGCCGAGGCCATATGAATTTGTCCTCCTCCTCGCGTTGCTCATCCTCCTCCTCCTCTTCGTCTTGCTTTTCAGAAAAGCATGACAGGCCCCATCTGTATTACCAAATTACCCCGTGGGCCTCGTTTAGGAAGAAATGGCTTTTATGCCTGCTTGGCCTGGCTGGCATGACAAATGCAGCGCGCATTGTCGGCCCTGGCAAAACACACATGTGCAAGTGGCTGCGCGTATCCCAGCTGACCATTCAACTACTCCCATATGTTCAGTGACCAAGGAGTGCTGTACTGGGAGTTCTGCAGGCCTCAGTGGGCTGTCAAATGAAATCCTTAGGGTTAGCCTAACATCTTCAGTCTTGCTTTCCAAATAAATGTGCTGTAAAATATTTCATCACATCCTCACTAAATGTCATGGAGTGGTCTTTAGGCCTTCAAGCTCTTTGCGTGAAGCGATTCCATCAGAAAAAAACATTGTTTCATGACAGCCTACAACTATTCAATTACGTGTAGCCAAAAAAAAAAAAAGAAGCTGGCACAGAAGCTGAGTGATGTGTTTTAGCCACTTTTAGCCCTCTGAAAAAAACAAAAAAACAAAAAACAATATCAGTTGAAGTGCTGGCTATATTTAGAATATTTTCGCCGCTTCACCGTGCCGTCAAACAGCTTTGTGCTCGTGCGTAGGAACATGGTAGTTCAATGGTTGAGAAAATGAAGTTCTAAATAAAGAAAGGGCTTCATATCCGTGTAAACGCTGCAATAGAAGAGATGAATTAACTTCTGTCTTTCCCTGGGATAAATACTTCTGCAAGCTTCCTCTAAACAGTTCATTCTGAGTCATACATTCATACATTTATCCCCTTTTATTCACAGCTATGGGTCATATAGTTTAAGTCAGTTATGGATCCCTGAGAGTTCAGTCTGCAACGCACTTTAATCCATCAATTCATCCATACATGCTGCAGTAATCGCACATAATGTCATGCATGACCAGTAGTAATGCTTCTGGACAAATACAGATTCCAGTTAACAGACAATAATGATGAATTGGCTTTGAGATAAGAGTAGGAAAAATACTGATCTGTTATCTAACAAGCTTTGACAAATTCTCCAATACAGATTTCATTATAAAGGAGGCAAACAAGCTACTTAATACATTTGTAAAAACATTAGGATCCTCAAGGAGCTGTAGAACTTGCAGGATTACAATTTCCTGTTTAGTAAGTAGCATTTATTATGGAAGATAAAACAAAATATGGCACATTTGCCATTTTCAGTGAAAAGCAGAGCTGCATTTATGGTATCAATCAGGCTTTTTGCTGTAGGAGCATAAACCAGGCAACAAAGTAACTGCAAGGCAATGTTCGTACCTTACTATTCTTCTCATCAAAAGAACAATTATTTAGCCCAAAGTCTGAGTTTGAAACTGAAATACTAAAGGGAATAGTGTGACATTTTGGGAAATACATTTCTTTATTTTCTTGCTGAGAGGTTGATGAGAAGATCAGTGCCACTCTAATGTCTGTCTGTAAAATCTAAACCTAAGGCCAGACAGCATTTAATTAACTCGGAGGTAAAAACAGGAAACAGAGGAAAAGTGCAAGTCTGGCTCTGTCTGAAGTTTGAAAAGTATATAAAATTAGCGTATCAGTGCCCCTTGAGCTCATAGTATTGTATTGTGGCCTAGCAGAGGCACACTGACGACAATCAAGGGAGCATCTATCTCTCTCATTTCCAGTCTCTCTGCTAGGCTAAGCTAACCTGCCTGCTACAGACGCAGTGGCAGCAGCTACAAACAGGAGATAATGTAGTCACAACCAGATCCCTCACTGGCTTCCCATCACTAAATACTGCCAATTCTGTTCAGCTGAGCCAAACTGGATGCAGCTTTACCAGCAATGCATGATGGTCCATCCACATGGAGGTTTACGTTCAGCTCAGGCTAAAAACTGTACATTTTTTGTCAACTTTTCATGTCATTGTGGATGTGACTCTCCAACCCCAAGCAGCTGCTGCAGGAATCTAGTCATCAGTTATTATTGTAATTATAGCTCATCACAACAGAGCTGACAACTGGAATATTTGTGTCAACCCTCCAGTGTCAGCCCCCTAGTGGTAATCACAAGTAGGCCAGGCAGCCTTTTTTTTTGTGGGACTCCCCAATCTCCCTTTTGGCATTATAGATTGATTGGCAGTTAGTCGGTTTGCCTTTCTCTTTCAAACTATTGAAAGGGAAGAAAACATTACTGTTTGGTTGGTGAATGGAGCACAATACGGAGAGGAATCTAATAACTGACATTAGCGTTTCTAATTGAACATGTTGACACGGGGCTGAATTGGAAGTTTTAGCTCATTCTTATTCGACTGTGACATTCAATAACATTTCAACAGCGCGATGCTAAAGTTGAGTTGTCATAAGTGTCACAGGTCTGCGTGTAGTGAGGAGGAGGGAGGCACAGTGGTGATCGTTATGTATGTGACTGCACCAGAACCACTTGGGAAGAAACCTCTCTTTGCTGTCTGTTCCAACACTTCTCAGCCGCCATGGCGCTGCACCACATGTTGGCAAAACAACTAATTCCCTCAGCGTGCACACACACACACACACACACACACACGTACACACACATAACGTGCACACAAATTGTTGATTACAGAGAAATGTCACAACTGTAAAGGAGCGCCAGGAAACACAAACTGAGCTGAAGGACTTGACTGATTTAGATAAGAAGCTCTTTAAACCAAGTTTTAATGATCCAATAAATTTGTTGGATAATGGATTTATTTACTTAACATTTGAGTGAAATGTCAGGGCACACTTCAGCTCACACCATTTCACAAAGGTTCATCTAACGCCGCTCTAAAACCACTAGACAATTAAATGAGAGGCTGAAGAGAAAACACTCGTGGGTTTTATTTTTTCATTCACACAATAGATTTGCAGCCTTAATAATGGAATTTGGACACCTCGCTGTTTAATCATTTGTAAGCATGTGGGCATTAGAGATAATGATTCACGTAAATAGGAAGGTGCAGCACCACCTTTAACTTTTAACATGAATAAAATGCCATTAATGAATCATTGGGTCTTTATGTACAGTTTATAGAGAATAAGATGGTAGTGGATTTAGTGTTAGGTCGAACCAGAGTACACTGACAAAGTGACACTGACAAATGCTCTGCTGGCTGTTTTGAATGCGCTTTTGAGACGGTCCCTAACTTCATCTTCATCAGTTCCCGGTCTGCTGTCAGAACCAGGCAGGCCCCCAGTATCTGATCCTGAGGTAAAAATAACAATATGAACATCAGCTAAGATCCGTCTCACGCTGCGCCACAACGCACTGTGATGAAAACTGATGAAAAGTCACCGAGGATAAACCTGGCTGGCAGAGCGTCTGAATATTGTGCCCGTAATCTGTATCGCAGGCTGCACCTCGGCCTGTATCTTCTCTGTTCGCATTAAGGCAGAAATTTATGCTGCTTTGGCTGTAACCATGGAAACAGACAACAATTACCTGGATTACTGCAGAAAAGAGGCAGAATCTGTTTTGTTTTTTGGTTGTTGTCTTTCTTAAACGGATGGACATAAATATTCAAATAGCAATGAGTTTATTATCTGGTTATTTCCAAGTGATGTATTTGTTTACACCTAAAAGATCTAATGTTGACAGGCAGAACTTGAGGTTTTAGTAAAACAGAGAACCAATATTATTTGTTCAAGAAAACAAAATCAACAACCTTATTATAGGAGCAAGAAGTCAGAGATTAAAGTGCCTAATTTTAGGAGCGTTCATACTTGAGTGCGTGAAGTCAAAGAAAAACAAAAGAGAAAGAAAAGATCTATTAATGTTTCTCTCCTCTGTCATTTTCACTCAGCTTCAGTTTAATGACACAAAATGTGGTTTTTCTTTTAATTCCGCTGGGATTTAATTCCACCAATGAGACCATTTCTGCCTCCAAGAGATGTTTGAATAACTAAAAACTGCATACTGCATATGGTGAACAGTGGCCATCTGGTTTCCCAAAAGCAGGAGGATGTACACGCTCAAGATTATTTTTTGCAAATGCTTTTTGACCCACATCTGTACAATTCAGCCGTTTCTCACTCCAAGGACGAGCTGCAGCGAGCCATCTGCACCGCTCAGAGCGGCTGCAGCTGCAATCGCCCCCGCTACTGGGAAACTGTTGCCCTTCGAACACACAGGTGAACTATCGTCTCTCTGAAGTTGTGTGTATATCTGAGCACACCTGGGAAAGGGCTTTATTGTGTGCGTGGTGAATAGGGTTAGCAGCCGGTTAGCGTAGCTTAGCATGAAAACCAGAAAGAGGGGGAAAGAGTTAAGCCGAGCCCTGTCTAATGGCAACAAAATCGTCCAAGGTTTTGCTGTTAATTCATTGAAAACAATAGAAACCAAAACCCAGTGAACCGAAACAGTAAAGTTTCTGAGCCAGTCAACTGTTAAAACATACGATAAACTTCTAAGTTATATCCAGGAGGTGATATTGACAACAACAAACAGCAACTTTATTATTGCTCTAAGTAAACAAAGCAGTTACACTTCCCTTTCTCATTTGCATTGATCTGCAGCCTTAGAACAAGGATACTCAATATCCAATGTACTGCAGCTTTAATGGGTCCCTAGCTGCAGATACTGTATATGTGCTTGCATGAATTTAAAGTAGAATATCACTGGCACACGTTGGCTCAGCAAAACTTCCATATACAAATAAATAGCGCAGCTCCACCAGGTGACCCTCCAGAGTGTGTTTTATGAACAAGATCTTGTTCATTTCACCAGGCAGAGATAAAAGATTGCATCAGGTTTTTCCAAAGATTAGGTGGAAAAAAAACAAAACTCATATTCTTTTTATGAACGCTGGTCATGTAAGTCTTAATGAAAACACTTTCCCATCAGACAGATATTGACCTGCTGCGTAGGTGTGTGTACAATGCCTGTGTGTTTGTGGTTTGGGTATGTAGGTGTGTGGGGGACTGAGCGAGCACATACTGTACTGTGCCAGATTGCACTCGGCTCCCTGAATCAAATATAATAGATCTGGGAAAGGAAGGTATTTCTCTTCCCTAGGAGGCTTAATGAGAACCAGGCAGAGGGAAAGGTCTCACCACTTATGAATGACCACCAGGCAATCACACAACAAACCAGGGGAGGGGGGTTTGCTGGGGGAAGTAAGTATGTTAAACACGATCACACACATTTGTGCATGCAATAAACGATCTCTTAATTCAATTTCCACTACTTAAATAATAATGAAGTGATTGCAGCAACCTCTTACACCTGCTATCATTGATAAATAGATTGCGTATCATCCATTTATTCTATTAATTAGTTTGTAAAGTGACTGAATTTAAAGTGAATGCTACTCACATGCCACTACACGGACATTAAAACCTGACTTTTAAGACTTTGTCCACACACTGTTGAAGATTACGGTGCAAATAGATGTAAATGGAAAGCTTTTTGGCTCGACTCAAGCTAATCCCAGGATACTGTGTTAAGAATCACAACGGCATCTATTTATAATAATGCTAATAGGGCTTGGACGTCTGCCATGACAGAGGTTAATACTATAATCTCTTTGATAGGGGGAGAGATGAAATATTAGTTGCTTTAGTCACACACACCCCAGCGTTTTGTGCAGCTGACATAAGACTGGTAGAAGGGTAAAGTCCTCGGTGACTAATATTGGGAATTTCCCACATGCAATTTTGTCACTTTAACACAGAGAAACAAAAAACCCAGACACCCGTCTCAGCTGGGGACAATCTCCAGATTTAATTAGACTTTGTGTCCATCAGGTAAACAATGAATTATGCATCATTTTTTCTCCCCCGGTGCATACACAACAATGGAAAATGCCTCATACCCAACACGCAGTTAACCAGTTAGACTTTGAGAAGAGATGCCACATCTGCCCATGAGGTCTCATGCCAAAACGAACACACAGGTAATTGCCCTGTTTTTCTGTCCGTACAACATCAACCCAAATATTGTGGGACATCCACACTGTCCAATGTGTAATATTTGTATAGTTATATGTATTTCCCTTTTATGTGAGAATGACCTATAGGCACCACTCGGGATACCGCAGGAGGAGCTGGAGAGAGGGACGTGACGTCTGGAAAACTCTGCTTGACCTGCTGCCACCGCGAGCCGACCCCGGATGAGCGGAAGAAGATGGATGGATGGATGGATGTAAGAAGGACAGATGGCCTCTCACAACTCTCTCTTGTTGGGTACTAGCCAGACACCATTATCGACTGTACATCTAATTACGGCTCGTCTCTGCAATGACAAGTTCTACCCAGTGGTTCCAACTCCAACCTCTGATGGAACATATTCATTTTGGCACCGTCACTACATCTCCATCTCACAAAAAGAAATTGCTCCCTTGCACATCGTCATTAAAACTAATGACAGTGCTTTGTACTTAGTTTACTGCCCTCTGCTTGACAACCGCTAATGGATAATGGCCAATAAGGTGTAAAAACCATGACTGTCTAAAGAACCACCAAACATAAAGCAAAAATGATTTGGATTTCCTTATATGATTGTAGCCATTAGCTATCAGCCAATCAGAATGAAGCTTAGAGTTACCTCTATTAGCCTGGTATGTTTGTGCTAAAGTGTATTCACTGTATGTAGTATTCAGTATCGGTAACAATACACATAGGTATGCAAGGAAATAATCATGTCTCAAGGATAAACAATGAATAGACAGTAAAAGCTACATAACTGTCACAACAGTTCAACATAAATAGTGTTATGTGTTTCAGTGTTTGGTTATTTTTATTTAGGGGTTTAAATCTCTTGGAGCAGCACTTTCAGTGTGTTTTCTTTCAGATCCCACTTGATATGAACTAACCTTGTGCAAACAGTGGTAAAAGCTCCACTTTACCTGTTTGATGGGCTATTGGCCATTTTAAAGCCTCCATTTGGTCCATTGCAATCAAACAGAACTATCACCACACAAGAGGAGCTTTACAGACATAAGACTTGCTCCAACAAAACAGTCTTTCTCATTTTTCCACCATTAAATGACTAGGCTTAACTAGAAATACAAACTGCACAGGTGCAAGCCTCCCCTCTCCTTCTCCCTCTCTACATTTTCAAAGTCTGTCCGCCTCGTCGCAATCCCTGCCTAACCACCGGTTCTGTGGCTGGAGGGGACATGAGAGCCGCAGATGGAAATCGATTAAATGGTAAGAGCTCACAGGGATGGGAAATGTGTCAGCTATGATCCAGACCCAGGTTGGTCTTATTACCGTCTAATGCACTTCACTTTGGTATCAGTCCCCCCTCCTTTTAAAGCTCTACATGATTGCTTGGGCCATTCCATTGTGGCTTCTCATTAACCCAGCGGAGCTCTGTAGGAATGAGAGGCCGGCTTTAACCGAGCTCCACAGCCTCTCTTTGGAGATGAATTAAACATTTCAACAGAAGCTAAATTTGTGGTCAAGGCCCCCAGTTTGCCTCATCAGACAGTGTGTGTGTGTTTATTTATAAGAAGTCGCACAGGAAACTGCATTAATTTGCAAATATTTCTGTCAGAGTTCTCATGCACACTTGGCAGGGAGCACCGTATTTTTAAGGATCACTGGGGTGTAGAAATTAAAATTAATTTGCTAATTTATGCAGCGAGGTGCTCCAAAATATAATGAGATCACCTTATCTGTACAGTACAAGTTATTAGGGGATCACAATGCCTGTCAACACACAGGCAAATGTCACCGTGGTGACATAATGCAATATGTCACAGTGGCAAAATGACAATACATGGCATGACAGGGCTTCCAACATGAAAACACATCCAGCATTGAGAATTCAGCTTGGTCTTTTTCAAAAGAGACGCTCAGTCGGTGAATTAGAACAAGAAGAATGGCCGAAAAATGACCTCTTTTAAGTAAAACTTTTAATAAAGTTTTATTTTAAACACCCTGGAGTGTAAAATTCAGGTGTAACATTAATCCTGGGACATTACCAACAAGCACAAACCGAGAGGAAGAGACATTTGCATCATACAGCTCATAAAAGGTTATTCCGTCCACGAGCTTATGAACCTTGTGTGTGTGTGTGTGTGTGTGTGTGTGTGTATGTGTGTGTTTCTGAGTGCGTGCGTGCGTGCGTGCAGAGCCTGCATCTCTTCCCTGCAGGTGACTGCCAGCTCGGCTAACCTGTCTACCCCAAGATGTGAGGAGAAGCATTTGCCAGGACTCTAAACTCCTCTTCATCTAATAAAATGTCACTGGACTTGAAATATTGAGGAGGCTCATCTGAGAATTGTCCTTTCAGCTGGGGAGGTGTCAGCTGCTGTGCCAAATGTCAGCTCAGCGAGGATCAAGGCGACGAGGCCTGCCAGGACCAAGTCAGCCTCAAAGCCGCAGAAGATCTGTAGGAGGTAAGAGGAACTATTTTACTACGGAGGAAATGCTGTAATGTCAGGTGATTCTTCCTTAAAGCGGCGGTACACTAAATGTTATGTAAGATTAGATCTCAGTGGTGTATAAGGTGGCATTCGCTGATGGCCCACTATGTTCTGCAAGCAGGACGTGGTGAATCCAAAACCTACAGGATATTGGAGGTTGTGGCTGAACAACAAACATCCATTAGCTGCACTGCTTATCCACGCAGAGTTGGGTGCACTGAGTCTGGAGCCAATCCCATTTGACATAGGGCAAGGGCACAGCAGTTTATCACAGGACTGACATACACAGACACACAACCGCAGAGATTCTCATTTACACCTCCGGGTGCTTTAGAGTCGCTAATTAACGCACGGGTTTGAACCCACGACCTTCAGTGCCAACCACACAGCTGTACAAACTCACAGATGACGACAGACAGTTGTAGGTAAAATGTTGATGCACTGTGTGAGTCTACAACATCTTGAGCCGTTTACATTTCGTGTTTTTTTTTCATGAGTGTTGATTGTGTCACTGTTAGAAATTCAAAAATTCTGTGAATTTGAAATACAGGGAGAGTTTGCACACTCTGGTCCAGTAATCTTGTGATCTTTGGAAGAAGTGGCGCACACTCCTGTTCATTAGCGATGGGCAAAAAATACACCTCTGTGTGTGATTCACCACCTTCTCAGGAAAAAGTACAGCTTTAAATTCAAAGACAAGAGTCCATCAACAGACTCAAGTTACTTGTGCAGGTAAGAAAGTAAGATCCAGGTCTTTCATGTGTCTTTTTCAGACAGTAGCAGTAGTTCACGTCCTCACAGTCACACTCACCAGAACACATGGAGCAGTTTGTCGAGTACCGAGCCTAATGGGATGCCATACTGATCCAGAGCTCACAGAAACACCATTAACAAAGACCAGAAAGAACCAGAAACTCAGCTCAATGTGAAAAATATCTTATCACTGGTTGACTTCCAGGAAAAGACTGCACTTAAATCAACTACATCGTTTAGCACGGTCCAATCATGAGGCACCACATGGAGGCCAGAACCTCCAGCACAGACACTTCAAAAAGGTGCATGAGAAATACAAAATGCACTAACACTAGGAGGGAATCTAAAAATACGCTCCATACTAATGATATAAGGATATATCTTAGCTGCAAACAACCTGTCAGAGACATCTCTCGACAAAAGTTTGGACACAGTGGGCTTTAGAGGGATGAAACATTGAAAGCGTTGGGATTCACCCATCACCACTAATTAGAGCTAAACACAGAGTACGCCTGAGGCTCTTTGAATAAAAAAAGAGTCATTAGGGTTGCAGGTTTATGGCCACAAATTACAGGATATGACAAGTGAGCATCGTCAATTCTTGAAAATCCATTTAGTATTTGTTGGGAAAGTGCAAAACCACTGACATGGGTCAAAGTACAGATTCTCTTTAGGGTTTCTGAGGGATTGATAGCATCCTGTTCCTTTCATTTCTCCACTGAAATCTGTTCGCCCCCATCAACCCTCTATCAGCTCCTGTTCATTTTCCACATCAAGACAAACACGTAGTGCTTAGTTTTAAGGCCGTAATGGACATGAGAGAACATAAACCCACTCAACTTTCTTGGCAAATAAGGTTAAAATTCTACAAATCTGGTTTTCAGCTTTAATAAAACAAAGGAAACGAGGGGAAATGTGGCCCGCTGACGTCTACTGTACGAGGATATGAGTAAAATTCACTGAGACCAAATGTTGCAGCGTCTACATCCCCATCCTCCGCTCTCACGCTCTCGCCCCCGCAGTGATTGAATCTGACATGACTTCTGAATTGGATCTATGACATTTTAATATGGGAAGCAAAGTGGGTCATACTTTCACTCGCATTTGGAAAAACTCTGAAAATCTGGACTGCAAATATGGACATGAATGATGCAGCAGTTTAGAGTAATTGATAGCAAATAAAAGGGAGGAGATGGAAGGGAGGTGGGGGGAGGTTAAAGGGGGAGTAAAGGGAGGATCATAGAGGAAAGGAGAGAGAGAAACAGATGGAAAGAGAGGGAGGCAGACAGGAAACAGCTGTAAACCAATAATGTCTGAGCTGCTTTGGTTTCTATTTCTGACACACACCTGGCTTTTATCTGAATCAAAGTCTGTCTCTTAAGTGAAACACACACACACACACACACTTAACTCATGCTGCTCTAATTTGTGGGCCGATTATGTAAAGAAAGCCAAATCAGCAAAGTCTTGTAGAGGTAGGTGAATAATGACTTTCAGATATATACTGTAGAAGCTGCTTGCTGGTCGGAGTTGAACACACACTCACACACACACACACACACACACACACACACACACACACACACACACACACACACACACACACACACACACACACACACACACACACACACACACACACACACACAGAGGAACACACACACAGCTCCTATTGAAATGCACACTCACTCTTTCCCTTTTCACACCACCTACAGACTTAATTGTGAGCGTCAGACACATCCAGCGAGGCAATAATGGCGGATATGATTGCAGCGACCTGGTCAGTCAGTATAGATCAATAGCTTGTTAGCTATGGACAATTACAGCTTTCAGTCAGAGTCTCCAGCTGTGATCACACATAGATACAACTGGATTAGCTACCTGGCTATATTGAAAAGCTGTCAGCCTGACTGTATTTGCATACCGCCTGAAACTGAACTGGCCCCTTATCAAGAGCGATTTCTCCTGGGTTTCCTGCTGATAAGGTTGACTTCCTTCACTTTCACATGTTGCAGTTGTTTTTTTTAGTAGTCGAGGGATTTAAAATAGTCTGTTACGGTGGTACAGTAATGGCTTAATCTGCTGTTTCGTCTCCATATTCTCAGCTACAGAGCGGTAATTTCTCTTGAGATGAGACCTGTGACGACTTCTTTGGAATATTCCTTTTGTTTTTCCGTCAGTGCATTTTCTGTATCGTGGCTTTTGTTGCTTGTATCCATTTGTCATTTCTTTTGTCTATTGCAGATACATAGCTATTGCTGTTAGATTGCACCATTTCTTATGTGTCAAAGGCGTTTTCTTTTTTTTTCTTTTTTTCCCTGGAAAGAGCCATTGTTGCATGTGGCAAATGTTTCACTGAGGATCAACACGGTCAGCACTTGGAGCAGGCTGTGGATGATCTATGTTTTGTTTCTGTCACGGGAAAAGACCAAAACAAATAACATCTTGGTTTTTCTCTTATTTAACTTAGCCTTGACTTTCCAAGCCAGTCTGTGGCTCTCAACCCTCAGCCCACTGCTTAGGCCGAAGAGGGTTGGGCTACATTGCTCGCTCTATTTTATTTCATTTATCAAAATGTTGAATACTTTATTACAACAGCTGGGCACTACGTCGACTACAACAAGTTTACAACAAAAATAATTCACAGAAATCGAAGCAAAACAAGAGTTGACATTAGTTTTTCTTTCTGTTCTTTTCAGCTGGAGATAACTGAAGAAAGTTTGATGCTGAATTGAGCACATTTCTTCTAGACTGGTAAGTAAATAGCTTTGAATTATAATTTTAATGTTCAATTCCCCAGATAAACTACTGTGTGTGTTTATGCCAATGAAGGAACAGTTGTCTAGTGCGACAGTGTGGCTTGAATTCAGACTGTGGGCACACAGAGACTTGATCTTGTTGTAAAGTACCTTTTAATTTGAGGACTGGTGTATTTTTAGAAGGTTGTTCAGGTCTAACTTTAATCAAACTCCTCCTATGGCTCTTAAACTGTAAATGTGTGTGGCTGTAGAGCCCTCACAGCACCACAAAGCCCCGCTCTGTCCTCCATTCCCTGGTGAGCGCACACACGCACGCACGCACGCACCGCCGTGACACATACACACACGTGCGTGAGGATCATGCCCATCGCACGCGGCGATCACACTCTGAATCCAAAAGGAAAGTGACACAATAAGGACACAAAAGCATCTCATCTTCATCCAAGGCGAACTGCTTCTTATCAGTTAAGGTGAGACTCAAACACTTGTTCTGCTCGGGGGAAATCTGGGTTGCTTTTTTCACAAGTGGACCAGTCACCCAGTTTATATGAAGATTAGGCTCACTGCTGACTTCACAAGACTGGAAGAGACAGGAGGGAAACAAACACGGGGGCTAAGATAATAACCCTGTTATGCTGCATCTTGGATTGCTGTTTTTTTTTTTTCCCCTGCTGCTGTGGAAAACTGAGTCGAACTTCTGCCAGTTTAAGAGAACTTGAAAAACATATGCAAACCTCAAAAGATAGACAAGTGTGTCGGAGAGGACAGAACAGCCAATGAAGTCCACTACTACTGTACCTACAGTAATGAAGGTCTTTAAGACCGAAACGTTGTAGCCCCAATAAACCGGATGCAAGTGAAGACAGTGTGCGGGGGTTTTCTCAGTTGAGCCAGTGTAAGAGACTCAACCTTAACATTTTAACAATGACACTGATGCATGAGAGTGAATGGACAACCGGTTGTGCTAAGTGCTAACAGTCGTGTGTGTGAGATCATTGTAATAATGTTGGACTTTCCTACCTACAGTACTGTTTCTATTGTGATATTCAAAGTATACTCATATTCGTACAGTGTCACACATTTCACATGGAACAGTCATTAACTTATTCATTAAAGGACAGTTATTGTTGATTTCCCTGCTTTAGCTGCAGCCCTAAAAATACCAGAGAAGAAGATATAAAATGTTGCAAATGTTAAGTTTGAAATTATAAATTGGCCATGGCCATCTGCTGGGCTCTGATGGTACTGTAAGTCTGCCAATAAATTAATGTAAATTTGTCTTAAAAAATTCATTTTTCATAAATTCACAAATTTTTGGTGACTGTGGTCATTCAGTGCATTTCGTATGAAAGCACTGAAAAGTGTCTCACAGTTTGCTCCACATGGACTTGGCTGTGTTAAGAGTTTTGAAAATGTGACTTCAGTTTCGACCAATGCTTGTTAGCAATTGAAAAAAACTGTGAAAGCTTTTTGGACCGTATCATTATGGGGTCATACCGCCAACATTCTGGGAGCCACTGATACAGAGTTATGCTGTTGTTGTTGTTCAGAGCTTTCTTTTGCATAAATAAGAGTAAAAACGCTCAAGAGTTTTACATAAACATCTGACAAGAGAAGAATAGAAAATATAAAACTATCCCCTCACATGAGTTTAACTTTTTACCAAAGAAATGGGCTTCACAGTGAGATACAAACACTCTTGCAAGTTCTACATTAATGGCCAATTAAAATAGAAATCACAAATATGCTTAATACAACAGTATGTATTCTGGTTCCACAGCCGGCAGCATATAAACACGAACAAGCACAGAGAGGAGCTCACTTTGAACAGGGAGGCAACCTGAAGAGCACTGCTCAGTAGTGTGCGTGTATGCGTGTGTGTGTTATATGAAGACAAATCCAGGTGTACATGTATCTTGCAAATGAGCCACACTGGTCTCTGTGAGTGTTTGAAGGTGTGTGTGTGTTTCTCAGAGATTCATTGCAGCAGCTCAACCGAACTCACTCCCTTTTTTTTTTTTTCTTTTTTTTTTTAACAATGTCTTAAATGTCCCAGATCTGTCTTTGACTCAGCGTCATCTCCGAGTGTGTTCGTTTGTGCGTGTGTTTTTTTCATGCTGCCTCACATTATCCTGCGAAGACATTAACATTTCATGGACGATACCGAGGTTTGTCAACTGGATCTCATCAAAATTTCATCCTTAATTATGGAAGCAGAGCTGGAGGGAGATCCCACACACACACACGCACGCACACACTCCCACCTCTGCAAGGTGAACTACCAGACTGAACCGAGCTGCTGGCAGAGCAGAGGAAAAAGAAAAAAAGAAAAAAAATCAATTCCCACCAGGTTATTGCCTGTGAGAGCTGGGTGCTTGGTCATTTTAAATAACCTGGAAACACAAATAAACACTCTAAATGATCTGGAGATAAGTGTTCCCACTAGAGTCTCTGCACAAAGTCTCTTGAAACTTCATCTAAAACCTCCAGCTGAAACCTTCACATTTAAAACGCTCTCATGCTTGGCGGTCGGAAATTCAAGGTGCAGAGTGCGGTATCAGACTTGAGTCTTAAATAAACATTAAAATGAACTCAAGCCCATTAATCCTGCAGGTGAGAGACAGATATCAGCAGTAAACAGACACCAGTCCTAATTATAGTTACTTTTTTTTGCCCCTGGTCAGATATTTATGAGTTGGTAACAGTTAGATATTCCCTTCCAAAAACTCTCACGTTGTTTCAAATAAAATCCAGAGATTAAAGAGAGTTCAATCATTCACAAAAGGTCGACGATTAGAGAAGACCTTAAAATTTGTGCAGCAGAATCAGTTATCATCTTGTGGACGCCCTCGATTTAAGGCACATGACCTCTAGGTTGGGCTTAAACACTTTTAACAGCAGAATTAGCAGGTTTTTACACTTCGTTAAACTCGATAAAAAAAAAAGCTGATTGACTCCTTTTTTCACTGCCAGCTGTGTTTGCCTGAGAAGATGCATGAAGCTGCAGAGAAAACTGTTAGCAGTTGATCCATAGCGTCTCATCCCTAAATGGGCGTTTCCACTTGTCGTATCTCCTCTATCAGATGCTTTGGTCGGTGTGTTTTTAAAACTTATTTCAGGGCTGTAGCTCACTCTTTCATCCCTGCAGTGCAGCGTAGTCACTGTCTCTCATTCTCATCTCTCATTTAGCGCCGTGCTGGGGTTGGTGACAAGTGTGTTTAGAGTGTTTGCTCTCTGAAAGACGTCACAGCAGGAAAAAGGGCGACAATTAGCCGGTTCACAGAGGTGATGTGTTTACATCAATGCCAATTGGGGCTGGAGCTGGTAAATACCCACATCGGCTGCAGAGTCAAGTGACCCAGGAGTCAATGCTGATTGTATCCTTTTCAAATGCCAACAAAAGCAGGGTATCCGCAGGGTCTTGAAAAGTATTAAAAGGTGATAAATCAATTTTGGGAAAATTAAGACCCTTAAAAAGTATTAAAAAGTCTTTACACGACTTTATAAAGTCTTAAATTTTGAAGGTATTTTTTCTGAATTAGCTGTCCAAGAGTTTGAGTCCTAAAAAACATTGTAAAAGTGTGTGAATTTATTCATTTTATTAAAAAACAAAGATGAACCAGTACATAAAATAGAAAATAATGTCGTTTTTGTTTTTTTGAGAGTGGAGCAATGTTTTGGGGGGGGATAAACTTTGCCTTTGATTTATTATCCTAGCCTATTTGGAATTCTAGTCTTTATCACAAACTAAAATTGTTAAGTTAAAAAAGTGTCACTAGTGTAAATGGTTACAGCTTGAAGCGGCGGTGAGGTATTAAAAAATATTGAGAAGGTCTTGAAAAAGTCTTAAAAAGGTATTAGAATTAACATCAAGATTCCTGTATATACCCTGAAAAGCCTGATGTCAGTCGAATAATGAGGCCATTTCTGTGTAGGACCAATACTTTTTATTTGATGCTCTCAGTATCTTTTGTCAAGAATACCTTTGTATTTTGAGAGCTTGAGATGGAATATTTTTACATCATTGTATTAATATGTACTTTTACTAGCAAAACAGATATAAAAATGGGTTGCAGAAGAACCAGAGAGCAAAGCCTGTGCCGACATTACCAACAACGTAATGCATGTTACGCTAGCAGTGGCCAACCCCGCCTTGAGCCCCCGACTCCAAGCAGAGTTGAGGCGCAGCGCCCAAAGGACTGGTAAGCTCACTTCTTTCTCAATACATATCCCCAAAATTGTTTTCTGTTTCTAACTTTGATCAGTTTGAACTGATGCTGACTGAAGTGACGCCTCATATAGCGCCCTCTGGAGGCACAGGAGACTTAATACAACTTATTTACAGTAGCATAATTATGCAGCAGGAAGTCCCGACACCTGGAAACTGACTGCGATTCAGAAATTCAGTTGCATCCTTGAGGATCTAGTGGAGCACCTCTTCCACTGCTGGTATTCTGAGACTGTATCAGTAAGATACTATCTGTCATTTCTAGTTCCTACTTTAATGGTTGCTTAACATTTCTTCAGCATGTGTGTAAATTAACTGGAATGTGAGAAAAAATTTATAATTTAGAGTTTTAAAGTCGGTGCCCAAAGTGCCCAGATGTTTACAGATAAACTAACCCTGGTTTATTCTGATGGTGAAAATAAATAAAGTGGATGATTCTCTGGTGAGTTCTGGAGAACATTTTTTGCTGTGACTTGCTACAAAGTGAATTGATGGTGATTTATTCACCATGGAAACCGAATATAATTAAAATATCACTGGAAAGTCTGAATGCGGCTGAATGCAGCTTTCCTGTACTGTAAGTCCAGGTTTGTCTGAGTTCTAACTACAGGAAGGAGTGTGACGCCTGCATTTACATTGATAGTAATAACAATCAATGCCTCAGTGTATTGTCGCTGAGGCATTGTGTGTTCATTCAATCAGAGGTTCACTCCAGCTGACATTCAGTGCTGTACTCGTCGTGAATACAGAAGTCTGATTTTGTGCATTTGATCAGATATAGATTGGAAATACATAACAATCACAGGCATTATCATAAAACCAAGTGATTATGACTGATGCCAGTCATTCAGATCAAAGAGGGACCACCTTGATTTCTCTAAATGACTCAGTGGTAATGATAAATGGGGCCGTAATGACTGCACGCTAACGATGGGAGAACTTTTCCAGTCAGCAGCCCACCAGTGAGGGCACTCCAGGGATCAAACCAGTAACCATTTGATTAGCAGCCAGCCTCCCTGACTCTCTGAAGATGAATATTCCCCTTCAACTGCAACTAAGCTCCGAGTTTTGATTGCACCATGAGCATCGCTGAAATAATGTGGCTGCAATCAGACAAGGGTTTGGACTCAAACCATCGTCCTGGACCTCTCACACACATACACACACACATGCAACTCACTCTCTGCCCAACATACTATATGTTGCCTATATGCAGCAATTTCTATCATATAATTTTCATTTTAAACGTATGCATAAAGAGTTTTCCACATTACTTTTGTTCATTTGAGGTTTTACTGCTCCTTTTTAAATGACTTCACCCTGTTACATCTTCTTTTTCTACACCTCTCTAATGGTATCTGACTGCAGAATTAGCGCCATCGCTTATCTTTTCAGTTTCAGTTAAAATATACTTCATATTTTGATTAAACTTGACACAAGACGTTTTTAGTAATCCTCTGCAAAGACTTGTTTGGCGCTTTTGAGCTCAGGAAGAGATTATGTCATCCAATCAATCGCATGAAAAGATAGTACAATGAGATTTTATATTTTGCTTATTAATAGTTAAGTAAGAGCTTTTAGAGGACAAGAGGTTACAACATGTCCTTTAAGTAACACTACTTTTTCAGGACTGACTGGACACTGTAGTGACTTGGTATTGGAAAATGGCTAAACAGTCTGACTGGGCCGGAGCTAGCCGTCTCGTTAGCATGCTAACTTTAATACAAGAAAAGAAGTTATAGAAATAGAAGCAAAAACAAGAGCTAACATTTTTCTTGTTTTCTTTTTTCGACAGCCCTCGATGTCCAGCTCACAACAGACTGGTAAGCAAACAGCTGTTATTTCTACTTAAAATGTCCACCATTGTGTAGACACAACAGTGATGAATGATTCTACTGGCCAAATACATATGTCAGGTTGTATTTTGAGGAAAGGGTTTGTAAAATGATGGTCAAAACATATTTTTTTGATGGTTCGATGCAGCCATAAAAAAATAAGAAGGTGTGAACACCATAAAGCTTGAATGGAGAAGCTGAGACAGAGTCTATGACATAATTTTTTAAGTGGAGTGGGGTGGAGGAGGGGACCCATGCAGTGCTGCAGCACCGTGGACAGCTCCAGTCTAAACCAGTGGAGTTCAGAACCATGGAGAGCTCCAGGTAAAGCTGCGTTTACTTCTATGACCACAAAGCTTTTTTTTCCTTTCTTTTTTCTTTTTTTTGTTGTTGTTAAAGTTAATCAACACAACCCAGCCTTACCTCCAATGTCTGGCCGCAGCGTCTTGTCATATTCCTTGAGCAGATTGTTCAGTATCAGTGTAGCATCCTCCTGGTGCGACCTGGGCACCAGCATTTGATTGACAGTGGTATCATGGAGATCTTCATCGTCGTCGCCATAATCCAGTAGATCAGAACTGGGAGGTGAGGGAGGAGGGGGGGAAAGGGGGAAAGGGAGGGGGGTGAAAGGAAAGACGAAGGGGGTCATTAATTATGTTATCCCCCTCTTTGATAAATGATAAATACAATTGTCATGAAAACTTTGTCGCAGCAGCATCATCATCACTGCAAAGACTGTGTTTTGGGCGCAGCAGTAAACGGTTGGTGTCTTATTGTGTGTGAGTGTGTGCCTGTGTGAGTGAGTGTGTGTTTGTGGGTATGTGCGGGGAAAGCCCTCAGAAAATAAATAAATAAATAAAAACATGCATTACCCGGCAGAGTCATTCACATAAAATGCTTAAGTTTAAAAGCTCCGAAAAAGCAAAGGGAGAGGGGGGAAAAAAACCACCTTCCAGCTGTTGATCATGCGAATATAAAAGGTGCGAATCAGACTCACCGAGCACCTTGAACGAGCAGAAGTGTGAAGAGGATGACCACAAACTTGATTGTCATTTTCCCATGCGCGGATCACCTCTGATCATAGGAACTGGTAGCTGGAGATCCCGGCGTGTGCTGCTGTCGCTGCCGCCGATAAAAGTGCCAGTACAGTAGGTGTGTAACCATCAATCCGAGCTCTGAACTTCCTCATCCGCCCACACACTTTCTTCTGCGTGTCATCTGCGGCCACACAACAGCGAGTCTCTTTCCCCACTTACTCGATCCTCCCTATACTCCTCGCAAAAGAGTGGGGTGGGTGGGTGGGTGGGTGTATGTATGTATGGAGGGGGGAAAGGGGGGTTTCCTCCAGGACGCACCCGACGATCAATCAACGTGATCGGCCCAGCGGAGTGCAGGGAAGTCGGGAATCGACGGGATCCAGCAGCAGAGCGACCCTCCTCCCTCTCTAACGCCTGTGTGTGGGCAACAGAGTGTTTGGGGGGTGACGCCGTCTGCTGCTGCTGGTGCTGCTGGTGCTGGTGCTGCTGCTGCTGGTGGTTAAAACATCAGCAGATGAGCATCTTGCGTGACTCATGCATTCACACAATACCTGGATCGCAGTTGCATTGCATGATCTGGATGGAAACCATAAAAAAAAAATCATCTCTCTTTCTTTTGGGGTGGGGGCTACGTCATGAGCATGAGCATTTATTTATTTCATTACACTTGCTGAATATTTAAACATCATTCCAGTCAATCAAATGATCATTAAAGGAGCTAAAAAAGTAGATTTAGTTTCAGACATCCTTAAACTCAGTTCAGTAGCCTATATTCTGATGTATTTATCCACATTTTCAGTTCTGCACACAGCAAAAAGTCCCAGATATGAGCAGTAAGTCATAGAGAAAACAGCAGGGATGTCAGTTTAAACTGAATAGCTGCGTATTTGATTTTTGTTTATATTGATGTTTGCTGTTTGCCTGCATGACGATCGCCCCTGGAAGTCGCATTCAGACGCTACGCACCCCGTTTACGTACCACAGAGTCACAGCAGAGCCCCCGCTCCCCGCTCCCCGCTCAAAATAAGTCATTTCTTGAATAGGCGCACAACTCAGTAGGTGCAGCCCAGTGCTGCTCAGCCCACAAACCTGTGCGGCGGTTTGAATCAGCAGGGCATCAGCGCCGACTGCGAGTCGAGAGGCTTCGCTGCCCCCTAGTGGCTGGAGATACAACAGGCAGCGAGGTTAGATAGACCAACGCCGATCTAAACTAGAAAGAAATAAAAACATGGAGCTGTCATTGCCATTGCACTGTTATTGATCCACAATGGTGGAGAAAAGTAATCTAAAATAAGAAAAAAATACACACAATGTGCAAAAGCAGAGGTCCTGCATTCAGAGCCCCACAATATAAATGTCCATTTATTTTTATTGACTATGTCTAATATAGTTGATAATATCACCCCACTGGCCTTAAATACGTATTATTCGAATGAGCCAATGTAGGGTATTTAAAGTGGAAATGTCTCTTTAGCAACAACTATAGGCGTCTGAAATGTGAAAAGAAGCCACAACTAGATTTTATGTAAGAGGTCAGAAGTCAGGTCAAAAGCTTAGAAACCACAGCTTGAGCTGTATTTTATAAACCTGTCATATGTGATAGGATTTTAATGTACAATCCTAACGGCGTCAGATGTAGCCGTAAAACTGATGACTTACCTTTACAAATGTGTGCAATTATGAGTTCCCTCTCTTATGAATCATGTCTTATGTTCTGCTCAATAAAATCTGCAAAGTGAAGACACTGTCATCCTCGCGATGTAGCGTCTTGCTCATTAAGTTGTAATGAATCCAATAATGGCATTAGATAATGTCAGTCTAAATGACAAGGAAAATAAAGATTGGCAGCATGTAACTGAAGTTCATTTGTCACATTACTTTTGTCAGTGCAAAGTAATGACAGTGCTGCAGTCACATATGTATCAAGCTATATTTTCATAAATATCAATTGAGATTCATATTCATGAAATTAGAAGCTATAATCACGATTGATGTTTCAAAATAACATTCCTGAATACAACATTTCTTCATCCCTTTTATTTGATTATTTTAAGTATAATACATAAAACAAAGAATCAATAACACAAACAATTTGTTAAGCCTGGCTACAATGGCTTTGCTGCATTTCTTTTGCAAAATGTGAGCAAAGGTTTCAGTTTAACGTTTCCTCCAAAACAAAATTTAAAAAGTACTTTATTGATGCTCAGAAACAATAAAGTTCTCATGCATGTGTAACGGCTGCCTAACGGCCTCCTGGGACGGACAACTGTTGCTATCACAGCCCTTCATGCTGTTAAGCTGACTGCTGCATGTGTATTACGCTCCCTCGTTGAGAGACCCTAGTTCAAAACTTCAGTCTGCTTCACTGGCTGTGAGCTAGCTGTGGATAAAGAACAAATAATGAATCTTAAATTTGTCCCTAACACGCAGCAGCCACATCTGTCCAGACACTACAGAGAGAAAAACAAGCATTTGTCATCGGCTGGGCCGGTTGGGGCTTAAATTGGAGTTTGCTGTAAGGGGCCCCCTTGAACGGGTGAAAGCAACTTAAGCGGAACTAAATCCCTTTTCTGACAGATGTATGGCAGATGAGTCTGTCACAGTGGCTGAAGGAAGGAGGGAGGGGTGGGCAATCGTTTCTTGGCTGGCTATAGAGAGGAGAGAGATGTTGGATGGATGGATGGATGGATGGATGGATGGATGGATGGATGGATGGATTGGGGCACTCAGTTCCATGATGGCAGGATGCAGATCTTTTGACAAAATGATGGCTGTGATTTTAGCATGTTAGCGTCTCTCTCTTTTCTGTGGCTACAAATTAGTTGGTCCACACTTGTGAAAAATCGATCTTTCAATCTCCACTAAGGCTTGTAAAAGGCTGTTTTTTAAAAATGTCTTTTAAACAATTTAAGAAAACGGATTTATAAAACTATTAGTTTGGCCTAACTGAGTTGCACTGCTCCATTGAAAGAGATGGGAATGTTGCAGGAAACATTTCTAGACTTAAACATGTTCCTCATTTTCTAGTTCCGAACTGGTTACTGTAATAAATCATTGATACCTTGCGTATTTTAACTCTCCCTTATGTCGTCAGGGTCCATTAGCTTTACAGGTATTTGGTCATTAATCAAAGTATTAAACAAGTGTCGAATGTGATTCTAATTTGTCCTCGAGGGAACATGAATGTCAGTGCCAAATTTCACAGCAATCAATCTAATGCATGTTGAGATATTTCAGCGGGGGACTGACTGACTGACTGACAAACTGACATTGCCTTTCCTAGAGTAAAATAAACACACTTATATTATTAGGGACCAAAATCCTTATTACAGTGTCATTTCCTTTGGTACCATAACTCAGAATAAGGCTCAGTCAGCTTAAACAAAGCAGCACTGGAGCAGTTCAGCCCTGACACAACAAACAAATGATCCCAAGCTCTGTGGAGGGCTCTGCAGGCATAATCAGAAAAAGAAAGAAACTGATCACTCTTACTTGACTGGAAAATGTGTATAAGCAGCAGTCGGAAACAGAGAGTAGAGCAGCAGATAACGAGGTTAGAAAGGTTTGTCTGTTCTGTTCATCTGCGCTTTGCTGCCAGATGGATGTGTATATCGCTTTTCAACTGCACTGCATTGGACTTACACTGATGCTGTGCTTTAACAAACACAGGAACATACAGTAGTGTTAGCCTTGCTCATTGACACCCACCAAGTATTTAGACAGATACTGTAGCAACACCTTAGATTTACATTAATGGTAGATTCAACATCAACCCAACCCAGCACAAAAACCCCCACAGGATATTATGGCACAACAAAATTCTTAATAAAAGCGCTAGTTACTCAAGGTCTCGATTTCACAAAGCAAAGCAGGTACAGTAGCAGCTGATGTCGTCTTTATTTACATGGTTTTTCACCAAGCCATTCAGTGCCAAAAAGAGTTATGATGGACAATGCTCCCAGCAGCAGGTGGCAGAGTGAACTACACTGTTGGAAATCCATGTGATTAAAGACGTAGTGACTCAGAGGCAACTCTTCTGCTGGAGGCATGGGTCCTTCTGTTCCTGAGTATGTCTCACCATAGTCCAACAAGTCACACATGATGTGCTACGGTGGGCTCGAGCCATAATGCCATTACGTGTGCTCATTGCTTCCAGTTTTAATTAAGTCAATGTAGAAAGAAGTACATAAAAATCAGATTCAATTCAAACATTAAAAGCCAGGTTTGGTTAGATGTAAGCTCTACAAGCAACGAGACGAAAAGAATCTTACACACATACACAAAAACATTAAGAAAAGAGACAAAACATACTCTTCATAAATTGAAAGTCAGCAACAGACTTGAGTTGTTTTTTTTTTGTTTTTTTTATAAGAGCTTAAAGCGCAGTCGTCAGAATTTCAGTGTTGTCTTTTTTTTTGCGTCAAAGCAAAGAGTTAAATTGAAAATGAAAAGTCTATTTACATGATTCTGACTCATTCTGCCTAATTTCCCCAAAAATCTTTGCAACTCAAAGGCCTGGTCACACAAACATATAAATTGGCGAAATCTGGCAGCAATATCAATACATCCCAATGAAAGTGAATTCACTTGCATTGGCAAAACGAATCCGAACAACTTAACACCACAACTTCACACACTTGGCCACTTTGACGGTGAGCGCCAGAGTTGGAAATGGAAGCAGCTAGCATGTCTCATTTGTATGAACTCATTAGAGACTCGCCTTAAAAGCTTGTTAGCTAGCCAGCATTCCCTCTTTAATAAAAAAAAAAAAAAAAAATCTTCATTGAATGAAATGGCAGACAATCCCAAGAACAACAAGCAAGAAAGAGTGAACAGATCAGTACTAAGAAAACTTAGTTTTGGTAGTTCTCTCTTGCGATCTTGGTACCAGTGTGCTCTGTCTCTTTCTGGTGTGACTAGGGCTTGTTAGTAAGTTTATTGACTTATTTTCACTATTTTCAATCAGTGTTTCTGCTTGTTGCCTTAGTTTGCACAAAGCAGCGCAGATGCTCAACTATACATCGGCTGGAACCGTGGTCATGTCACTGAATGACAGTTGCCAAACCCTCAGCTGATTTGTATGTGGCACACTCAGGCACTGCTCTCTCGACTGTGAATATTAGTTTCTTAGCTGAGTGACCCAGACTCAAAATTCAGTTATAGTACATCTATCCAATCCCAAATTTGTCTGAGTCCACCATCCACAGCTGTCCAGTCGCCCTGTACTGTATAAGTGGGCCACAGACAGTTTCTAATATTCTTGTTGGCGTGCTGCCTTTAATGATAACTTTTGAATTTTTTATGAATGAAGAAGAGCCTACATTGAAAAACTCAGAAACGGCAGCAATGATAATCTTCCAAATACATGTTTTTTCACCTCCAGGTAGCATTGATTTGGAAAATGTGGCCTGCAGCAGTAGGCTTTGAATCTTCAAGTAAAGATGTACAAAGAAACACACAAGCACTGCAATAGGACAAAGAAATCACAAAGGTTTTCTTTTTTCAAAAAAAGAGACATAAAACTAAATTATTAATGCACTTGCAGCATTAATCTCAAGGGAAGGGGTTTCTTTTACACAGAGTAGAATTAGGTACATTTTTTAAAATCCATTTTTCAAATTCAAATGTTGTATTGCAGTTTGTTTGTTTTTATAACATAAACTCAGTGCATTTCAAGCCTCCAAGATAAGAACATGAAGCGTTTAAATCGGCTCAAAATGTCCACATTAGTTCAAGTTAAAACCCTTCCTTGAGTAACAGCGATGAAGTGTGCTCTCATACTTTAAGCAGTGATTGACATACTTGGTCAATATTCAAGACAAAGAGGAGTCCATGGTTTCCTTTTGATGAGAGCGACATGCAAACTGCAGTAGAATAGATGAGAAAGAAGCAAAGCACCAACTCTCTCGTCGAAGCAGCTCCTTTGTGATCAAGCATTTTGTTGGGCCATGAAGAACAGGAAAGGGATTCTGCTGCAGCCTTGCATCCATTCAAAGTGCTTGAATTAGATAGTTGAATATAGTTTGTTTTTGTTCTTCAAGCGCAGATATTTGTTTCTTTTTTTTTCCTTTTTTTTTGTCTAGGCGGGCAGAGACCTTACAACAACTTCCTTTCCTTTTAGTCCACCCACTCTCCAATTAGGCTTAAACTTCCGCTCATAAACAAACTCTCTGTCTCCGAAAGAAAAATAAAAAAGAAGAAAAAAATAGAAGAGAGAGATTACGTTGAGGTGACAACTCCTTTCACCACCGGTTCTCTATTAAGGTACGTAGCCCAGTAGACGAGGTTGAAGGTTCCAAAGAGGACGGGGAACACTATCCGCGACATCTTGTCGATCTTACTGACGCTGTTGTAGGTCTTCTTGGGGTCCACCATCTTGGTCTCAGCGGTTCGGAGCTGCACCGACGTCGTGTTGGAGATGGTGGAGATGGACACGTCCTTGGTGAGGTTGGGGGTGTAGTTGACGCCTGCCGAGCAAACGTTGTTTGGCTTTTTCGACAGCACCATCGGGTCTCGTTTCTGCAGTGGGACAGATTACAATAAGCAGTGAATTAGTTTTAAGCCCTCTACAGATGTCGTTGTGCTGCAGTATTTCTCCCAGTGTGTCTGGCCTGAGATAATCAATGTGTTTCATCCTGTCCAGAATGATTAGTGACTTTACAGAGGTAAAACGTTTCTGGCAAAACGTTCCAGTAAAGCGTTGGCCCCTGGATAATTGAATTTCAGTCGGGGAGCAACATGATTCCCTCTGGTGAGAGGTGACAAGTTGGGGTTGTATTTATGATGTCCAGGTGCAGCTGCTAACAGACAGTTCTCCTGAGCACCCATAAAGACATTATCCAACGTTACCTGTGTAGAATTTTAAGGTGTTTTCTGCCCTTAGGTTAGTGACTAAGCTGTACCTTAGGGTGCTGAGCTTCCAGGGCCTTCTTGCCATCCCAGGCCCAGCTCCTCTTGGTGAAGTAGTTCACTGTGGCGAACTCGATGAGGGCAGAGAAGACGAAGGCGTAGCACACGGCAATGAACCAGTCCATGGCTGTAGCGTAGGCCACTTTAGGGAGGGAGTTCCTGGCACTGATGCTGAGGGTGGTCATGGTCAGCACTGTGGTCACCCCTGAGTGCAAACAACAACACTTTAAATTGAGTTTTTTTTTCTCACAAGCTGTCTGGAAACAAGTTCTACAGAAGTAGGCGCTGTAATATCTCTTAACTACCAACTACTACCAAGCACTGCTGCTCAGTGGACAACTGTTTTTACTCTCCCTGGTGTGAATGTGCACAACAGGAATATTACAGATAAATAAGCAGCCTCACTCACCAAAGACAGTTCTTGCAGGAACTGATTCTCTGTTTAGCCAAAATGACACCTGAGACAGGATTACAGTCATGAAACAGGGCATATATGTCTGGATGACAAAATATCCAATCTTCCTCTTCAGGTAAAAGTGGGCCATCATCACTGTGTACTGTCCTGAGGGGAGACAAGGAAATAAAAAGAATATGAAGTTAGACAGCGACAATGCACAAGGTGAGTGGTAAGATGTTTTCTAATGAGATATCTGCTTTAAGCCGAGTCTCAGTGGGGTAAATATTGTTTGGACATAGAGCCATAGAGTGTGAATGTGTAATTTGATCGCATCACAGCACAAAATATATTTGTTCTCCCACATGGAACAACAAAACCTTACTTTTTATGACCTAATACTAAAATGGTCTTAAATCGCTCAATGAAATTCACTCAATCACTGAATAAAACAGGCACAAAAATGGTCATAAACTCTTCTCCCTCAGCTAATGTAGCTCTCTTCATTCCTGCTATTTCAGTAATTAAATAATCAGAGATAGTGGAAACTGCCGAACAGAAAGCAGCGGAGGTGGAACAGTTAAAAATGAAGCTGGGATAAAGAGGGCATTTCATATTCAGTTGAACGTGACGACAACGAGGTCCATTATTAAACTGAAAAATGAGCGCAAAGCTGTATTAATTATTGCGAGAATGTGACAATAGATTATTATGCGGTTAATGTCTTGCAAGTCAACAATGGAGCGATGGCAGTTGGAGGTAAATCCAGAGACAGGCGAAGCATAGGGCCAGAGAGATAGAAAGAGAGGGGACACAATATTCAGTTAAACAAGCGAAGATTGCATTTGAGGCTTTAAAAAATCCCCTCGCCAGCAGCAGTGTGCGACTGCAGGCGCTGGTAAACTATGAAAAATCCAATGACTATATTCCACACACTAGAGCACATGTACACAAGCTCTCTCTTCTCTCTCTCTCTCTCTCTCTCTCTCTCTCCCTCAAACACACACACACACACACACACACACAGAGTAATACACAAGGCTTTCTCCAGGCAAAATCGGATTTTTGTACCTCCCTAATCCCTGGTTACAATCTGCATCCTGCCATCAGTGAGAGAAAGAGAGGGAGTAGAGGGAGGGGAGGAGGGAGGAGGAGGGGTGGAGGGTGAGTGAGGCTTCCTGTCCTGGGATCCTCGCAGAGCTCTAAGCCACGCCTCCTCCGCCCTGCCAATCCAGGCGCTGACATGCACACACACACACACACACAGAGGCAGAAACACACATGAAGCATGATCTCTAACTGCTGACGGCCACCACACACACACACACACACACACACACACACACTCCTAAGCCACGGAGAGGGACACTCCCGCCACTGCTGCTGCTATACTCACTGGTGGGATGGAGGGGGGGTGACCGTGTGGACATTTTCTACCATTTCCTCTTCTTTAATGTTGCTTTTCTGTGGTCTGGCAGCTGTTTGGGTGGAATAATGATCAAAGATTGGTTGGTGGGACCGGCTGGAGTACGAAGGGAAGAAGGACGTGCATCGACTGACGGCAGCAGCCTGAACGTGAGGTAGAGTAGGAGTAGAGCGCTTCTTCTGCTGAGGGCAACCCACCACCACACTGAAGAAGACCCATCGACGTCAGCTTCTGCCATGTCTCGGTCAGGAGATCCCCAACTGCTCTAGTTCCTCCTGCGACCCCATCACCTGGGCCCTCTGACGCCCTCATGACTCCAGGCCGTCTGGCTCACAGCTACCCCGTCGACTTCTACTGCTGTCGGAAACGTCCGGACACATCCAGGCGCTGCCGACCTGGGACACCCCAGGGTCACCTTTGCCCTTGATGCATGGATCCCGACAGGACTGGGGGCAGAGGAATGAGGAGGAACATGTTCCCCTGGTGGATCTTACTGCTTTTCTCCCAGGGATTTGTATTTTCCATCGTCCGAGGGGAACTTCCGTTCATGTCAGAGAACAATGCTGCCATGCTGGTCAACTGGTGAGTAGGAAAACTACACTTTCTGCCTCTGACTTGATTGATTTACCTCTGGGAATATGTTCAGTTGTTTGCAAAGATGGCAGAAAGGTACTAATCCAAAGGATGCCATCCTCACAAGTCTCTAGATAGAAACATATCTACTTTTAGAGTCAGGGAGATATTTTAGGAAAGATACTGCTGCCAAAGACACAAGTCACGTCCTTCAAGATGTTTGGTTCTTAAAAAAACAACTAGTAGTCTAATCTCCTCCTTCATGTTCTATAATAGGAGTGTTGTCAAAGATTATATGTGCTAACGAGAGGCTCTTGACCTCAAAACCATCCATTATTTTAAGCTACAGAGCCATGTACGCAAGGTTTCTAGATCAACGTTCAGTATCACTATGAATTTGACCCATTGAAGAGACGACAACGTCCACTGTTTTTGTTGGTTGAGGCCTTGCATCCGGAGCCATGAGACGAGTTGTTAGTGCTGGGAGTAACGACACGAGAAAGGCCAGACAATCATTAATTGACTGCTGTTTTGAATCTCAGGTTTACAAGTGCTTCATTACTTTGTCTAGACTCAATAACACAGCAGGCGACTGTCAGACTTCTTTTAATCAAGTGGAGAAACAGCAGTTAACTCCAGGTGACGGCTCGCTCCTGTCTCCCCTTTTATCAGAGCAAAGACAAATCTCTTGGCCTTCGCTCCTAATGCACCTGTTTTGGCTTTGTTTATCGTCCTTAATGTTAACATTTTTTTTCTTCTATTTTTTTGGAAACCCATCCATGGTCACTGTGTCGGCAAATGGGGGAGCTACTGGCTCTTTAAACAGACAGGGAAATGAAACCAGAACAGCTGTCAGAAGGTGTTGCTTGAGTTGTTAAAAAAAAAAAAAAAAAACTGCTTCAGGTTGTGGTTTATCCACGGGTGTGAATCTGTTTTCACATCCTTGATTAAACTTCACCTGCATCCGAGGTGATGATATTTCATTTTTCGGCATGTTAATATGAAGACTGTAGGGTCTAAATTCTGCTCTAGCACATCTGGAAGTGTCATATTTGGTGTGTGGAGTGAGACAGCCAAAGACATACAAAGCGTAAATTAACCTACTGGACTGGATGTGACCCCCCGAGCCCAAAACTCATCAGCAATCTCCACCACTGATTTGGACGGTTTCCAGACAGAAGCTTTGAGCGGCATGAATGATGATTTACTGCCTTTAGTCCTTCGGCTAAATGGAATTCTCAGATAATGTTTAGCATTTTGTTGTAATAAGTCAGAACACCAGATGGCGGTTTGATAAGTTAGGACAAACAAGGTGATGTCAAGTAAACTGTCTGACATAAAAATAGGCACAAACTGACCTCGGGGGTTGATTAAATGCGGAAACAAAAAGCAGCAAATTATTATTTTTTTTTTACAAGAAGGAAGTTGTAGTTGTTGTTGTCATGAAACACTGTCAGAGGAAACTAGAAATAGTGGAATGATGTTGTGCTTTTTAGCTTCTTATTTTGAAACGGAGCACGATTGAATGTTTTTAATGGTTTTATGGTCACTACGAGCGCTATAGAGCAATATCTCTGCGTGCAGGTCGCCATTCTGCTTTCTTATTGTGCACCTGCCACTAGGTTCACAGGTCAGCTGTGGTGCTACCAAACAGTTTGTGATGAGACAATATACTTCAAGAAGTGGAGCACAGAGCAAACATGGATTTATAATGCATGATTGGAAGTATAAAAAACAGCTTTGCAAGTGTTTTATGGTGAGAAAATGAACACATGAGTGAGTTAACATAACAAAACCCTCCACAGGGAAGCTTTAATTTAAGTATAGTCTTAATCAATTTTGTGATTAAACTGCTTGATTAAGGATTTGATCACAGGAAGGCAGTCTTGCATCGTTTTTACTTAACACTTTCAGACTGGCTTTGGGTTCTGCGGTGCTTTTTTGACTACGTTTGAACGTAAATATATATTTCCTGTCCCTAGTGTGAAAAAAAAAAGATACAGTAGTAGCTACTCGGCCTCTCAGCCAGCCTTTAAATAATAAATAACTGGTCTAGGAATTGGCCAAACTGGTCAAAAAGTCACCTGATAAACCATCCAATGAGTTAACCTGCAAATTCAGCCCCTAAGCTGAGAGGCTTTGTGTGCAGTGCCGGCACCAACAAACCCATTTAACCCTGCAGTTACTAAACCACTGAGTCAGCCAGCACAGGGACGGTTGCTGTTGTGGTGCGTGGATAGAAAAGAGGGGAAATCCACACTTTTAATAATGATTCTACTAGAAACTGGAGGGAAGTGTAATACAGTTCCGTTTTACATAAGAGTATTAAGCAGATGCCTTTCAACGCCCCCACCCCCACTAACCCCCACGTGTCAGAGCGAGGCTGTCCAATTCCAACAGACAAACAGACACACACACACACACATTTCTTCTTGTATCTCTGTGAGGTCCTAAATTAAAACCTCAAATACTTCATAAAGTAAATCAGTTGTTTTTAATTAGGACTGTGTATTATCCTGTAACATGAGCTCTGGTGTTTACCAGCTTTGAACCAAACACACAGCCCAGAATTAACCCTGAATTAACCGGGTCATTGTGCTCGCCATCACTTTGTCAGGTTTTTAACCATCATTGCGAGGGCAGGTGTACTCACAGAGATAAATGTACAAGAGCACATACACACCAACACACAGATACACTCAGCGACAGCCAACCAACCAATCCCTCGCTGATCTGTGATGTCATCTTCTTATGCAAAAGCTGATGGGTGGTTGGATGGGGGGGGATTAACCCTAGGTCTCAGGTCTCTATCTAGCTCCATGTGTGTGTGTGGACTGTGCATGTGTCTGCGTATAAGTGCGTGTGTGTGTATGTGCGCGCATGGGCTCATGCGGGGATAAGTGTTGTTTGACAGGGCGGTCCGGGCCTGTAGACAGCTGGTTGTGTGAGGGATAGGCTACTCTCCTCCACTAGCCTCCACTCATTGACTCTGATCTCCTGATAATGTTTCCCACATTTACTCTGTGCCTTGCACGCCCATCTCTCCTCACAGCGTTTATCTTTTCTAATCTAGAATTAGTTACATCACATTATTTGGTATTACACTTATCATGCATCACATAAAGTATTAAATTACTCATGGAAAAAGTATAAGGATGAGAGTAGTGGTACGTAGAAGAGGTTTCTTTAGTTAAAAATAACAAATAGGGCCTGTTGTGCAGCAGCTGAGTCGACCTGATGAACCCGTTACTTGCTGCATCTGATGAGTGAGTCAGTGGAGTAGACGTTTTTAAAAAATGCAGTGCAATCATTGTCCTGTGAAATTATTCTTAACATTTTCTATTATATAATATGAATCATATCATGTTTAAAAAAGATTAAAAGGTCAGGCATTATTTTTTTATGTATTTTCTGAAAAACAAAAAACCCCTTCAAAGGTCAAAACTAACAATGTGGCTCATAGTCTCTCATTACTTCTCTATCCTGTTTGTAGGACAAGCTCGTTAGTTAAAAATGAAAAAGCAACATTAAAAGAGCTTCTTAGATTCAGGCATACTGTCACTCAGACACGAGTACACAGTGTTTTTGTTGGGAACTATTTCCAGCAGTGGATTAATTTGCAGGAGGACGAGGACTACCTGCAGTTCTAAGTTTGTGAATGTGGGAGTGACTCAAAATAAACTATCGTGGCCGACTGCGCCTGATCAGCCAAGTTCAAACTTAGCCCATTTACAACTTAGCTAAATGTGTTTACTAAGCAGGAATAAACCACTGCACAGGGCTCCAGAATAACTTTATTTTACTAGGAGCACAGTGGCCCCTCACTTGAAATTTTAGGAGCACAAGCAGAAAAATTAGGAGCGCTCACCACCTAAATCAACTTGCTAAGCAAATATTAGTTTCACCAGAAAAAATGGCAAATTTACTGGTTGCACATGTGCAAGTAGATCAAAAATGTAATTGCACTGTCACAAAATTTAGGGGCAAAATACTCCCAATCCCAGATGTAGTACAACTAGTTCACCCTGACTACAAAGACAATACTTCTATGGCCGGATTAATTCAATATTGGTCTTCACAATATCAGGAATATAGTATCCAGCCTTCACCTTTTAACTACGCTGACACAAATCATATTCTCTCACCGCATAAGCAATAATGGATGATGTTGCATTAGCATTACCCCGCTGACAGTGAATAATATTTGGATTAGACTATGTTGGCCTATAACTGTATGGACTGGATGTTCCTACATTCAGAACATGTATTGTTTCACGCAGGTCTAATCTGATACAGTATAAACCCAGTTGTCCTATTTTATTATCTAGTATATGCTGCAGTTTTATTTTACGATGTCTGTGTGCTGGGATTCAAACTCTCTCTCCAGCACGTTACCTATTCTTCCTTTTTCTTGCATCACTCGTGCTTTTGGAAGTTATGAAAAGATTTTGACGCTTTGGGATTAAGTTGAACTCCCACTACATTTATATCTGTGATTGTTTCATTGATCCTCTAATTTTTACATTACTACTACTACTTCAACCATCACAGCATCTATGTTACTATTAGCACTAGCTACCGTACGCTCACAAACTCTAAACAGCCCACACACCTCTGCTTGTGTGTATGTCCTCTGTGCCGGCAGTTTGCCCAATTAGATGATACTGGTTGAGTCTGGAGCCGTCCTCTGCCACCACCACGGACTTGGCAGCTCCCTGAGTCCAAGTATAGACCACCTCTGACACTGGATAGGCATCTGAGAGAGACAGAGAAGGATGTTAGGCCCGTTCATTTTCAATATATGAACATCCAAAATGCATATTAACGTATTAGAGGAAGCTTCAACGCCGTCATCAATCATACTGTCTGTGTGTGGCTGCCCATGTGTGCAAGTGTGTGTATTTGACTGAGTGCTGATGCACTGTCTTTCTAGCACTTTTTGATTAGACTGCAGGCTTAAGGCCAAAAACAGATTTTTTTTTCTTGCAGGCCTGTCTGTATGTGTGTGTGTGTGTGTGTGTGTGTGTGTGTGTGTGTGTGTGTGTGTGTGTGTGTGTGTGTGTGTGTGTGTGTGTGTGGACAGGCGGGGTGGATATTTGAGTGTATTTTTGTTTAAACCACACTTCTGGGTCAGAGGTGAGCTCCACAGTCAGCAGGAGACTGAGTCAGATTAACCATAATGTGTTGCATCACACTTGTGATGAAAATCTGAGCACAAACTCAGAGGCCTCTCTTGGTATTTCATTTGTTCATGTTGAACTGCAGCACAAACACTGGACATTGATCCACTGTGCGTTTGCTCCCTTGTTTGGGCTGGAATATAAAAATGAATCCAAATCTTTTACCTTTCTGATGCCATGATGTGCATCAGTTCTTTTTTTTTTTTTTATCTAAAGACGATAATTTATTCACTTTTGACTCATTTTCTGTCACAGGTTTTGACGTCATTTCTTGTAGGTCACTGAAAAGCTATTAGTGATTGAGTCAGCTTAAAAAATATTGATGAAGATCAAAATATATTAGGAAGCAAAAACCAGACTGAGGGGGGGAAATAATGAGACAGGACGAGAGCTGCATCAGCCCACTTAGTGTGGATGCTCAAGCTCAATTGATATTCTATTTCTTTAGTTTTTATTTTGATGTTCTCTAAAGGCTAAAATGTCATACTGGGGATACAAAGTGGCTGTGATTTCTTCTGCAGTGACAAACACTGCTTTTAGGAGTTTAAAGAAAAACAACAGCAACACTTAATGATTTGCACACTGCAACTGGCAAACTGTGAACTGTGAAGACGATTACGTACATTAGGTATCTATGATCAGAACACAGGTGAGGCCACTGCGTTCAAATATAGAGACGTTTACTTACTTACTTATTTAGCTGACTGTCAAAACCATGAATTAAACCCTTGGCTTGTGTAATGGGGCTGGGGCGTTGCCTGTATCTGTCCAGCAGATAACATCGTAGGTTGAGTATTTCCACTGCAGGTGTTCACTTGGCAGCTGGACACTGCTGTACAATAAATGTAGTCTTTAAATTTGGGCACTGTCAGGGCAAAGACCAGGACCTTAATTGGAGGGTAGTTAGATTGGAATAAGGGATTATTGGTGAATTTCATTACGCAAAGGAAGAGCTAAAGACTTTGGCAGGCAGGGGGGAGCACCTGTGCCAACTTTTTGACAGTTCACACTTAATGCTTTGCTGCTCCCGCCTTGTGTATGAGGCGAAGGGGAGCAACAACTCAGCCAAACTCATCACTTACTAAACAGCTGGTCTTTGCACTCTGAGTGAAGCTACTGCAGAGCACAAAATGTTGTTATATAGTCAACATTCAGGCAATAATTAGATTTCCTCTATATATGAACTTTTCCACATAGTTTAGATTGAAGGCTACAGCAGCACGAAACACGTAAGTGAATTAACAGTGTGTTTATCTGTTGTTATCATTAGCACATTTATATATATAAAGTAGTAGATGAGGAAATTCAAATTATGAGTCATCCTCGCCCTTATGACCCTTTAAGTGATGAGGATGCTTTTTGCTTTGGACAGAGTTGTTTTAGAGGTAAATGCAGAGACTGCTTGCTGAAAAACTGTCCCCGACGGGAATGTGCATCAGCGGTTTTGCATGAATTTGCCTCTAAAACAACTCTGTCTAGTAACGTTCTGTTATTGTCTCATAGCGTGGTGAATGTGCAGGTCACAACTTGTCCACCAGAGCGTTTTGGAGTTGTTGGATTGTGTATTTGATGAGTTTGATGAGGGAAACCAAGAAATCCCCTGAGCCTCCGTAGCGTAGCTCTGAGCAGCTCGCGGCTCTGCTCCGCCGTTCTAAAAACAACATGCACCGACAATTAAAAGTAACAAACCTACTCCTAAAACTATAGGGATTATGGCAATGGGCCAATTTGCCAAAATGTTGAACTATCCCTTTATGTTATTTAGCATAAGTGCACATTCAAAATCATTTTGCAGGACTTTTGTTTCAAAACAGGTCCACTGCAAACAGGAAAGACTCAGCTGGAGACAGTATTTTCAAAGAATTCCTGGGAGGTAGAGTAATATGAGCTTGATTATCCGGCTACAGATAAAGGTCTGCCAGCAATCACTGTCAGTTCAAGCTGTTAGAAAGACTCTTCTGTCCACCCCTGAAATCAAGGAGCTATTAATCGAAAAATTATATTAAAAGAAAGTCTTTATGGTAATTCTTGCATCCTAATCACTGCACACTACATGTGCCAAGAAATACTGGGAAGCTTGGCATAGCAACGGTAACTAAGGGACTGGGATTCATGAGAAATGGTCAGTTCTCTCTTGTGACTGCAAAAGGGCGCTTGTCAGAAAAGCATAAACATAGGTTGTTGAACCAAGGGTGTAATCTGCCTTGAGTCGAGTACAGTCTTGAGAAAAGTGCATCTTATCTGCTCCAAATTCAGTGTGTATGTGTGTGTGTGCGTGTGGAGTATCTAAGAATTAGGTTGAGTCTTTGGTTTTAGAGCTGCTTCAGTCCTCTCTTTGATAAGGAGCCTGCACTGGTGGTGCGTACAGTAGTTGTTGAGTATTGAGTAGATATACAGTACTGATCCTGAAGGTTCATTCATGTTCCTCAGACTCTCATATGAAAGGCTTGGAGAAGTGATTCACAGAGTACAGTATGTTCACCAGAGCAACCAGATGACTCACTGGACCACAGTTTATTTTCCCTGTTGCTCAGGGAACCAGGTTCTGTGCACCTCACACACCGCCATCTGCATCTTTATGCACTGATTTGGTTTAACAAGCAATTTGTGCACAGCCGCCTCCCTATGAACGAGAGCTGGCGATGGTGGTAATCATGTGGTCATTTTCCAGACACTGGTTTTCTTTAGCAGCTCTTCTCCTGACGTTGCTTTCAACCTGTTGCTTTTTTTTCTTCTTTTTTTATTGCAGATTTTATTTGATTGTCACACTAGTTGTCATTGTTTCCAGTCACTGAGTTGTACAGCTGTTGTGTCTAACGCACCTGCAGTTCTCTAAAGTTCACTACTGCCCCTCTGCAAACTTGACAGTTACTGCATGTTGCTGTTATTGAAACGACTCAGCTGGTATTTTGGTAAAATAAGAAAATGCAGCCTTGGTTTCTTAAAAAAAAGAAGAAAAAAAAGCATCTCAAATTAAATGCTACAAATAACTGGTCTCAGTTTTAACTAAATACTATAACATACTGTATTACACTAACTGTGTAGTGTGTATTGCAGAATTATATGGCTGAATACCAGCAGCTAAATTAGGACAGGTACCAGAAGCCAGAATAAGGGATTAGTTGCCCTTTACCTGGAGCAACTTCAGAGCAGACTTCCCTGCTTTAATTGCACAATAAATAACTATTCTGTCACCAATGGGTGGAAGCTATTAGCTACAGAAGATGGATATAACTGCAAATTCTGTGCAACATGCTATCTTATTCAAATGGCAGAATATTGATTAAAAACTTAAGCAACTCATTCTGTCCAGCAAAGCCATGCAGGGGGAGATTTGGTGGCTTATTTTTTTTTTTTACATGGGGGATTAATTTTGCCCATTTTTCATTACACCAGGTGTTGTATCCTTTTCATGATAGTGGAAGTGCAGCAGTGTCATGGAGGTTTAGTATGTACAGCGTCAGGCCCCCTGAGGACATGGGCTAAACCAGGAGGAGGCGAGGTCAGACAAAGAGGCTCAGCTCGTCTCAGAGCATCTGGAGGAAAAACAATGAAAGCAAAGATCTTCCGTACACTAGGATGCTTCACCTTAAAAAAAATGCAGGGTTGCCCTCAACACATTATTCCTATTATACACTTACACCTCTCACCTGCAGGGCACTGCACCCGGCGATTAGGTTAGAGTTTGCAATGGGAAGGCCCAGCAGCTCTTTACACTATAATTGGATTGCAGTCAAGTGTGCTTCTCTTATATAGTGAGTGTGGGTGGACCGAGTCTCACAGAAATCTGGGGATAAGAGCCTCATCCCTTTAGCCCAAGAGGCTCCCAAGGTGTGGCATTTGGCCAGATCTGTCTTTAAATACCCCCAGGGCCACTCAAGTTTCTATACATGTCCTCACTGGTAGGACACACAGACGAGCCATCCTGTTAAGAGGGCATTGGGGAAAACCCTTCCGTTCAACGGCCTAATTAAGTGCAACTTCCTTCTTTTACTAAGTTTTTAATACCTGCTGCAGTGGAGGAGCAAATACATAAACATACATTAACATAAAATACAGTCGCGCATAGTTTACAGTTAAGTTCTTCTTACTGTTTGTCATATTATTTGTTGGAATGTGACTTTTGAGAGGTGGCTGCTCTTCAGTTAAAGTTGCATAGTCTTACTTTAAAAGTGAACTTGACAATCAGGAATTAGACGTAAATGGAGCAAACTCAGCACTCCAGATAACGACTCTGCCGAAAAGAAGCAATGCATTAATTACCCAATACGGCCCCAAAAATAATCTGTCATTGTTCTCCAAATCTAGATCAGACTTTTATATGACTTGCTTCATTCAAGTGAAAACTACTACTGCACAGTCTATCGTAATAGCTGGTGTTATAAAATTTCATTTTAAAATACACATGACTTTACTTACAACTGCCAAACTTCAGAGGGCAGGCGTGTGCGTCCATGGGGAAATCCTCCAGCTGCATGGGGCACTCTGCTGATATGGTCAATCTAAGACAAAATACACAATGTTCATTAACAATCTAATCTTACGCTTTGATATCGTAATTAACACATTGTTAGACAATTCATATTACTGTCTTACTTCCTTTTTCATTCCCTGTTTAACAATTTCACATTTCAGTGAGCATGTAGACCTCTTGTTCAAGGTACAGTATAATTACTGGAACAGCTACAATTGCTGGATCAAGTAAATTACAGGGTACCAAAAACAATTAGACGAAAGGTTGTGACTTGTTTTTACAGTAATTACTATTAAGCCATCCTCCTTTTTTGTAGATTCTGTGATGTGATCACAGCATTAGGTTAAAAACAGGTAGAAACCCAACTAAGTTGTGTTTTTCATATTGGTTCCAGTTTGTGACAAGCAGCTGTAATTTATGGCTCTGGTAATGGTTATTGAATAATTTACTAATGCTTTCTAGATCAGTTGTAAGCCATTAATACGAACAAATTTTGGGTTGCCAGGTTGTGGGAAATCCTCCTTCAGCACCACGCTTTGCATGTTTTTTTTTTACCCATTTGAATACATTATTGACTTGTACACCTGCAGACTTCTATGTGCCCTTTTGCAAGCTGTCGATATGTGTGCAACAGTCAATAAGGTCAATGTAAAATGTAACCGTATTATTTGATGTTGTGGTACAGTTTCATACTTAACATTTTTTTCAGGGCTGCATTTCTCTCAATCAGTAACTCCAGCATTATAGTGACAATACTGCCACCTGGTGGTCTGTTTAAATCATCTCTATAAAACAGAAGGACCATGGGACAAACTCTCATCCTTTTCTATCCTGTTCTGGACGGTCTTAATCTCTAGATGAACCTTATATCAGTTGCTGAGGTTTAATCTGTCTTTTGCCTTTATTTTTGTATTGAATTAATCACACGACTGATGAGCCTGTTTCACAAACATAACAACAGACTCTCAAATCTCTGTTTCTGTCCTGCTATTGTTCTATTTGCCATAAAGCTTCCTCTCTGTGCCCTAAAAGAACCGTAATATTAAAGAGCTTGGGCACACAAATCATACATACACATCGTAATTGTTTTGTTTTTTTTAGCGATCTGGCCCAGATTGAATCAACCCCCTCTGGGTATTCTTGCCTCTTGCATGATGATAAATACTAATACAGTGATATGATGATGTGGATTCAGTGAACCTAATGGACTGCATTAAGGAAAATTAAGTGGTGTGGAAACCAGTGCACAGAAAATCGCACAGGTCTCTCTTGCATCGGCTTTTGTTTTCTGCTTTAAGCACCCAGGCATGTGAGCAGTCCTAACATTAGTTACACAATGAGGTAAATGATTGTTTATACTATAGTCTTGATGAAAACCAAATCCTTTTGGGACGTGTGTTTTTATGCTCCAAAACCTCCTGCATACAATATGTATCTCAGGCAGGAGGTTTCCCAATTATATCATGAAGGTGCATGAAGCATAACAAAGTGGGGTAAGACCCTATGGAGACGACTGTTTTGGGGCTCAGCTTGCTTTCCACATCAGTGCAGGATTATTCAATTGCATTATTGTCGAAAACAGCTGAAGGAGTTAGTACAGAGGACAGGAAAGAGTGTCTTTGGGATAAATAAATGAGCACATGGCTGTTGGCTGTTCTCATTATTCATGTGGCCTTGCCCCATTAGGAATAATGCCTGTAAATATAGAGCTGCTGTTAATTTTGGGTGTATACTGATCTGGGCCAGTCCTTTTAAAATCAGAATCTATGTACCTCATTGCCATTGTGATTTACATATCGGGGTAAAATAGTAAATTACCATAACTTCTGTTGTTCTGTTAGCCTGTAGTCAGGTAATAAAAGCCCAGGAACAGACCAGCATATAGGCGTCCTATAGGGGAAATACTAAGAGGCTCCGATTTTTTGTTAAAGGCCTTACATGCAAATTTAAGACTGGACCAACATAATAGACCAGAGTGAAGTATCTTTGTTGAAGCAGCTGCAGGAGTTGTGATTATTGTAATATACTCAAACTGACACTGTCATAGTCCTTGAACTGCAGCTATTCACTATGCTATAACTCAAAGCATCGTAGCATGTTCCACCATCTTGATAGAGGCTCACCAGTGTACTGTATAGGAACAACATGGATGTGAATGGCAACGATAAAGCTGTATGTTGCCAGTATATTCAGCTATAATGGGCCGCCATCAAGAAGACGGTGTGCATTAAGATTGCATAGTGATGATGTGAAAAGGAGCATTTTATGAATTATCCATCGAGACAAATGCATGAAAATTTGCTCTTTAAAAACCGACCTCTCCTCTGCGGATGGTTTTAAAACGTGTCGGCGCCGCAACAACATTTAGTTGAGAAGAAAGGGGGGTTTTCATTGATACCCATACATGATATAAGGGAGTGTGTTGGTGTGTGTTAGCGGATTTAATGTTTGTAATGTGCACTGACATATTGTTCATGTAGCAGTGTGTCCTTGTGCATTGTCTGTGTGGATCCCATGGGGATGCGAACATGTGGCGCTTTAGAAAGGATGGTGTAAGATGTGAAAAATGTGTACAGTATGTGCACGCCAATTAGTGTTTCTACTCTACTGAGCATGAATGTGTAAACCCAGTGTGCAGTACCGCTGCTGGAAAGTATATTTACCTAAGTGCTCATTTGAAGTATTTGTGCTTTATTTGAATTTCCATCTTATGTTCCATCTCCACTATCATTTAGATGGATAGGATATGCAGACTGCAGATTAAGATCTTATATACTGTACATTTGTTAGACGTGAAATATTTCCTTTATATTAGATTTATTAAATACTTAAATACTTCTCAATGTACTCATTTAGGAGAAGAAAAACGTTGCTGGTTTTTGCAGTTTTCATTAGTATTTCTACAAATAAATCAGTGCAGCCTGTTGGTCTCAATCAACGAGGAAGTAAAGGTCAAGAAAACACGAGAGATCAGTAGATAGATGGCTTAATACAAAAAGACTTAATTGTGCATTTAATTGCTTTTTCTCGCCATAACAAGTGTTTTCTTGTAAAGAACAGCTAACATGTAGTACACATACTGTACACGTGGGCGGGAAAAGAAACCTCCACTGTGGAGTTAGTTTGCTGTAACCTGCAAGTACCCAGATGGCCTGTGTGTGTGTGTGTATGTGTGTGTGTGTGAGTGTGTGTTTATGTAGCAAATTTCATCAGGGCTGTCTGTGGTTAAGCCGTGCTGATAATGACAAACACAGTACTGTAACAATCAGACGATTAAAAGCAACCTACTACTGCTTGGTTTCTACTGTGGCAGGAAATCTGATGCCATTTTTAGATTATGGACACACTCACTCTGTCTCTCTCTATTGTTCAAGTCAAACACACACACGTATGCATCTTAGCATTCAGATATGAAGACATGTACTGTATGCATAGATTTCCATAAAATTACTCACATGAAAATGAACGTGCACACACATGTTCAGGCAATCCCTCGCTTGTTAAGCCTTGAGGTCAAAGTTCACCGTCACTACAACTGATTAACATGCTTGACACCCCGGTGTACAGTGTGGGTCCATGTGTGCGTTTTGTGCTTGTGACAAAGTGGTGACTATAAATACGTTCTTCTTTGGATATGTATATATGTCAGGACGGATAATCTGCCCTGGATCCGGCATCATTCTCCCTCTGGGTGGGACTGGTATCAGATAGAGTGCTCTCATCCGTGATACAGTCACTCTTAAGTCCTGCAGCTACAGTAACTCCTGAGGATAAGCACAGAATTATTCTAATTCTCTGGCCCAAAGGTCACAGTGAGTCCTGGTGCTTACACACACGTTCAACTTAAGAAGAAATAATAATTACGGGTACTCTTTAAAGGCTCATTTCCCAGTTTTAGATGCAGAGTGTTTGGTATTTTTTGTTTAAATACTGGTGGTTTAGTTTTTAGTGATCGCCATCTGGAGTGCATTGTTGGCCTATTTTTCTCTCTCTCTCTCTCTCTCTTTTTTTTTTTTAATTTACCACTACATTACTGCCAAAAACTAGAGTTCACAATAAGGCTGCTTTCCATAATAGATGATCTCCCTCTGCAATATTTTCGAAAAAAAAAAGAAAAACACTTTCATAGAGCCATGTCACTGGTCTTTACATTAAAACAGTGAAGTGATCAACAACCAAAATGTATTAGAAGTATTGGGAATAATAATATCAGAAAGAATGCAGGTAGTTCAAGAAACATTTATTTTTATTTAATATTCCCTTTGCTCTTGTTGCAAAGTGTTATTTTTTCTCTAAGAGAAATGAAATGCCTGTGATTGACCACTGGGTGTCACTGTTTCCATGCAGCCAGACTCCCACACAGGGTCTCTATCCCTGTGTTTTCAAAGCTGTATTGTGTTTAGAGTTGGTCTTGCTCCCTGTGTTCTATATTTTCTGTGCTATTATTATCCAACATATGTAATAACATAAACATAATTATATAAATGCAAGTTGTTTTCATTTTAGCATTACAAATAGGAAAAATTGCACCTTGAAACTTAGTACTGTTTAGCCCAATACTGTATCCAATAAGAAACGTGAATGAGATTTCCAATGAATCTAGTGCCAATAGCCTCAGTCAACAAAGGGTCTGTACTTTACATTTGACGCAGACTTCTTACCCATAGTTCATAGCTCATGGTAAAAGAAGACGACCAACAGATGTGTTATGGCCTACCTCATAGTGTAAAGCAAAGTGCCGTCGTCCTTCAGCCTCAGCAGCTTGTTGGGCGTGGTCATGTTGTGAGCAATCGACTTCTTTCCGTTAAGGAAAAAGGTATCGGGGGTCCAGATGTTGCTGGCCAGCAGGTTGTTTAACGGCAGCATCTCCATGGGCCCTTTGAAGCACAGGCGCTCGTCCTTCCAGCTCTGACGGAAGAACACGTCTATGGTGTATTCCTGATAGACAAACCCAAAAAGACAATGAGCATTCGTGTTGCACAATGCACATTCAGCTTAAAATAGCAGAGAGAGCTAACTTTTTGGACCCAGAAGCCATGTAATGCGATGCCAGTAGACTTCATGCTGCTCTCATGTTTACCAGTCTGCCTGCTCTGTGATCAGTTAATACCAAAGGATGCTGAAGGCGAAAGATCCTGCTCCGACGGGAGTGTGTGCTGCGTTTTAAGAGATGGTTGTCATTTTCACTCTTCAGCCTCAGAACATCGCTTGCTGTGGTGTTGCTTCACCCAAAATAAGAATTCAAAGTTATATGGAGGCTTAGTCTTGGTTTCCTGACTCTATTGCAACATCATTTTCTCTCATAGGACTGTCATACTTTAATGGATCTTTTTCTCCTAATGGAGCTTTAAAGGCCTATTTAGGGTTACAAAGATAATAAGTGCGTTGAGAAACAAAGGCTAATTCATCTTCTTTAGAGTCGAGTGTCAATCAGCAGAATATGGTCCAACCCTGAGCTTTCTATTACAGTGGTTTCTTCCTTATTTCTTCATAAGAAGCTTTTATAGATATGATGATCAAACGTTGTACTGTAGAAATCCATCATAAATTTGCTCATGTGTGAAATATCGACGTGAAAAACAAATGGCCAAGAAACAAATACAATACTCCATCCCACAGAATAATGATGCTGTTAGCAGACTGACATGCGCTTTTATGGACCGCAGAACCATTCAAGTCTCTTGGCACATTTCATCAATCAATCGTGCTCCTCTGTCGATACCTTTTTTCAAGTCAATTATAGGAAAGTGGCAAGTTTGATCACTGCTGTGTCAAAGTGTGCCAGGGATATGGCAGGGTTTAATAGAAGATTTAATGCAAGAGAAGACTTAATGCATTTTGCCATCCAGGTGGAACTTTATAGTTCATAAGAGAATGAATTAATTGAGAGACGAATCATTTGGAACAAGTTGGAAGGGCCCTGCCACGTTGCATTAAATCTTAAAAGTTGAAGTCATCCACACTCATTTCATTTACACCGAACTAAAAAGAGCCAATTTTCAAAGACACAACTAGGACATGAGTGTACTTCCAAGGAACAGCAAGTGCAGCAGCGTCAGTCTCATGAAATGTAAATATGTGTTTTCAATCTAAAAATACCGATAGTAGTCTGGACGGGCTTTGGAGACGTGTGTGTTTGTCCAGCTTAGTCAATCTCTGTCTGTGTTTGCTGCAGATCTACTCACCATCTCCGTGTCAGACACCGGGCCAAAGCTGGTGACGAAAATATTCGTCTTGATCTCCGTGACATTTTCTGTTGAGAGAGCACAGGGGGAAATGTATGAGGAGAGGGGAGCTCAGACAGAGGCAGAGAAGCACATTATAATGTGTTGGGTGTTTTTCTTCAATCAATCAGCTATCTGCAAGTTTGTGTCATCCTCAGATATTTGGACAATCTTCCATGGCACAGCTAAATTAATATTTTTTCAATTTTTCTTAGTATTTGAAACGCTCAGTGGTGTTTTTCCTAGGGCTGCAATTACTTTCCACATTGATCAGTTGTTTAGTCTTTAAAACATTCACAGCAATTCTCCACTGCCCAAGGTAACATCATCCAACCAACAGTCTAAAACCAAAAGTTATTCAGGAAACAATCATATTCAGAGCAGTTGAGAATACATTTTCCTGAACAAACCCTGTCTTGCTCAGCGTTTCCATGAATTTCTCTCCCGACACATTTCCTCTAAACATGTTGCGAAAATAGGTAGCACCTTTATTTCTGTCGTTTGTTGTGGCGAAAGCCGACAAAATCTCCCCTGTGCTTGTTCAATTTGGTTCCGGTGAGCTGGGGATTGGTTGTGCCATGGAGAGCGGCTTGTTGAATGCCGAATAAAGGCCTGAATGTTTTTTCTGGTATGTATTTATAGGCCCTCTTGTCAAGGGTAGCAACCGTTACCAGGATGCGAGAGCAGGCCTTTGCCATGACACATCAGGGGATTGAAAAAAGCTACGTTTCCACCTTTTATTGGACAAGTGCTGTACATACATGGGGGGAAATGTGAAATTAGGGCCAATGTCATGAGAATAAAATAAAGCATATTATTTGAATGAATGTACCAAGTGCTCTGCTGTTGACAAAAGAGCCAGAGAGTGAGTCACTGATGGCAAAAATGACAAAAAATGGAAACCTTTCATTTCAATAGCCCCTTTAGAAAAAGTCTCCATCTTTGAATGGCAGTTCGTCGGCACTCAAGGTTATCTCCTGTTGCCACGGTGAGGAGCGTGAATAAAACGCCACAGCAGTGAATTCAGGCTTGAGATATTGGAGATGGCTTGATTGATTTACTCCCTCAGCAACATGACGGTGTACGTGGAGAGGCGGCGTGCATTCATTCGCGGTCCCTCAGAGGGAAAACGCGGCAGCATCTGACAACAACATGTGTGTGTTCACCTTAGCTGACATGAGCGCAACTTTCACATCTGCTCTCACAGTTTCTACCCCTGTAATCTGTCAGTTTCCCAGCAATTTCTCCATGAATCAGTGCGTGAAATCGCGGCAGGAAATGGGGCCTCTTGTAAGAGACTGAGAGGTTAGCGGGTTAGGTTAGCACACCGACTGTGGCATTATGATATTAAAATTTAAAATGACTCTTGTTTTCAAATAAGAGGGCTCTGAATGTTAGATCCCCAGAGAAATAAGAAATGAAACGGTGTCCGAAGCGAACCTCCGAGCCCCGGCCGGAGCCTGTTGTCATAACCGTCAAGGAGCCCGTCCAGGATCCTGGTGAACACGGTGCTGTTGTCGTTGGCGGCCGCCTCCTTCTGAGCCTCGGAGGACAGGCAGAGGCTAGGAGAGGAGAGGAGAGGAAGGAAATGAGGAGAAACAACATCTTGGCATTAACCAAATACAGCAGGACGTCACGCATGACGTGGTTATTGTGATTAATTAGCTCGCCGCATTAAGGACACTCTTGTTGTGATTAATTATTGAACATAAGTGCTGCTTACAACTACCAGTAGAGATAATTAAGATTGTGACACGTGATCCAAATATAAACAAATGAGTTCCCCCTCTAAATATGTCAACAACCAGGGCATTGTGTCTGCAAGGATGAGTGCATCCTTTGTGGCTAGAAAATGGGGGAAATTACTCTCTTTTTTTTGTACAGAGAACATTGTGTTCATGCAGAAGTAGTACAAGAGAGCGAGACAGGCACAAAGGTTAGGTTTTGGATTTGAACATGGGATCTAAAGGCCATTGATCTAGTCTGATGAGAGTGACTATTCCAGTGATTTACTGACAGCATTGCCAGAGATCCCTTTTTTTTTCTTCCTTTCTTGCTTTTCCTGAGTGCAGGACAGCCACTTAGGCAGTGCTGTAAGCAGAGTGCAGCTTGGATATGCAATCAATCACAACTGGGAGGGCAGAGCTGGCAGGAGTCCTCAGTATAAAAGAAAAAAATATGAATATCCCAGAGTTTCATTTGTTAAATTGCAGATGGAGCAATCAAAAACATTGACAACACTACTGAGTGTAGCTGAAAATATAACCTGTGATTCAATACTATTAAATCAATGACAGCTTTAAGACATTTCACTTTTATAATAAGTCCACCGATGCAGTTTAAGGAGATTCATTTTATAGATAAACAGCACTGACGTCCGGTAACTACTTGGCTTCAAAATGCTTTAATCAACTGTTTGAAATTATAAGATTGGTTTACCTATTTTGGCACCCACCACACAGGAGCAGCAGGGAAAGCACGAGCCTCGCCATGACTGAAATTCTGCTCACTTTGTTGTTGAGAGCTGTGACACACATCCAGACAAAGACAAAAAAAAGAGGAAGAATTTTGCATTACTAAATATCAGATCCACTGTTAAAACAGTGTCTAAGGTCTAAGGATCCCAAAAAGGCAGCTCAACTCACAAAGAAACTCTTCACCCCACTGCATACACAGACAGGCAGACTATTACAGGAATCACTAAATCAAGCTGTGGGACAATCTCTGCTCACTGAGGCTGCAACTGTTTAACATCCGAAACATCTCCATCACCGGCTCCACAGACATTACACAGGCTGGGAGTCCACAGCACAAAGAAAAAGGCATATGGCTAAATCAGGAAATTGTTTTCTGCAGTATGATCCCCATTGTGTAAAGCGCATTACAATTCAAACGGGCCAACCCCCTTCTCCTCTGCTCTCCTCTTCTCTTCTCTCCTCCACCATCACCTTTTCCCACTCTCTCCATCACCAAAAACATGAAACTCATTCTCATCCATTCTTATAAATAGCCATCCATGTATGACTTGTAATAACAAAGCCAGAGGATTTAGAGGGGGGAAAGGGGGGGCTACCTGAATGCAGATCCATCACCACCAAGATTTTTTTTTTTTTTTTTTACCTTTTTCCCCCCAAACAGCAACCGGAGGCTAGGAGGGATGTGGGGGTCTCCGTCGGTGGTGCTGAAGCTGGGCGATCACGGGTTCAGTCAGCTAATCCCGGCGCTTGTCTGTCGGTTGTCTCCCCTTTAGCTTCTCCACCATGGGCTACTGCTCTCTCTCTCTCTGTCTCTCTCTCTCTCCCTCTCTCTCAGCGGTTCCCCATCAGGCGGTGTTGTAGTAGTCTGTCTGGTCTTCTCCTCCTATAGGCTACACCGCCTTCCCCCTTTCAGCGCCTGCTGCACCGCGTCTCCTGCATCGCATCGCCTCCAGAGGTGTTGCAGCAGCAGCAGCAGCGGCAGCAGCAGCAGCAGCATCACACGGACTCGGACTGCCCCCTCGGTCCTGTCCTCCAGTCTCCGAGGAGAGGGAAATTACCCCACATCTTTTTTTCTTTTTTTTCCTCTATTTTTTAACCCTCTCTTTAGCTACACCGCCTACTGCCGGTCCGAGATGCTGCAACAGAGGCTAATAATTTTTATCATAGGTGTTCCCCATTGGTGGGTTGAGAGGAGGAGTTAACTTACTGAGAGGGGGGTGGGTCAGATGTGATCGGAAATTTGGGTGCAGGTCTGAATTCATCGATCAGTGAGGAAACTGGAGGATTACCCATCAGCTGTAGCCTCCCCAGCCTTTTTTTTTCTGTAGCCTAAGCATGGTCTGATGACTCATGATGTAAATGTGTCATTGCTTTAAAACTGTCAGTCAACAACACAACTGCATATTTTCACACACACACACACAAAGTGCACTAATGTTTACAGGTCTGTTTGGTCACTTAAGTTAGGCTCCTACATCCACAAGCTATTAGCAGTTGCAAAAGCTGGACAAGCTGGTGTGTTTCAATTATTTATCGGTGACTTTTAGCTTTAGGCTGATTTCAGCCATTTATTATGTGCACAGTGCACTTAGTTATAACTTTTACTGCCGTTGGCGGATATTCTTTCAACAATAGTTACAGCGACGAATTTCAATAGTTTATTAGTTATTTCGAGTTTCCGTTTGTTTACCAACAACTTGAGGCTGACTGTTTCAGCCATTTAGACTTTTTTTTTTCGTTTCTACCTCTGCTGTCCTGCTGCCACCGTCATTCATATTTATTTGGATATTTGTTTGTCAAAGTAGCTGTGCTAACCATGCTAACGTTTAGCTACTCCATCGATTCCATACAGCCTGCCCCTAGCAACAGAAGTATATCCCTGGCAACAGAAGTATATCATTGGCAACAGAAGTGTGCCTCTTGGGCACTACTACCCTTGGATTTGACTCGCAGGCACACACAGCCATGAAATGTTAAACTTGGCAGAGAAAAGTTCAGATAGGCTACTGTATGGCTGTGTTTTTAAAATCAGAACACCGGGGGGAGAAAAAATACAATTATTGCGCAGCAGGAATCGATCATTTTTGCTGTCAAAGATGTTACTAATAAATGTGTAGTCAGGGGTTTGGGTCCACTATCCGTGTATTGGCAGAGACTGACAAGGTGTTTTGGATTAGTGAATGAAAAAAAACCTAAGACAGATCTGAAGTCTTCTTTTTTCTTTTTCTTTTTATCTTGCTGTGAATTTTCATACTGACAGAACCACTGTGTCAGACCAAAGTCGTTATGATCCTGACGGTTGCCATAAGAGGGTAGCCGAGCTCCATGTTTCGTAGACGGTAGGCCTATAATTAGCGTTTGATATTTAGCCTCCTTCCACCACTTTCTTAAAGCCATGTGCAGGAGATGCAGTCTGTGAACGGGAGCCTCTGCCGGGAGATGGAGGGAAAGCGCCGCTCTGTTGTTCCCCTCCGGGCCCCGATTTCAGCACCAGCTCGGTGCGGACAGCTCCCGCGGAGCTGGACAGGAGGAATGAGAGAAGGAGGGAAAACAGATTCATGTGGGGATGTGGAGATGAGAAGATGAAGGAGGGAGGGGGGGAGGTGGTCTCCCAGAGGAAATAATGCCTTTCAATATTTGCCCTGCAGGCATTCAGATTCCTGCTTTACTGCGGGCCACTGGATAGAAACACAGACCGCACCAATCAATTAACCCACATAACAAACCAGGGCTGTGTGCAGAAATAAAAGTCAGTTCAGTCAGGTGAAGACAGGAGTAGCCTATCTCTACTGATCATACACATGTGTTGTCAATGAATAATCACCCGCCTTTTAATTTACCTTCAGTGTTTTCATTGGCTACAAGCTATTTTTGATCACTACTGATGTCACCCCCTCCTTTTCTTGCAGGAACGCTGTTGACGGAAACAAGAAGCTGTTCGCGATCTATGACACGAGGTAGGAAATGTCACAACAACAACAACACTAACACATCAATTATTACGGAGGGTGTCCAACTGTGTGTGTGCGCGTGTCTCACACGCACGCGGTCTCAATTATCCTCGGAATTTCTGACGTCGACTTCAATATTTGTCGACCTCAATAATTGATAGTAGAGCCCCTTGTTTTAGATAAGGAAAAGAACCCATTATAGACGATTAACAGGCTAATCAATCACGAGCATCGATTAATGGGTTGATAAATGCAGCCTGTTCCTTCACTACATACTGGTTCAGGTCCCGCCATTTTTGTAGGAAACACAGGGGAAGGCGATTGGCGCAGATGGTGTGAGGAGCACTGTAAAAAATGTCCATTTTAACAAGCCAATTATTTATTTATTTATTTATGTATTATTATTATTATTATTATTATTATTATTATTATTATTATTATTATTATTATTATTATTATTATTATTTTCAATCATTTGAATTAAAACAAAGGCACTGTGGAAAATGAGACCTACATGGAGGCAAAATCTCAGCCGACAATTAACTAAATGATTAATTACTCAGCCCTATAATTTACTCTGTGGTTTGGAGGGGAACTTTTTACAATTTGAGAAATTGGCTTTGGTTCCATTAGATCTGATTTGAACAGGACTGAGACTATGATAACCTCCACAACATTACCAATTAAAATGGTCTAATTAAACGACACACACACACTGAGTTGCTTGCAGTTTGATTTTTTTTATCCATCTTTTGTGAGTTGAACAACTTATTAAAAATGAATGGATGTGCTGGATGACCCGTTAAACCTCCTCATACCCTACTAATACACAGCAAGGATGAAAAATAAGTTTATACCTGCTCAATAACTATATATTCTAGAGGAGGAAAATAAAAACCCTGCATGTCCAGACTGTGCTGCAGCTACTGGTGGGCATTTTTTACAGTGTGTGAGCGTTGGGATTCGTCGCTCATTTGAACAAGCCGAGTGCCTTCACCGCCACCAGCAGCAGCAGCAGCAGCAGCAGCAGCATCCCCCTGAACGCCCCGCTCATCAATATGCGCTTCAGCTCCTGAATGTAACAGCCTCTCACACAGTCAGAGACGCTAAAGAAAAGCGGAGCCCAGTGTTTGATGCCAGGGAGGCGATGTCAGCCCATATTTCATATCTGACTCCATCCGACGCGAGCTGCTGACTTTTTTCCCACCCCTTCACTCGACTTTCTCCTTTTGGGCAATCAATGGATTTACTCTGATCTGAAGAGCGAGTGGAACCGTCTGTTGATTGGAGGGGGGTTGCTCTCTGCTGTAAACAACGAAAAGAAGAGAGAAAAAGAATAATATTTATAGAAACTAAGAAAAGGGTGATGTTTGGTTTGCAAAGGGTTCGTCAATTTCGCGTCTTTTCCGCGCTGGTTGTCGGTTCAATTGTGTGTTGCGCGAAAAGGTGAGTGCTTTTGTCGGGTTTTTTTTTTTTTTTTTTTTTGACAAGTCAAGGTTATTGGCCGGACTGATTGGTGCACGAGTCAAGGTGATGTTTCCCCTCTTATCATTTCAGCGTCAATGAACCGGGCAACATGTCTTTCGTGAAGGAGACGGTGGATAAACTACTGAAGGGTTATGATATCCGACTGAGACCAGACTTTGGAGGTAGGTGCCGTATTTCCCCCCACATTTAATCCTCCTTCACGCCGCAGGCAGCGCAGCTTTATTTTTGGCGCCATTCACAGTGTTGTGGTCAGGTGTAGAGGTGTGGGCCTATATACATAGTCTGCTGTTTAACCTCTTCCAGGGGCCCCTGTTGCAGTCGGGATGAGCATAGACGTGGCGAGCATAGACATGGTGTCAGAAGTCAACATGGTGAGTGAATTTACATCCCATAAATGCTTGTTTCTCTGTGTTTACTCAACCATATAATGCATGCAGTCCTGTCTCTGTCTCTGTGCTGATATACACAATGTGTGCTGGCATTCATACAACATGATTTCAGAGCTTACTTGCTAGTAGGAAGTGCTGATGTAAATCCAGTTTTTCCCCCTCTGAAGCCATTATGTGATGCTGAGATGGATGGGCTGGGTTTCCTGTAAGCAATAAAACATCTTTATCTCACTCACACTGCCAGCACAGGGTTACCATACGTACACACAATGCTCAGCCTGGGTGCAAAAAATAAACATAATACAGCCTCCAGCTCCTGTTACCAACAATGCTGATCCTCAGACAGCAAGCACCGACTTACTTAGAGGATAATTAAAGCTGGAGCACTGGTTTTATGGACAGTACAGTCCACATATGATGCATATAAGACTAAAGAAAGACATATACTGTTCTGTTAATGCTGGACTCTGTGAATCGACAGCCAGGAGAAACCTTAGCTCTCAAGTTGCTCTGCTTGTTAACCTCTGGAGCTGCAGTTAACAGAGTTTCAGGAGTGTCCACCCAGGAGGCCCTCTGAGCAGGCAGCTATCAGGGAACTCTGATTGGATTTGCTAATTCATGAGCCGGATGCTGCTCGCCCCGGCGTTGACACGTGTTCGCACACGCAGGAAAGTAACTTCAGGCTATTGTATCTTAAAATACCAGCCAACGATGACCCAAATTGCACTGGAAACAAGTGACACTGTCTCGCCCCAATGGCTACAATTTCCGTCCTTTTGCAGGAAAAATGTGACGTGTAAGACTCCGGCCCCAGTCTGAATGGAGGACGTTGCTTGTAATTGGTCTGAATCCAGGCTTTGAATCCCATAAGCCGCAAACTCTGATTCCAGACCAACACCTCTGCTCTTTCACAGGCCATTGATTGTGTAGGTGTAACCATTACGACTTTTATTAGACACGCCGGCTGCTGAAAGCCACCAAAACAATGTGTCCATGAGGAGTCGACTTCAGGTCAGTCAGGGATGCAGCAGTTCACACCTCGACCATCCACTCGGGCTTCATCACAGTGCATAGAACATCATTTCACACATATAATGCCTGGTCCTTATTACATGTGTGGTAGGTGGTAGGTGGTGGGTGGTGGTGGGCGGGTGTTGATCAATACTAATGACTCAATGATTACTTCACCAGGTGACTCCTGGCTTTAAAAAAACAGACTTTCCAGAGAGTGCTTTGAGACAAATGTGCTGTTGCTGCCTAGATGCTGTTAAGTAGCAACATTTGGTTTGTGCAAAGACGTAATATATCTTTCTAGCATACCTAATGTAGTTTTTGTTGAATCATTAATTCAGAACATTTCCTTATTACTGTACAGTTTCTCAAATCTTCTGCTTTAAAAAAAAAAAAAAGAATATCCTACAAGAGAAAAGTAATAGTACGTCCTTCATCCAACTTTTCCTCTTTCCGATGTAGAAACTTTAAAGTAGGAATATTGTAAATACAATTAAATTCAATAGAAAGTGCTTCAAAGATAATAAGCAACAGAAACTCAGATGAAACCATGTTGTCCTTCATATTCATCCAGTTGCTAATGTTTCTCATGTAGGAGTTTGTCAAGAGCCTTTAGCAAGAGATGGCAGCTTTAACTAATGTAGCGGTCAAATTAAGGCCAACCCAGCAAAAAGTATTAAAATGAACATCTGATGTTTCAACAGGATCAGAATTGTCTTTTCCTATTCATCCCGTACCTTAGCTGCAGCACTACTTGGCCTTCTTTTCTAGCCTTAACCAAGTGCTGTCAGTTCCTCGACATAACAGTGTAAAGTGTTCATCATGCTTAAATTGTCATGAGGAAATGCAGGAAAGAAAATCAGCTGGAATATAGTCAGTTATCATCACTGTGTAGATGTGCTCTGGGTTTTTATTCTGAGACTTGGCGGATACATTTGTGAATGTTTCCTCACATCAAGTGGCATTACATTTGTCTCAAAGTCATTTGCTGTCGTATATGAAAGTAATAGTGGCCTTAGGGTTTAAGGCGTTGTGTCATTATGGGACTTGAAATCCATGGGAGAGACTAGCTGCCTTTAGTTTGCATGGAGTTCAGTGATACAAGGTGAAAGAGTGAAGCATGTTAGGAATAATACAACATCTATTGCTCTAGTTAGTCTAGCTGACCCTATATGATCCATGCTGAAAGCCTTGTTTGACAAAAGTCCAGTGGTTCACATTAGGACAGACACGGAGCAGGTGAAGGCAGCTGATCAACCAGGAAGTCAGACAGCTGGGATCACACTTGAACTGATAATTAATTAGGTTTATTTGTCTTTGCCACCAGTGCACTGAGGGACTGCACATGTGCGTCTGTGCATCTGCGCTTGTTAGATGGATAATTTCTGGGTGTCATCCAGCGCTGAGGCCAAAACAAGACTGGTCAAGCTGTTTGTTCGCGCACCAGTGTTTGACATTTAGTGGATCCTTTTTATCCAACACTGGGAACCGTCTGCGTTTTCTTTTTCTTTTTTTTTCTTTTTAGCATGGGGGTTGCTCCAGAGGGAAATGGATAATGAGCGCTTTTGTCCTGACAGTGACAGTGCCATGCTTCATCCATTCAGCGCCACCAAACAGCGCAGCCCAGATAAATGCTGCTCTCTCTGTTTCTTTTAGCGAAGAATACAATTTCCAAGTTGTTTGGCAGCATTCTGCGTTAATTTCAGTAACATTTCAGTGACTAAATCCACTCAACAGGCTGGCCGAGTAGTTTTACGTAAAAGTTAAGGACTGCTTGTTATGCTAAAACGAGGCTTGTATTTTACTCTGCAGATAAAGAAAGAAACAGCATTGGGCTAAAGACATACACAGGTTAATTAGCGGTTATTAGGAACTGTGCACAAGGGGTGGAAGGGGAGGTTTGTGTATTTTTCTTTCAGTTGCACGCAGTTCATTCTCTCCCTGAATTTATATTTCAGGTTCCCTCTGTGGAATTAATAGAATAAAAGGAAGCTAATGAAGCTAATGAACTTCATGATGATTTCCCACCCAAAATATGATTTGGGTACAGTCCATAAATACCTACAGACACCCTGCAAAGTAGATCTGTGGTTGGTATTTTCTGCCTCACACTATGAGCTTTCCTGACTTCTATACTTACCTTCACTCTGGTTTTACTCGATGTGGTTTAGAAGTTCATTTCATCAATCCATGCCTGAGCTGAAGGTGGTCTTTGCAGCTCTATTATCTCGGGGAATTTCACTGGACATAACACTCGCGCAGATCAAGAGTCTTAGAAAATAAAGTGAAGAAGAGAAAGATAAGGTCTAAAGATTTATTGAATGGCTGAAGAACCTGAAGAGAATAGAGCAGAGAAAGTGAAAGATCGAAGATATTTGAAATCCAGGGGAAAGGAAGGTGTAAGGGAGAGGAGGAGGTGGTGGAAGGAGATTGAAACAACCCGTGAGCTTGCGAGACAGCGAGTGTAGGAGCATCTGTCTTGTCCTAGAACCCACCTGGCAGGGCAGGTCGACTAAGTCAGTTTCTGCCGCTGCGACTCATCGCAGGGCGCAAGCTCCTGCACCAGCAGATGCTAAAGCGTCTGAGAAAGGCACACTAATTACCTCTGAGGTTTGTTTGTAGTGCACCAGGGGCCTCCACTGATGAGAAACACATACGAGGACAAGATCAGAACAAGGCAAAATAGATTACTTGCCTACTTGGAAAGTAGTTGTACACTACATAATGAATGGATCCCCTGAAAATGTGTAAGTTGTTAGTGTTGTTTTGGAATAATAATCAGAGAAAGAAGAGGTTTTTTTTGTTTTAGTTTTAGAAAATTGCTTTTATAGAAGGTTCAGAGGTTGAAGATGAGTGGATTGCTTGTCTGCATTTGCAATGTTTGGAAATAGTGTTTTGAAGGAACTTTAAGTGGAAAACAAGGCCACTGTGTGTAGGTGTGTTTTCATTATTACAACCTTTGCTTGCAGAAATGGACATGGCATGATTCTCTGTTGCAGTAAGAGCACTTTTCCCAGGGCATTATCTGTGCCTCGCGAAGATCATCATAATATTTTTTGAGAAATGAAATGATACAGGTAGAGCCACTCACACAGGGGAAATGGTCAGAGCTGCACTGTCAGTGTAACAGGTTGAACAAGCTAGTCATCCATACACCCACAGCTGTGTGTGGGTGTTAGAAATGAAAAGAAAAAAAAAATTCTGTCATTATGGAGAGTTGAAAAGATCTCTCTCTCTCCAAATGTTCCTGCTGCCTGGTTTGGGTTTTTTATTTTAGCTATAGCTTCTCTTTGATTTTCTTTGCCATAACCCGTGTGTTTATATATCTCAGGTAATTTACATGTATATATGCATGTAGATGACACAAGGGTGAGTTTATGAGGCGTTAAGGTTAGAAACCTTTCAAATGCACAACCTGATCTGAACCCCTCTGTGCCATAATTGCCAACAACATCCAAAACCTGCATTAAATAATTCTTGGAATCAGAAATTGCCAATGCACTAACTATGGCACCCTAATTATCTTATATAGGTCTTCCAGCTATGAAAAGAAGAGAATATCTTTCCTCTGCACTCTCCATGTGGCTTAATATACCCCCATGTCTTTTATCCAGCATCCGGCTTCCTGCCTGATGGAATGTAATTGGCCTCGGGAGAGAGCATGCTGTAGGATCAAGTGATGATCACTCAGATTTAGAATAAGCAGAGCGGGCACTTCCTGGTTTGGAGTGCCAACCCACTGGTAGGATGCATCATTTCAGAGATAGGGGTTTCCCATTCTACTACTTCTAACTCTACACCCCATTCATGACATCAGTCCAGCACTGCATTACTGTACAACGTACACCTTTAAGACACTGCGCGTGTTGACCTGGGGAATGTTCAAACTCACAGCCGCCGGCTTCATTTCTTTTCTCGCCGCCACTCAAAACAGCCTTTATGCTCTGGCAAATAAAAGTGGACAGGTAATGAACTATGAACTGGATTTATGATAGGAGTTATTGCAAAGGTCATCAGTCACCGGACTGACAGTCTGATTCTACCTGCTGTAATAGATACAGCAGATATATGAGGTTTGAGAAGACCCCAGCAGAAATGGAATTGAGGAACACTACACCCTTTTCTTTTCTTATTGATTTGAGTAATATAAAGGTCAAGAGAAATCAAGCCTGACTGTACTATTGATAAGGTTTTCTTTTAAGAATTGTATGCCTTTATTACAGACCCAACAGCAGAGAGATGACAGGACATACTGTACAATGTAGAGCACAGAGAAAGGGAAAGAGGTGCATTCATGGCTGGAACCGTACAGCCCAAGGCCACCTCCATCATTTTCAGGATGTTCATGTAATTCCTATGAATATTATAATGGCTTATACTCTACTGGAGTAGAATTGCAGTGTTAGTGACTAGTGGTGCCCAGCTCTGGGGTCTGGACCCCCCAAGGGTTGTTATTATGCAAGAGCATCTTCATACCCTTATACAAGGTTTGCTTCTAAGTCGGATTCATCCAACTCTCATTACTGCACAGAATATCATTGTTTTACCTTAATGAACACCACCTGCTCATGAGGAAAAAGGAGATTGTGCCGTTTCATCATTAGCATAAATTATCTTCCTAAATTCCCACAAAAGCTTTTGCTTCATTCACAAAATGAACAAAAACTAAATAATTTGACACGTTGGAGCTTCAGCTCGTGCTGTTGTTAGTAAGGTAGGAGTGGTGTGAGGGAAACCATCACAGCAGCACTTTGCATTGACAGAAATAAAGTGTGAATAGATCTGATATGAAGTTAGATGCAAAAAGAGAAGCCCTGCTTAAGAACAAAGCATAGCAAATAGAAAATTGTAGATGTGAGACTACTACAACAGATTCTCTTCTGCTCATGTGAGTGGTTTTTGCATGAAGCCGTCTGTCTGTTTGTGAGCGTCACCGACCGAGCCAGAGCACTTAATCACCTCGTCCTTTTCTTTTTGAGGACTGGGTTAGATGATACCTAATCTCTGCTGAAAACCTGTTTCACCCCTGAGTGCTGCCTTCTTTGACGGCATCTGTTATTTAAGCATATGACACACTTTTGGGACCTCATTTAATAAGAAACAGCCCACATTCACAGTGTGTACTTGCACACAAAAAAGAAAAAAGAAAAACCCATAAGTGACAGCCAATGGAAAAAACTGTGAAAATACCGTCCAACATGGCAGATTTCATCAATTTATAAGAGACCAGAGAATCAGTTTTTCATCAGGGGAGAGAAGAGTGTGAGAAAGACTGTGTACTCTTACGTGTACTGCAATGTGGCCATGGCTCTCTCTGAGAAAATGTTCTGTTTGTACATCCATCAGTGGTTAGACCATGTCTTTTTTGCCCTCTTTTCCTTGTTATGAGGCAATACATCATAACATATTAGACAGTGTGGAAATTATCCTATATATTGAAGGCCAACACTCATTGAATGGGAAAAGCCCAATTCAATCACCTCCCTGTGTTTGCTCTCAATAAGGGACAGTGCTATTTTTACCTTTCTATAGCAGCAGAAGGAGGGGGAATAGGGACTCGTTGAGGGATTCCCCCGCACTGCGGTGATATATGCCTCAGGGCCGTCCCGAGGGAATGCTCCAAAATTACATTAAAGTGACTCAAATTGCCTTCCTGAACGTGGGGTTCATATGGAGTACACGGTGATTACATATCATATCATCGTTTTTCTCCCCAGCACAGGAATGTGAAGTTAAGTCGAGGGGAGGGGGGGGGCTTGCCGCGGTCATTTATTTTTCATGTTGCTGTTGAGCAGGGTCGGCTTTGATATGTTGTCAGATGTAATGAGGACGATTCTTTATTTTTCAGCTCATTAACACATTTCCTGCTCAGTCGTGTCGTGCGGCCGTGGGAGCTGGTGGTCCAGTCGCAGCCTGCGCTCAGGACAGAGAGCGTGTGCCGTGTGGCGAACAATGTTAGCAGGACGTTTCCTAGATTGCGGTGGTATCACGACACAGCAGTCAGTGTGAGAGAGAGATTAAATTGAATGTGGGTCACTTCACAGCCAAAACTCTGCTTATCTGAGTTCTCACACACCCTGAGTAAAAGTGCATATCCAGTGGAGTTAATTGAATAATTGAGGCTTCAACCGGTCACTGTCATTATCTCGCCTAAAAACATATGCTAATAGCCAAACAGTTGGACCTACTGGGAATTTATGTGTTGTGGGAAAAGGGAGCTTTATCAATAATTCATAATCCATAGTCCTAGTTCACAGAAAATCTCAGCCCACCTCCCTAAAAAAAAAAAAGTTACCAGGGCAGGTAGTGCAAAGCTGCACTCAGCCTCATCTGAAATTCATTTTGATTGTCTCCATGCAAGATTGATGAGGAATCCTTGGCTGCGTGTTTGTACAGGCTACATGGTTAATTTAAATCATTTATGTCTTGTGTGTGTGAGTGTGTGTGTGGGTGTGCGATGTAGCCGCTCACTGCGCTGCCCACCTGCTGACATGCGGACGAAGAGATGGAAACACATACCTGAAGCGATACCACAAGGGAAGAGGGGGGAAGGAGGAAGAGGAGCGATGCGATAAGGGTCAAAACAAGGCTGTGTGAAAGAGACATTAGTCACTTCAAGGGTTTGATGGAGGGTAAAGTTACAGTGGAAATGGGAGGGGGAGGAGGGGAGGGGGAAAGGGGGGGCAAGTCTATAGTACTCATTCATACAGCAAATTTAATTTCCACCACATGCTGTGATCAATCCACATTGACCGCTTTAATGGGACTATGACTGATAACACTTATTGGCCTTTATGTCACAAAATCCTGGAAACTGACAAGGATTTATTTTCTAATCACTTAAAGGAACAGTGGAAAGGTTAAGCTCATGTTATTGCCAGTAGACTATCAGCTTCACTGCGCCAGTGCAGGCTGCCAATGCAAGTTATTAAAAGGGAGAAGATCAATCTTTGTAACAGGAAGTTGTTAGTGTTTTTTACTCAAGGAACCCCATGTAGATACAGGAACAACATATTCATCCACCAGATCTGTATAGAGGCCAATTATTGAATCAGAGAAAGTAGTCCCTGCTTTGTCATTGCTGGATTAAAGTGGAACCTCACAGAAGTCTGTTTACAGGCGTTGGGAAATGCTACTGCATATGTATGAACCTGTGTTTCATCTGTGTGAAATCTAATAACCAGCCTCAGTGACGTCGGTTGATTCAGTTTCAGGTGGGGTGAGAAATAAGAATCAAGAGTTTACTTTGCTTTTCTTTGTCTAATATGATGGAAAACTGATTATATTTTAGTTTTATTCTGTTACCCAGACAAGACAAGATATTGCCAGATGTCAGGTTGCACTATTTTCCGGCATTTTATGGACAAAAAATGTACATTTTGTCAAATGAAGAAGGGCGGATTGTCAAGAAACAACATAGGACTGTGCCTTTAATTTGAGCAGGTTTCATTTGAAATTACTCATTGATTACTCTGACATAGGTGTACTTATCATTCATGGGTTAAATAGCCAGTGGGATATAAGCCCATTATTTTCAGGAAACACATCTGCCGCAGATACCTCTAGGGCTGGCCACTAACAATCTTTTTCATTATTGATGGATATGTTGATTATTGTTCGATCTATTGACGACATGTTTAATTTTTTAGATAAATAGCAAACTGTGAACAATGGCCCTTTGCAGTTTCCCTGAACTCATGGTGACATAAAGAGATGAACTGCATGGAGATGCAGTAGGTAATGATGTCATTTTTATATATATATATATATATATATATATATATATATATATATATATATATATATATATATATATATATATATATATTCATTCCTTATGTCACCATGAGTTCAGGGAAACTGCAAAGGGCCATTGTTCACAGTTTGCTATTTATCTAAAAAATTAAACATGTCGTCAATAGATCGAACAATAATCAACATATCCATCAATAATGAAAAAGATTGTTAGTGGCCAGCCCTAGAGGTATCTGCGGCAGATGTGTTTCCTGAAAATAATGGGCTTATATCCCACTGGCTATTTAACCCATGAATGATAAGTACACCTATGTCAGAGTAATCAATGAGTAATTTCAAATGAAACCTGCTCAAATTAAAGGCACAGTCCTATGTTGTTTCTTGACAATCCGCCCTTCTTCATTTGACAAAATGTACATTTTTTGTCCATAAAATGCCGGAAAATAGTGCAACCTGACATCTGGCAATATCTTGTCTTGTCTGGGTAACAGAATAAAACTAAAATATAATCAGTTTTCCATCATATTAGACAAAGAAAAGCAAAGTTAAACTCTTGATTCTTATTTCTCACCCCACCTGAAACTGAATCAACAGACGTCACTGAGGCTGGTTATTAGATTTCACACAGATGAAACACAGGTTCATACATATGCAGTAGCATTTCCCAACGCCTGTAAACAGACTTTGTGAGGTTCCACTTTAATCCAGCAATGACAAAGCAGGGACTACTTTCTCTGATTCAATAATTGGCCTCTATACAGATCTGGTGGATGAATATGTTGTTCCTGTATCTACATGGGGTTCCTTGAGTAGAAAAACACTAACAACTTTCTGTTACAAAGATTGATCTTCTCCCTTTTAATAACTTGCATTGGCAGCCTGCACTGGCGCAGTGAAGCTGATAGTCTACTGGCAATAACATGAGCTTAACCTTTCCACTGTTCCTTTAAGTGATTAGAAAATAAATCCTTGTCAGTTTCCAGGATTTTGTGACATAAAGGCCAATAAGTGTTATCAGTCATAGTCCCATTAAAGCGGTCAATGTGGATTGATCACAGCATGTGGTGGAAATTAAATTTGCTGTATGAATGAGTACTGACTTGCCCCCCCTTTCCCCCCCCCTCCTCCCCCTCCATTTCCACTGTAACTTTACCCTCCATCAAACCCTTGAAGTGACTAATGTCTCTTTCACACAGCCTTGTTTTGACCCTTATCGCATCGCTCCTCTTCCTCCTTCCCCCCTCTTCCCTTGTGGTATCGCTTCAGGTATGTGTTTCCATCTCTTCGTCCGCATGTCAGCAGGTGGGCAGCGCAGTGAGCGGCTACATCGCACACCCACACACACACTCACACACACAAGACATAAATGATTTAAATTAACCATGTAGCCTGTACAAACACGCAGCCAAGGATTCCTCATCAATCTTGCATGGAGACAATCAAAATGAATTTCAGATGAGGCTGAGTGCAGCTTTGCACTACCTGCCCTGGTAACTTTTTTTTTTTTAGGGAGGTGGGCTGAGATTTTCTGTGAACTAGGACTATGGATTATGAATTATTGATAAAGCTCCCTTTTCCCACAACACATAAATTCCCAGTAGGTCCAACTGTTTGGCTATTAGCATATGTTTTTAGGCGAGATAATGACAGTGACCGGTTGAAGCCTCAATTATTCAATTAACTCCACTGGATATGCACTTTTACTCAGGGTGTGTGAGAACTCAGATAAGCAGAGTTTTGGCTGTGAAGTGACCCACATTCAATTTAATCTCTCTCTCACACTGACTGCTGTGTCGTGATACCACCGCAATCTAGGAAACGTCCTGCTAACATTGTTCGCCACACGGCACACGCTCTCTGTCCTGAGCACAGGCTGCGACTGGACCACCAGCTCCCACGGCCGCACGACACGACTGAGCAGGAAACGTGTTAATGAGCTGAAAAATAAAGAATCATCCTCATTACATCTGACAACATATCAAAGCCGACCCTGCTCAACAGCAACATGAAAAATAAATGACCGCGGCAAGCCCCCCCCCTCCCCTCGACTTAACTTCACATTCCTGTGCTGGGGAGAAAAACGATGATATGATATGTAATCACCGTGTACTCCATATGAACCCCACGTTCAGGAAGGCAATTTGAGTCACTTTAATGTAATTTTGGAGCATTCCCTCGGGACGGCCCTGAGGCATATATCACCGCAGTGCGGGGAATCCCTCAACGAGTCCCTATTCCCCCTCCTTCTGCTGCTATAGAAAGGTAAAAATAGCACTGTCCCTTATTGAGAGCAAACACAGGGAGGTGATTGAATTGGGCTTTTCCCATTCAATGAGTGTTGGCCTTCAATATATAGGATAATTTCCACACTGTCTAATATGTTATGATGTATTGCCTCATAACAAGGAAAAGAGGGCAAAAAAGACATGGTCTAACCACTGATGGATGTACAAACAGAACATTTTCTCAGAGAGAGCCATGGCCACATTGCAGTACACGTAAGAGTACACATCTTTCTCACACTCTTCTCTCCCCTGATGAAAAACTGATTCTCTGGTCTCTTATAAATTGATGAAATCTGCCATGTTGGACGGTATTTTCACAGTTTTTTCCATTGGCTGTCACTTATGGGTTTTTCTTTTTTCTTTTTTGTGTGCAAGTACACACTGTGAATGTGGGCTGTTTCTTATTAAATGAGGTCCCAAAAGTGTGTCATATGCTTAAATAACAGATGCCGTCAAAGAAGGCAGCACTCAGGGGTGAAACAGGTTTTCAGCAGAGATTAGGTATCATCTAACCCAGTCCTCAAAAAGAAAAGGACGAGGTGATTAAGTGCTCTGGCTCGGTCGGTGACGGTCACAAACAGACAGACGGCTTCATGCAAAAACCACTCACATGAGCAGAAGAGAATCTGTTGTAGTTGTCTCACATCTACAATTTTCTATTTGCTATGCTTTGTTCTTAAGCAGGGCTTCTCTTTTTGCATCTAACTTCATAAGATCTTCACACTTTATTTCTGTCAATGCAAAGTGCTGCTGTGATGGTTTCCCTCACACCACTCCTACCTTACTAACAACAGCACGAGCTGAAGCTCCAACGTGTCAAATTATTTAGTTTTTGTTCATTTTGTGAATGAAGCAAAAGCTTTTGTGGGAATTTAGGAACATAATTTATGCTAATGATGAAACGGCACAATCTCCTTTTTCCTCATGAGCAGGTGGTGTTCATTAAGGTAAAACAATGATATTCTGTGCAGTAATGAGAGTTGGATGAATCCGACTTAGAAGCAAACCTTGTAAAGGGTATGAAGATGCTCTTGCATAATAACAACCCTTGGGGGTCCAGACCCCAGAGCTGGGCACCACTAGTCACTAACACTGCAATTCTACTCCAGTAGAGTATAAAGCCATTATAATATTCATAGGAATTACATGAACATCCTGAAAATGATGGAGGTGGCCTTGGGCTGTACGGTTCCAGCCATGAATGCACCTCTTTCCCTTTCTCTGTGCTCTACATTGTACAGTATGTCCTGTCATCTCTCTGCTGTTGGGTCTACTGTAATAAAGGCATACAATTCTTAAAAGAAAACCTTATCAATAGTACAGTCAGGCTTGATTTCTCTTGACCTTTATATTACTAAAATCAATAAGAAAAGAAAAGGGTGTAGTGTTCCTCAATTCCATTTCTGCTGGGGTCTTCTCAAACCTCATATATCTGCTGTATCTATTACAGCAGGTAGAATCAGACTGTCAGTCCGGTGACTGATGACCTTTGCAATAACTCCTATCATAAATCCAGTTCATAGTTTACCTGTCCACTTTTATTGCCGAGCATAAAGGCTGTGAGTGGCGGCGAGAAAAGAAATGAACCGGCGGCTGTGAGTTTGAACATTCCCCAGGTCAACACGCGCAGTGTCTTAAAGGTGTACGTGTACAGTAATGCAGTGCTGGACTGATGTCATGAATGGGGTGTAGAGTTAGAAGTAGTAGAATGGGAAACCCCTATCTCTGAAATGATGCATCCTACCAGTGGGTTGGCACTCCAAACCAGGAAGTGCCCGCTCTGCTTATTCTAAATCTGAGTGATCATCACTTGATCCTACAGCATGCTCTCTCCCGAGGCCAATTACATTCCATCAGGCAGGAAGCCGGATGCTGGATAAAAGACATGGGGGTATATTAAGCCACATGGAGAGTGCAGAGGAAAGATATTCTCTTCTTTTCATAGCTGGAAGACCTATATAAGATAATTAGGGTGCCATAGTTAGTGCATTGGCAATTTCTGATTCCAAGAATATTTAATGCAGGTTTTGGATGTTGTTGGCATTATGGCACAGAGGGGTTCAGATCAGGTTGTGCATTTGAAAGGTTTCTAACCTTAACGCCTCATAAACTCACCCTTGTGTCATCTACATGCATATATACATGTAAATTACCTGAGATATATAAACACACGGGTTATGGCAAAGAAAATCAAAGAGAAGCTATAGCTAAAATAAAAAACCCAAACCAGGCAGCAGGAACATTTGGAGAGAGAGAGATCTTTTCAACTCTCCATAATGACAGAATTTTTTTTTTCTTTTCATTTCTAACACCCACACACAGCTGTGGGTGTATGGATGACTAGCTTGTTCAACCTGTTACACTGACAGTGCAGCTCTGACCATTTCCCCTGTGTGAGTGGCTCTACCTGTATCATTTCATTTCTCAAAAAATATTATGATGATCTTCGCGAGGCACAGATAATGCCCTGGGAAAAGTGCTCTTACTGCAACAGAGAATCATGCCATGTCCATTTCTGCAAGCAAAGGTTGTAATAATGAAAACACACCTACACACAGTGGCCTTGTTTTCCACTTAAAGTTCCTTCAAAACACTATTTCCAAACATTGCAAATGCAGACAAGCAATCCACTCATCTTCAACCTCTGAACCTTCTATAAAAGCAATTTTCTAAAACTAAAACAAAAAAAACCTCTTCTTTCTCTGATTATTATTCCAAAACAACACTAACAACTTACACATTTTCAGGGGATCCATTCATTATGTAGTGTACAACTACTTTCCAAGTAGGCAAGTAATCTATTTTGCCTTGTTCTGATCTTGTCCTCGTATGTGTTTCTCATCAGTGGAGGCCCCTGGTGCACTACAAACAAACCTCAGAGGTAATTAGTGTGCCTTTCTCAGACGCTTTAGCATCTGCTGGTGCAGGAGCTTGCGCCCTGCGATGAGTCGCAGCGGCAGAAACTGACTTAGTCGACCTGCCCTGCCAGGTGGGTTCTAGGACAAGACAGATGCTCCTACACTCGCTGTCTCGCAAGCTCACGGGTTGTTTCAATCTCCTTCCACCACCTCCTCCTCTCCCTTACACCTTCCTTTCCCCTGGATTTCAAATATCTTCGATCTTTCACTTTCTCTGCTCTATTCTCTTCAGGTTCTTCAGCCATTCATAAATCTTTAGACCTTATCTTTCTCTTCTTCACTTTATTTTCTAAGACTCTTGATCTGCGCGAGTGTTATGTCCAGTGAAATTCCCCGAGATAATAGAGCTGCAAAGACCACCTTCAGCCAGGCATGGATTGATGAAATGAACTTCTAAACCACATCGAGTAAAACCAGAGTGAAGGTAAGTATAGAAGTCAGGAAAGCTCATAGTGTGAGGCAGAAAATACCAAACCACAGATCTACTTTGCAGGGTGTCTGTAGGTATTTATGGACTGTACCCAAATCATATTTTGGGTGGGAAATCATCATGAAGTTCATTAGCTTCATTAGCTTCCTTATTCTATTAATTCCACAGAGGGAACCTGAAATATAAATTCAGGGAGAGAATGAACTGCGTGCAACTGAAAGAAAAATACACAAACCTCCCCTTCCACCCCTTGTGCACAGTTCCTAATAACCGCTAATTAACCTGTGTATGTCTTTAGCCCAATGCTGTTTCTTTCTTTATCTGCAGAGTAAAATACAAGCCTCGTTTTAGCATAACAAGCAGTCCTTAACTTTTACGTAAAACTACTCGGCCAGCCTGTTGAGTGGATTTAGTCACTGAAATGTTACTGAATTAACGCAGAATGCTGCCAAACAACTTGGAAATTGTATTCTTCGCTAAAAGAAACAGAGAGAGCAGCATTTATCTGGGCTGCGCTGTTTGGTGGCGCTGAATGGATGAAGCATGGCACTGTCACTGTCAGGACAAAAGCGCTCATTATCCATTTCCCTCTGGAGCAACCCCATGCTAAAAAGAAAAAAAAGAAAAAGAAAACGCAGACGGTTCCCAGTGTTGGATAAAAAGGATCCACTAAATGTCAAACACTGGTGCGCGAACAAACAGCTTGACCAGTCTTGTTTTGGCCTCAGCGCTGGATGACACCCAGAAATTATCCATCTAACAAGCGCAGATGCACAGACGCACATGTGCAGTCCCTCAGTGCACTGGTGGCAAAGACAAATAAACCTAATTAATTATCAGTTCAAGTGTGATCCCAGCTGTCTGACTTCCTGGTTGATCAGCTGCCTTCACCTGCTCCGTGTCTGTCCTAATGTGAACCACTGGACTTTTGTCAAACAAGGCTTTCAGCATGGATCATATAGGGTCAGCTAGACTAACTAGAGCAATAGATGTTGTATTATTCCTAACATGCTTCACTCTTTCACCTTGTATCACTGAACTCCATGCAAACTAAAGGCAGCTAGTCTCTCCCATGGATTTCAAGTCCCATAATGACACAACGCCTTAAACCCTAAGGCCACTATTACTTTCATATACGACAGCAAATGACTTTGAGACAAATGTAATGCCACTTGATGTGAGGAAACATTCACAAATGTATCCGCCAAGTCTCAGAATAAAAACCCAGAGCACATCTACACAGTGATGATAACTGACTATATTCCAGCTGATTTTCTTTCCTGCATTTCCTCATGACAATTTAAGCATGATGAACACTTTACACTGTTATGTCGAGGAACTGACAGCACTTGGTTAAGGCTAGAAAAGAAGGCCAAGTAGTGCTGCAGCTAAGGTACGGGATGAATAGGAAAAGACAATTCTGATCCTGTTGAAACATCAGATGTTCATTTTAATACTTTTTGCTGGGTTGGCCTTAATTTGACCGCTACATTAGTTAAAGCTGCCATCTCTTGCTAAAGGCTCTTGACAAACTCCTACATGAGAAACATTAGCAACTGGATGAATATGAAGGACAACATGGTTTCATCTGAGTTTCTGTTGCTTATTATCTTTGAAGCACTTTCTATTGAATTAAATTGTATTTACAGTATTCCTACTTTAAAGTTTCTACATCGGAAAGAGGAAAAGTTGGATGAAGGACGTACTATTACTTTTCTCTTGTAGGATATTCTTTTTTTTTTTTTTAAAGCAGAAGATTTGAGAAACTGTACAGTAATAAGGAAATGTTCTGAATTAATGATTCAACAAAAACTACATTAGTATGCTAGAAAGATATATTAAGTCTTTGCACAAACCAAATGTTGCTACTTAACAGCATCTAGGCAGCAACAGCACATTTGTCTCAAAGCACTCTCTGGAAAGTCTGTTTTTTTAAAGCCAGGAGTCACCTGTGAAGTAATCATTGAGTCATTAGTATTGATCAACACCCGCCCACCCACCACCCACCACCCACCACACATGTAATAAGGACCAGGCATTATATGTGTGAAAAGATGTTCTATGCACTGTGATGAAGCCCGAGTGGATGGTCGAGGTGTGAACTGCTGCATCCCTGACTGACCTGAAGTCGACTCCTCATGGACACATTGTTTTGGTGGCTTTCAGCAGCCGGCGTGTCTAATAAAAGTCGTAATGGTTACACCTACACAATCAATGGCCTGTGAAAGAGCAGAGGTGTTGGTCTGGAATCAGAGTATGCGGCTTATGGGCTTCAAAGCCTGGATTCAGACCAATTACAAGCAACGTCCTCCATTCAGACTGGGGCCGGAGTCTTACACGTCACATTTTTCCTGCAAAAGGACGGAAATTGTAGCCATTGGGGCGAGACAGTGTCACTTGTTTCCAGTGCAATTTGGGTCATCGTTGGCTGGTATTTTAAGATACAATAGCCTGAAGTTACTTTCCTGCGTGTGCGAACACGTGTCAACGCCGGGGCGAGCAGCATCCGGCTCATGAATTAGCAAATCCAATCAGAGTTCCCTGATAGCTGCCTGCTCAGAGGGGCCTCCTGGGTGGACACTCCTGAAACTCTGTTAACTGCAGCTCCAGAGGTTAACAAGCAGAGCAACTTGAGAGCTAAGGTTTCTCCTGGCTGTCGATTCACAGAGTCCAGCATTAACAGAACAGTATGTCTTTCTTTAGTCTTATATGCATTATATGTGGACTGTACTGACCGTAAAACCAGTGCTCCAGCTTTAATTATCCTCTAAGTAAGTCGGTGCTTGCTGTCTGAGGATCAGCATTGTTGGTAACAGGAGCTGGAGGCTGTATTATGTTTATTTTTTGCACCCAGGCTGAGCATTGTGTGTACGTATGGTAACCCTGTGCTGGCAGTGTGAGTGAGATAAAGATGTTTTATTGCTTACAGGAAACCCAGCCCATCCATCTCAGCATCACATAATGGCTTCAGAGGGGGAAAAACTGGATTTACATCAGCACTTCCTACTAGCAAGTAAGCTCTGAAATCATGTTGTATGAATGCCAGCACACATTGTGTATATCAGCACAGAGACAGAGACAGGACTGCATGCATTATATGGTTGAGTAAACACAGAGAAACAAGCATTTATGGGATGTAAATTCACTCACCATGTTGACTTCTGACACCATGTCTATGCTCGCCACGTCTATGCTCATCCCGACTGCAACAGGGGCCCCTGGAAGAGGTTAAACAGCAGACTATGTATATAGGCCCACACCTCTACACCTGACCACAACACTGTGAATGGCGCCAAAAATAAAGCTGCGCTGCCTGCGGCGTGAAGGAGGATTAAATGTGGGGGGAAATACGGCACCTACCTCCAAAGTCTGGTCTCAGTCGGATATCATAACCCTTCAGTAGTTTATCCACCGTCTCCTTCACGAAAGACATGTTGCCCGGTTCATTGACGCTGAAATGATAAGAGGGGAAACATCACCTTGACTCGTGCACCAATCAGTCCGGCCAATAACCTTGACTTGTCAAAAAAAAAAAAAAAAAAAACCCGACAAAAGCACTCACCTTTTCGCGCAACACACAATTGAACCGACAACCAGTCGCGGAAAAGACGCGAAATTGACGAACCCTTTGCAAACCAAACATCACCCTGTTCTTAGTTTCTATAAATATTATTCTTTTTCTCTCTTCTTTTCGTTGTTTACAGCAGAGAGCAACCCCCCTCCAATCAACAGACGGTTCCACTCGCTCTTCAGATCAGAGTAAATCCATTGATTGCCCAAAAGGAGAAAGTCGAGTGAAGGGGTGGGAAAAAAAGTCAGCGGCTCGCGTCGGATGGAGTCAGATATGAAATATGGGCTGACATCGCCTCCCTGGCATCAAACACTGGGCTCCGCTTTTCTTTAGCGTCTCTGACTGTGTGAGAGGCTGTTACATTCAGGAGCTGAAGCGCATATTGATGAGCGGGGCGTTCAGGGGATGCTGCTGCTGCTGCTGCTGCTGCTGCTGGTGCGGTGAAGGCACTCGGCTTGTTCAAATGAGCTACGAATCCCAACACTCACACACTGTAAAAAATGCCCACCAGTAGCTGCAGCATAGTCTGGACATGCAGGGTTTTTATTTTCCTCCTCTAGAATATATAGTTATTGAGCAGGTATAAACTTATTTTTCATCCTTGCTGTGTATTAGTAGGGTATGAGGAGGTTTAAAGGGTCATCCAGCACATCCATTCATTTTTAATAAGTTGTTCAACTCACAAAAGATGGATAAAAAAAATCAAACTGCAAGCAACTCAGTGTGTGTGTGTCATTTAATTAGACCATTTTAATTGGTAATGATGTGGAGGTTATCATAGTCTCAGTCCTGTTCAAATCAGATCTAATGGAACCAAAGCCAATTTCTCAAATTGTAAAAAGTTCCCCTCCAAACCACAGAGTAAATTATAGGGCTGAGTAATTAATCATTTAGTTAATTGTTGGCTGAGATTTTGCCTCCATGTAGGTCTCATTTTCCACAGTGCCTTTGTTTTAATTCAAATGATTGAAAATAATAATAATAATAATAATAATAATATAATAATAATAATAATAATAATAATAATAATAATAATAATACATAAATAAATAAATAAATAATTGGCTTGTTAAAATGGACATTTTTTACAGTGCTCCTCACACCATCTGCGCCAATCGCCTTCCCCTGTGTTTCCTACAAAAATGGCGGGACCTGAACCAGTATGTAGTGAAGGAACAGGCTGCATTTATCAACCCATTAATCGATGCTCGTGATTGATTAGCCTGTTAATCGTCTATAATGGGTTCTTTTCCTTATCTAAAACAAGGGGCTCTACTATCAATTATTGAGGTCGAAAAAATATTGAAGTCGACGTCAGAAATTCCGAGGATAATTGAGACCGCGTGCGTGTGAGACACGCGCACACACACAGTTGGACACCCTCCGTAATAATTGATGTGTTAGTGTTGTTGTTGTTGTGACATTTCCTACCTCGTGTCATAGATCGCGAACAGCTTCTTGTTTCCGTCAACAGCGTTCCTGCAAGAAAAGGAGGGGGTGACATCAGTAGTGATCAAAAATAGCTTGTAGCCAATGAAAACACTGAAGGTAAATTAAAAGGCGGTGATTATTCATTGACAACACATGTGTATGATCAGTAGAGATAGGCTACTCCTGTCTTCACCTGACTGAACTGACTTTTATTTCTGCACACAGCCCTGGTTTGTTATGTGGGTTAATTGATTGGTGCGGTCTGTGTTTCTATCCAGTGGCCCGCAGTAAAGCAGGAATCTGAATGCCTGCAGGGCAAATATTGAAAGGCATTATTTCCTCTGGGAGACCACCTCCCCCCCTCCCTCCTTCATCTTCTCATCTCCACATCCCCACATGAATCTGTTTTCCCTCCTTCTCTCATTCCTCCTGTCCAGCTCCGCGGGAGCTGTCCGCACCGAGCTGGTGCTGAAATCGGGGCCCGGAGGGGAACAACAGAGCGGCGCTTTCCCTCCATCTCCCGGCAGAGGCTCCCGTTCACAGACTGCATCTCCTGCACATGGCTTTAAGAAAGTGGTGGAAGGAGGCTAAATATCAAACGCTAATTATAGGCCTACCGTCTACGAAACATGGAGCTCGGCTACCCTCTTATGGCAACCGTCAGGATCATAACGACTTTGGTCTGACACAGTGGTTCTGTCAGTATGAAAATTCACAGCAAGATAAAAAGAAAAAGAAAAAAGAAGACTTCAGATCTGTCTTAGGTTTTTTTTCATTCACTAATCCAAAACACCTTGTCAGTCTCTGCCAATACACGGATAGTGGACCCAAACCCCTGACTACACATTTATTAGTAACATCTTTGACAGCAAAAATGATCGATTCCTGCTGCGCAATAATTGTATTTTTTCTCCCCCGGTGTTCTGATTTTAAAAACACAGCCATACAGTAGCCTATCTGAACTTTTCTCTGCCAAGTTTAACATTTCATGGCTGTGTGTGCCTGCGAGTCAAATCCAAGGGTAGTAGTGCCCAAGAGGCACACTTCTGTTGCCAATGATATACTTCTGTTGCCAGGGATATACTTCTGTTGCTAGGGGCAGGCTGTATGGAATCGATGGAGTAGCTAAACGTTAGCATGGTTAGCACAGCTACTTTGACAAACAAATATCCAAATAAATATGAATGACGGTGGCAGCAGGACAGCAGAGGTAGAAACGAAAAAAAAAAGTCTAAATGGCTGAAACAGTCAGCCTCAAGTTGTTGGTAAACAAACGGAAACTCGAAAAACTAATAAACTATTGAAATTCGTCGCTGTAACTATTGTTGAAAGAATATCCGCCAACGGCAGTAAAAGTTATAACTAAGTGCACTGTGCACATAATAAATGGCTGAAATCAGCCTAAAGCTAAAAGTCACCGATAAATAATTGAAACACACCAGCTTGTCCAGCTTTTGCAACTGCTAATAGCTTGTGGATGTAGGAGCCTAACTTAAGTGACCAAACAGACCTGTAAACATTAGTGCACTTTGTGTGTGTGTGTGTGAAAATATGCAGTTGTGTTGTTGACTGACAGTTTTAAAGCAATGACACATTTACATCATGAGTCATCAGACCATGCTTAGGCTACAGAAAAAAAAAAGGCTGGGGAGGCTACAGCTGATGGGTAATCCTCCAGTTTCCTCACTGATCGATGAATTCAGACCTGCACCCAAATTTCCGATCACATCTGACCCACCCCCCTCTCAGTAAGTTAACTCCTCCTCTCAACCCACCAATGGGGAACACCTATGATAAAAATTATTAGCCTCTGTTGCAGCATCTCGGACCGGCAGTAGGCGGTGTAGCTAAAGAGAGGGTTAAAAAATAGAGGAAAAAAAAGAAAAAAAGATGTGGGGTAATTTCCCTCTCCTCGGAGACTGGAGGACAGGACCGAGGGGGCAGTCCGAGTCCGTGTGATGCTGCTGCTGCTGCTGCCGCTGCTGCTGCGCTGCAACACCTCTGGAGGCGATGCGATGCAGGAGACGCGGTGCAGCAGGCGCTGAAGGGGGGAAGGCGGTGTAGCCTATAGGAGGAGAAGACCAGACAGACTACTACAACACCGCCTGATGGGGAACCGCTGAGAGAGAGGGAGAGAGAGAGAGACAGAGAGAGAGAGAGCAGTAGCCCATGGTGGAGAAGCTAAAGGGGAGACAACCGACAGACAAGCGCCGGGATTAGCTGACTGAACCCGTGATCGCCCAGCTTCAGCACCACCGACGGAGACCCCCACATCCCTCCTAGCCTCCGGTTGCTGTTTGGGGGGAAAAAGGTAAAAAAAAAAAAAAAAATCTTGGTGGTGATGGATCTGCATTCAGGTAGCCCCCCCTTTCCCCCTCTAAATCCTCTGGCTTTGTTATTACAAGTCATACATGGATGGCTATTTATAAGAATGGATGAGAATGAGTTTCATGTTTTTGGTGATGGAGAGAGTGGGAAAAGGTGATGGTGGAGGAGAGAAGAGAAGAGGAGAGCAGAGGAGAAGGGGGTTGGCCCGTTTGAATTGTAATGCGCTTTACACAATGGGGATCATACTGCAGAAAACAATTTCCTGATTTAGCCATATGCCTTTTTCTTTGTGCTGTGGACTCCCAGCCTGTGTAATGTCTGTGGAGCCGGTGATGGAGATGTTTCGGATGTTAAACAGTTGCAGCCTCAGTGAGCAGAGATTGTCCCACAGCTTGATTTAGTGATTCCTGTAATAGTCTGCCTGTCTGTGTATGCAGTGGGGTGAAGAGTTTCTTTGTGAGTTGAGCTGCCTTTTTGGGATCCTTAGACCTTAGACACTGTTTTAACAGTGGATCTGATATTTAGTAATGCAAAATTCTTCCTCTTTTTTTTGTCTTTGTCTGGATGTGTGTCACAGCTCTCAACAACAAAGTGAGCAGAATTTCAGTCATGGCGAGGCTCGTGCTTTCCCTGCTGCTCCTGTGTGGTGGGTGCCAAAATAGGTAAACCAATCTTATAATTTCAAACAATTGATTAAAGCATTTTGAAGCCAAGTAGTTACCGGACGTCAGTGCTGTTTATCTATAAAATGAATCTCCTTAAACTGCATCGGTGGACTTATTATAAAAGTGAAATGTCTTAAAGCTGTCATTGATTTAATAGTATTGAATCACAGGTTATATTTTCAGCTACACTCAGTAGTGTTGTCAATGTTTTTGATTGCTCCATCTGCAATTTAACAAATGAAACTCTGGGATATTCATATTTTTTTCTTTTATACTGAGGACTCCTGCCAGCTCTGCCCTCCCAGTTGTGATTGATTGCATATCCAAGCTGCACTCTGCTTACAGCACTGCCTAAGTGGCTGTCCTGCACTCAGGAAAAGCAAGAAAGGAAAAAAAAAAGGGATCTCTGGCAATGCTGTCAGTAAATCACTGGAATAGTCACTCTCATCAGACTAGATCAATGGCCTTTAGATCCCATGTTCAAATCCAAAACCTAACCTTTGTGCCTGTCTCGCTCTCTTGTACTACTTCTGCATGAACACAATGTTCTCTGTACAAAAAAAAGAGAGTAATTTCCCCCATTTTCTAGCCACAAAGGATGCACTCATCCTTGCAGACACAATGCCCTGGTTGTTGACATATTTAGAGGGGGAACTCATTTGTTATATTTGGATCACGTGTCACAATCTTAATTATCTCTACTGGTAGTTGTAAGCAGCACTTATGTTCAATAATTAATCACAACAAGAGTGTCCTTAATGCGGCGAGCTAATTAATCACAATAACCACGTCATGCGTGACGTCCTGCTGTATTTGGTTAATGCCAAGATGTTGTTTCTCCTCATTTCTTCCTCTCCTCTCCTCTCCTAGCCTCTGCCTGTCCTCCGAGGCTCAGAAGGAGGCGGCCGCCAACGACAACAGCACCGTGTTCACCAGGATCCTGGACGGGCTCCTTGACGGTTATGACAACAGGCTCCGGCCGGGGCTCGGAGGTTCGCTTCGGACACCGTTTCATTTCTTATTTCTCTGGGGATCTAACATTCAGAGCCCTCTTATTTGAAAACAAGAGTCATTTTAAATTTTAATATCATAATGCCACAGTCGGTGTGCTAACCTAACCCGCTAACCTCTCAGTCTCTTACAAGAGGCCCCATTTCCTGCCGCGATTTCACGCACTGATTCATGGAGAAATTGCTGGGAAACTGACAGATTACAGGGGTAGAAACTGTGAGAGCAGATGTGAAAGTTGCGCTCATGTCAGCTAAGGTGAACACACACATGTTGTTGTCAGATGCTGCCGCGTTTTCCCTCTGAGGGACCGCGAATGAATGCACGCCGCCTCTCCACGTACACCGTCATGTTGCTGAGGGAGTAAATCAATCAAGCCATCTCCAATATCTCAAGCCTGAATTCACTGCTGTGGCGTTTTATTCACGCTCCTCACCGTGGCAACAGGAGATAACCTTGAGTGCCGACGAACTGCCATTCAAAGATGGAGACTTTTTCTAAAGGGGCTATTGAAATGAAAGGTTTCCATTTTTTGTCATTTTTGCCATCAGTGACTCACTCTCTGGCTCTTTTGTCAACAGCAGAGCACTTGGTACATTCATTCAAATAATATGCTTTATTTTATTCTCATGACATTGGCCCTAATTTCACATTTCCCCCCATGTATGTACAGCACTTGTCCAATAAAAGGTGGAAACGTAGCTTTTTTCAATCCCCTGATGTGTCATGGCAAAGGCCTGCTCTCGCATCCTGGTAACGGTTGCTACCCTTGACAAGAGGGCCTATAAATACATACCAGAAAAAACATTCAGGCCTTTATTCGGCATTCAACAAGCCGCTCTCCATGGCACAACCAATCCCCAGCTCACCGGAACCAAATTGAACAAGCACAGGGGAGATTTTGTCGGCTTTCGCCACAACAAACGACAGAAATAAAGGTGCTACCTATATTTCGCAACATGTTTAGAGGAAATGTGTCGGGAGAGAAATTCATGGAAACGCTGAGCAAGACAGGGTTTGTTCAGGAAAATGTATTCTCAACTGCTCTGAATATGATTGTTTCCTGAATAACTTTTGGTTTTAGACTGTTGGTTGGATGATGTTACCTTGGGCAGTGGAGAATTGCTGTGAATGTTTTAAAGACTAAACAACTGATCAATGTGGAAAGTAATTGCAGCCCTAGGAAAAACACCACTGAGCGTTTCAAATACTAAGAAAAATTGAAAAAATATTAATTTAGCTGTGCCATGGAAGATTGTCCAAATATCTGAGGATGACACAAACTTGCAGATAGCTGATTGATTGAAGAAAAACACCCAACACATTATAATGTGCTTCTCTGCCTCTGTCTGAGCTCCCCTCTCCTCATACATTTCCCCCTGTGCTCTCTCAACAGAAAATGTCACGGAGATCAAGACGAATATTTTCGTCACCAGCTTTGGCCCGGTGTCTGACACGGAGATGGTGAGTAGATCTGCAGCAAACACAGACAGAGATTGACTAAGCTGGACAAACACACACGTCTCCAAAGCCCGTCCAGACTACTATCGGTATTTTTAGATTGAAAACACATATTTACATTTCATGAGACTGACGCTGCTGCACTTGCTGTTCCTTGGAAGTACACTCATGTCCTAGTTGTGTCTTTGAAAATTGGCTCTTTTTAGTTCGGTGTAAATGAAATGAGTGTGGATGACTTCAACTTTTAAGATTTAATGCAACGTGGCAGGGCCCTTCCAACTTGTTCCAAATGATTCGTCTCTCAATTAATTCATTCTCTTATGAACTATAAAGTTCCACCTGGATGGCAAAATGCATTAAGTCTTCTCTTGCATTAAATCTTCTATTAAACCCTGCCATATCCCTGGCACACTTTGACACAGCAGTGATCAAACTTGCCACTTTCCTATAATTGACTTGAAAAAAGGTATCGACAGAGGAGCACGATTGATTGATGAAATGTGCCAAGAGACTTGAATGGTTCTGCGGTCCATAAAAGCGCATGTCAGTCTGCTAACAGCATCATTATTCTGTGGGATGGAGTATTGTATTTGTTTCTTGGCCATTTGTTTTTCACGTCGATATTTCACACATGAGCAAATTTATGATGGATTTCTACAGTACAACGTTTGATCATCATATCTATAAAAGCTTCTTATGAAGAAATAAGGAAGAAACCACTGTAATAGAAAGCTCAGGGTTGGACCATATTTCTGCTGATTGACACTCGACTCTAAAGAAGATGAATTAGCCTTTGTTTCTCAACGCACTTATTATCTTTGTAACCCTAAATAGGCCTTTAAAGCTCCATTAGGAGAAAAAGATCCATTAAAGTATGACAGTCCTATGAGAGAAAATGATGTTGCAATAGAGTCAGGAAACCAAGACTAAGCCTCCATATAACTTTGAATTCTTATTTTGGGTGAAGCAACACCACAGCAAGCGATGTTCTGAGGCTGAAGAGTGAAAATGACAACCATCTCTTAAAACGCAGCACACACTCCCGTCGGAGCAGGATCTTTCGCCTTCAGCATCCTTTGGTATTAACTGATCACAGAGCAGGCAGACTGGTAAACATAGAGCAGCATGAAGTCTACTGGCATCGCATTACATGGCTTCTGGGCCAAAAAGTTAGCTCTCTCTGCTATTTTAAGCTGAATGTGCATTGTGCAACACGAATGCTCATTGTCTTTTTGGGTTTGTCTATCAGGAATACACCATAGACGTGTTCTTCCGTCAGAGCTGGAAGGACGAGCGCCTGTGCTTCAAAGGGCCCATGGATGCTGCCGTTAAACAACCTGCTGGCCAGCAACATCTGGACCCCGATACCTTTTTCCTTAACGGAAAGAAGTCGATTGCTCACAACATGACCACGCCCAACAAGCTGCTGAGGCTGAAGGACGACGGCACTTTGCTTTACACTATGAGGTAGGCCATAACACATCTGTTGGTCGTCTTCTTTTACCATGAGCTATGAACTATGGGTAAGAAGTCTGCGTCAAATGTAAAGTACAGACCCTTTGTTGACTGAGGCTATTGGCACTAGATTCATTGGAAATCTCATTCCGTTTCTTATTGGATACAGTATTGGGCTAAACAGTACTAAGTTTCAAGGTGCAATTTTTCCTATTTGTAATGCTAAAATGAAAACAACTTGCATTTATATAATTATTTTATGTTATTACATATGTTGGATAATAATAGCACAGAAAATATAGAACACAGGGAGCAAGACCAACTCTAAACACAATACAGCTTTGAAAACACAGGGATAGAGACCCTGTGTGGGAGTCTGGCTGCATGGAAACAGTGACACCCAGTGGTCAATCACAGGCATTTCATTTCTCTTAGAGAAAAAATAACACTTTGCAACAAGAGCAAAGGGAATATTAAATAAAAATAAATGTTTCTTGAACTACCACTGCATTCTTTCTGATATTATTATTCCCAATACTTCTAATACATTTTGGTTGTTGATCACTTCACTGTTTTAATGTAAAGACCAGTGACATGGCTCTATGAAAGTGTTTTTCTTTTTTTTTTCGAAAATATTGCAGAGGGAGATCATCCTATTATGGAAAGCAGCCTTATTGTGAACTCTAGTTTTTGGCAGTAATGTAGTGGTAAATTAAAAAAAAAAAAAAGAGAGAGAGAGAGAGAAAAATAGGCCAACAATGCACTCCAGATGGCGATCACTAAAAACTAAACCACCAGTATTTAAACAAAAAATACCAAACACTCTGCATCTAAAACTGGGAATGAGCCTTTAAAGAGTACCCGTAATTATTATTTCTTCTTAAGTTGAACGTGTGTGTAAGCACCAGGACTCACTGTGACCTTTGGCCAGAGAATTAGAATAATTCTGTGCTTATCCTCAGGAGTTACTGTAGCTGCAGGACTTAAGAGTGACTGTATCACGGATGAGAGCACTCTATCTGATACCAGTCCCCCACCCAGAGGGAGAATGATGCCGGATCCAGGGCAGATTATCCGTCCTGACATATATACATATCCAAAGAAGAACGTATTTATAGTCACCACTTTGTCACAAGCACAAAACGCACACATGGACCCACACTGTACACCGGGGTGTCAAGCATGTTAATCAGTTGTAGTGACGGTGAACTTTGACCTCAAGGCTTAACAAGCGAGGGATTGCCTGAACATGTGTGTGCACGTTCATTTTCATGTGATATTTTATGGAAATCTATGCATACAGTACATGTCTCATATCTGAATGCTAAGATGCATACGTGTGTGTGTTTGACTTGAACAATAGAGGAGACAGAGTGAGTGTGTCCATAATCTAAAAATGGCCATCAGATTTCCTGCCACAGTAGAAACCAAGCAGTAG